>NC_031992.1:862157-923650 GCF_001879085.1 Nicotiana attenuata
AAAAAATAAATTAAATTCATGTATTTCGGGACCAAAGTTGGTCGCTAGTTTAATAAAATAAATAAATTATTGAATAAAAAAGCGACCAACCCTGGTCTCTAGTTTCCAGATTTTAAAATATAATATTTGGATTAGAGACCAAAGTTGGTCGCTTCTTAATGATTAATAATAAATAAATAAAAAAAGTATTTTATATTTAGAGACCAACTTTGGTCTCCAAATTTATAGTTTTTAAATAATAAAGCGACCAAAGTTGGTCTCTATAGTCAATATCCGGAATATTTGGTCCATTTAGCTTAGAGACCAAAGTTGGTCGCTAATTAGCCACCAACTTTGGTCCCTAAATAAAAGAGACCATCAATATAGCTACCAGGTCCGTTTGGTCGCTTTTTGGTCGCTTTTTAGCCAATAAGCGACCAACTCTGGTCGCTTTTTGCGGTCGCTTTTAGGCGGATTTCTAGTAGTGGTTGTTAGCAAATACCACTTGAAAATTCAGTAAGAAAATAGGACCTTAATTTAAAAGAACTCATATCAATGAACGTTAGACTATCAATTACGAAGGAACTATTGTATGGGTCAAAATCTGACTAAGGTAACCTTGCACAAGTATAAATTATTAAGAGGCGATTAGGCCGAGGTCGTACACAAGAGTAAAGGAACTTATTGGCGAGTTGCTAATCGGGGCCGAAGTCGAAAGTTCAAGTCTGCAGATAACGGCTAGTTCTGTAATAAGATATTTAGGAGAATATTCCATTGAATATTCTCTGTACCTGTACTTTAGGTTAGGTTGGAGACATGTCTCATATAAATAAAAAGGTAGAAAGAAGAAAAGAGGAGATGTAATATTCCATATGAGAAGAACTCTCTTGAAAAGTTAACTCTCAAGAAAAATACAAACATTACCTTTTCAAAGAGATTCGATTTGTTGTTTATTCCACATTTCACGCATCAGATCCGAGAAAGCTTACTATATTCCCATATTCATTTGTCTTACATCATTGTCAGAGAGAAGAATCATCCACCTCATTCAATATTGGGTGAATCATTCTCTCTATTTACATTTAGGGCTGTTTAACCAAAAAATAGGAATTTCGGTCAAAGCCTATTTTTAGAAATACTCGAGTTAGTGATAATTAAGGAAATCGATATTCTTGCAGTAAGAAAGGAAATCAGAATAACAAAGTAATCAATAGAAAGCAAAAGTAAATAATTGTATTCCAATAATAATCAGAACGTGTCCATACAAATGACATTTCTTTTCCTTATATAGTCATCTCTAAGTACAACGTCTTCTCCCTTTTATGATCGAGTCATTATGAGCATTAATGACATTAATGAAATTTTATAATTGGTAATCGTAACTGTTTCGTGAAGATTCTGTAACGTTTGCAATCATTCATGCTCATTAATTGAAGACCAACGAATCTGTCTTTTTTATTGTCTTGGTTCATTCCACCGGCGTCTCTTCAAATCACTAAAGAGACTCGAGCTACCATTCTTCTCGTCTCTTAGACGTTTTTCTCGTACCTAGTAAGACTCACGTCTTTTTTAATACTCTTCTCCAACTGTCGTTTTTCTAGTGATCCATCCGTCTTGCCATATCAGCCACATAATTAACTCCACGTGTAATATTTATTTTTCCCAATACAGATAGTCCCCCCACTTACCAATTATTCAGCAATTGAATACTTGGGAAGTGGATCACATTTAAGGCGGGAATTTTTGCCGCCGTTTCTCACGTACCATTGTACCTTCTTCTGAACTGATGCATGGTATGTCACTTCCATTTAATGCATATGACACGTGGCAGTCATCGATTGGCTCTGCAACTCTTCAGCGGGTTTTAGGGCTTTTTTGTGGCTGCATCAGTCACGAAGTGATAGTGTTCATAATGACGTTTCCATCATTACCTTTCTTGCATGACGGTTGCTTCTGCATATAAATACATCTTTTGCCTTTGTTTTCACGAAATTTTTTTCTTCATTGTTCTTTATTCATAACTTGTTCTTATTCTTCAATACGTTCTACTTCTTCATACAACTATGTCTTCTTCAAATTCTGATCCTCGAAAAGTTCTCATTGTAGACGAATTTCCCCTTTCTTCTGCTCCTACCAGAAGTAGGAGAGATGGTAGGTTGCGTAGTTTAGGGTCAGTTTCTGTACGTAGTTCTTCTTCTCAACCCAGTTCTACTCCTCCATCTTATTCTAGAACTAGGGCTTCTTTTTCACATAGATCTTCTGCTAGAAATAGAGATTCTAGTAAACCACTTCGTGAACCTACTGTCGACGAGATTATTCCTGCTGAACTTTCTTTTGTCACGGATAGAGAATTAATTAAAAATCAGGTTATTTCCATGACTTCTCACGATCGCGCAGATGTTTACCCTTCCCAAATCACTGAGGGTTTAATTTCTATTGTGCGTAGAGATTGCTATTGGAAATTTGACTTCCCGATTCTGGTCCCTAATGAGAATCAAAGGATCACTTCCTTTAAATCTGGTTTTTCTTTTGAGTATACGTATCCCTTCACATTAGGTTTTAGGCCACCTATTGACCCAGTTATCATTGAATTTTTTGTTGTATCTTTGATATGTGTTTAGGACAGATTGGCCCTATTATATGGAGGGTTGTGGCATGCCTTAGATATTTGTCAAATCTGGCTCAGTTACCCTTCACCTTTTACCATCTGATTCATCTTTACTCTCCCAAATTATTCCGTCATGGGGTTTTTACTCTCGTGGCGAGAAGTAAGAGAGTTTTGGTTAGCCCCGAAGATGACAAAGATCATGGCTGGTACGACCGATTTGTTTCCGCTCCTACAAGTGGGTTAGTAGGCGAAGAAAAACATGCCCTTCCCTGAGAAGTGGAACTTTGCACGTGAGTTTCACCTCCAATCTTTTATTTCTTTCTTTTTTAAATAAGAACTTGTACTCTCATAACTGTTTTACTTTTCTTTTTCAGCAACCATGGGAACTGTTGAGAAAATTTCTAATTTTCGTGGTTGGGTAGAAAAATTGTTAACAGTTGCTCCAATGGAAGTAAGGTCCTGGAAATACCTTTCAGACATATTTGGATGGAAATTTAAGACTCACGGTAACTTTCTCTTTCACTTTCTTCTTTATTTTCATGTTTATCCTGGGACTTATTAACCCTTTTCTTTATTAGTGTTTTCCATTCGGGGTGTGAGTGCTGCATCAATCACTGCTTCGAGGCTCTCTCTTTCAAAGGCTCAAGAGATAATCTTAAGTTCCTCATCAAAAAGAAAAGCTGATAGAACACGGAACTCTGAAGACGAAGAGGAGCGGGATGAAGGCTCGTTAGTTTGTAAGCCACGAGCAAGAAGACGGGTCATTTCGGATGACGAAGCTACTCCTCCTCCTAGTTCTGTTCCCATGTTCGCGCCTAAGAGTGCTACTTTAGTGAGTTCTGATGAAGAGACGCCTGCAGCACCCCATGACTTTACTGAACAGCTCTTTTCTCGTGGATTTGATGAAGAAAGCTTTGGCTTTATTTCTGAGGAAGTGCCTCTTTCCTCTTTTCCTGTGTCTGCTCCAATTGAATCTCAGTTGCCCGTACCTGCTGCTGCTGCCACTGCTCTACCCGTGGCTATTTTGACTTCCTCGACTGTTCCAACTACCACAACTTCCCATGCTGAAATTGGTTCCTCTAGTAGCAGTAGGGCGATGAAACAAGTTACCATCGAGATTCCTACAGATGGTAATCTTTTGAAGAAGTCAGGCCAAGCCAACGTATGGCTGAAACCACTAATTGGCCCAGTTGAGAAGTCTAAATTGGAAAGTCACAGCTCTCTAACGTGGATGAATGATATTGTGCATTCATATTTAAAGGTATAAACCTTGTCTTTTTATTTTACATAATTTTTCTTTTACTAGTATCACATTCCTCTCTTCTTTGTGTAGATCAATCTCATCGGTACGGAGATGATGAAAAGGATTGTCCACACAGAGCAGTTGATGAATGATTACCACAATGAGGTAGACAATTGGAAAGAGCAGTTCGAGAGTCTTCAACTTGAAATGGAGGTTTTAGAGGAAGAAAAGTGTACCTTAGAGCAGCAAATAAAAGTTATGGCAACGGAACTAGCGGTTGAGAAAGCCTCATCTAATCAGTCGGGCAAAGATAAGAATCTTCTTGAGTCTTCATTTGCTGAACAACTTTCCCAGGCTTCTGAAGAAATTAGGAGCTTAAATAATTTGCTAAACCAAAAAGAAGCTTACTCTGGGGAGCTTGTTCAAATGCTCACACAAACTCAAGAAGATCTTCGTGTATCTTCAGAACAAGGTTAAATTTTTAGAGAGATCCCTTGCCCCCCTACAGGCTTCTTATGATGCTTCCTTGAATGAGAAGGATGAATTAAGAGCTGAGGTTGAGCAATGGGAAAAATACTATGAGGCCCTTGAAGATAAAGCTGATGTTGATGTTAGTTGGGCTTTTTTGAACACTCGCCTCAAAACATTAATGGAAGTAGGTCGGGAAGGTTTTCACTTAGATGCTGAGATTGCAAAGACTAGAAAGACGATTGAAAAGACCCAGCAATGTCAAATCTTTTCTTCACCTGAGGTTGGTATTCCCGAAAGTGATGAAATTACTCCTGGTGAAGCTATTGCTCAACCTTCTTCTGCTCAAGCTGCTCTTCCTTCTGGTGATGATGCCACTCTCCATCCTTCCGTTCAGATTCTGCCCCACAGTAAAAGTGAAAAGTTTGAAGTGTTATTTTCTTTTATTGGTGGAACATTTAGAGGTTTACCCCTGGTCCCATTTGGGGGTAATGTTCTGGAAGATCTTACCCCTAGTCCGTTTTGGGGGTTTTTGTATAAGAAAATCAGGTTGGAACTAAGTTCATACTTAGTTTTAACCAAGTTATTATAATATTATAAAGTTTTTGTCTAACTCTTATAATACCTTTATTTAGAGTTTCTGTTCTACTCTCTTAGTGATTTGCCCTTGCCTTAACTTTATAAGTCTGGGATTTATTTTCCACTTAATTTTAATGTCTGGGTTTTTGTTTTACCCTTTGTTATTTTAATTTTGAATTTAAAAATGCTTCATTGCTTCGTGACTCTTTTGAACAAGCACAAATTATAAAAGAGGGCCCTTTTATATACGACACTTAATGAAGAAGACGTCTCAACTTCATAATGGTGTTAACATACGAAAGAAGAAATAGGAACACACACGTTTCTTTGAATAACTTAGAGGAAAGTTTTGTATCATTCGATCTTTCAAATCATATAGTACTGTACATGTATTTAAGTATCATCTATAACTTTTTCGTAACTGTTTTCTTTACAACAGATTTGTAAAAAATTCAGGGGTATATCTTGCAACCCATGACTAAATATTGCCTTTAACCTAAACATTCGAAAGAATTTGAAATTTACATCCACGAGTGTATTCTTCACAGGTTTTTGAATCAGGCTTGTGTTTTTGGCTGCTCGTGACTTTGCTCTGAACTTTCGATTTGTTGGGTAGACTTTAAGCTTGACTTGAATTCTGATTTCTCCGGTCTTCTTTGCTTTCCTTATATATATATATATATATATTCCCCCAAGTGTTTGAGCTTTGAAGTATAAAATCTCGAGCACTTGATTATTCCTTCCATGTGGTCCTTTTCCTGAAAAAGGAAAAACGTACGGGACTCGGAGGTATATATAATTTAGATGATGACTGCTTAACCCTTTATATTTCCATCAGGAAGGTTGTAACCCTAGACCGGGAATTATGTTACTTCTGCGTGTCTTTCAGGTCTAATATCATCATTTGGTGTAGGCTAGCTTTTTGTCTATCATCTAAAATTGTTAGTATAATTTTAACTGTACAAAATAAAAATCGTAATTGAGCGATACCTGACCGTGGGTATTCTTTTTGCTTAGAAATTGTACTTCTTCAGATGAACAACATTCCAACTCGAGGGTAGAACCTTGCCATCCATGGTTTCTAACTTGTAAGCACCTTTTCCAGCAATACCTCGAATCTTGTAAGGTCCTTCCCGATTTGGACTCAACTTTCCTGCATTGGTTGCTTTTGTTGATTGAAAAACTTTCTTGAGTACGAAGTCCCTAATCTTGAAGTATCTTAGATGACCTTTCCGATGTAATATCGTTCAATAATTTGCTTCTGTGCAGCCATCCTTATCAGAGCTGTTTCTCTCCTTTCTTCAAGCAAATGGAGATTTATTCGCATCTCCTCCTCAATTGACTCTTCGGTTACTTGATTGTATCTCGTACTTGGTTCACCAATTTCAACTGGAATTAAGGCTTCAGCACCGACACAAGTGAAAATGGTATCTCTCCCGTACTAGTTTTTGCTGTTGTTCGGTAAGCCCACAAGACTCCAGGTAACACTTCTGGCCATTTACCTTTTGACTCCTCTAGCCTTTTCTTCAAGTTATTAATAATAACTTTGTTTGTTGATTCAGCTTGTCCATTGGCCACAGGATGATAAGGTGTTGATGTAATCCTTTTAATTTGCCAACTCTGAAAGAATTCTGTGATTTTTGCACCTATGAATTGCGGGCCGTTATCACACACGATTTCTTTTGGAACCCCAAACCTGACATATGATATTCCGCCAAATGAAGTCCCTGACTTCTTTTTCTCGCACCTGTTTGAAGGCACCTGCTTCTACCCACTTAGTAAAATAATCAGTGATTACTAATAAAAATCGTACCTTTCCTTTGGCTTGTGGTAGTGGACCCATGATATCCATCCCCCACTTCATAAAAGGCCATGGTGTAATAACCGGATGTAATAACTCTGCTGGTTGATGCATGTTGTTGCCATATCTTTGGCATTTATCACATTTAGCCACAAAGCTCTCTGCCTCTTCTTCCATTTTTGGCCAGTAATACCCTGCTCTAATTAGAGTTTTTACAAAGGATCTTCCTCCTGCGTGATTTTCACAATATCCTTTATGTACTTCTCTCATCACATACTCTGTTTGAGAAGGTCCGAGACACCTTGCTAAAGGACCACCGAACATTTTTCTGTATAAATTGCCTCGATCCAAACAATAACGGGCAACTTTTCGTCGAAGTGCCTGAGCCTTTTTCTTATCTTTAGGTAGAATTCCGTACTGCAAAAAATTAACAATCTTGTTTCTCCAATCCCAGGTTAGATTATTGAAATTTACCTCGTTTTTATCTCGATCGAGTGCCGAATGAAATAAATGTATTACGGAAGCATTTTCTTCATTTGTTACTTTTGCAACGGATGCAAGATTAGCCAACGCGTCTGCTTCGACATTTTCTTCCCTGGGTATCTGCACGATTTTCCAAGTTTGGAATTGCCTGATCAAATCTCGTGCCTTTTCCAAATATTGTTGCATCCTCGCCTCTCTAGCTATATAAGTCCCCTGCATTTGATTAACTACGAGCTGCGAGTCGCTTTTGATTGTAACCAGATCTATTCCGAGCTCTTGTGCCAATTCTAAACCTTCAATCACAGCTTCATATTCTGCTTCATTATTAGTAATAGGATGGCATTTTATGGCTTGCCTTATAGTTTCTCCCGAATATGGGTTAGAACAATGTCTAAACCCGCTCCTTTAATACTGAGGAGCCATCGGTAAACAGGAACCAAGTACCTAGATTAGACCAGTTAAATACCTGCAGCTCTTTTTCTGCTTCTATTACCATCCCTGGGCTAAAGTATGCCACGAAATCTGCTAAAACTTGTGATTTTATCGCAGTTCTAGGTTGATATGTGATGTCATATTCACTTAGTTCTATGGCCACTTGGCTAATCTACCTGATAACTCTTGCTTGTGCAATATATTTTGTAAGGGGTAGGCGGTCACTACAGAGATAGGGAGACATTGAAAGTAAGGACTTAATTTTCTAGAAGCCATTATTAGTGCTAAAGCAAGTTTTTCTAAATGAGGATATCGAGTTTCAGCATCTAATAAGGACTTACTAACATAATAAATTGGAGATTGCCTACCTTTATCTTCTCGAACTAGCACTGCACTTACTGCCATTTCTGACACAGCGAGATAGATAAGCAGCTTTTTACCGTCCTTTGGTTTAGCCAGCAACGGTAGGTTCGACAAGTATGTCTTTAAATTTTTGAGCGCTTATTGGCATTCTTCAGTCCACTCAAATTGGCTTTGCTTTTTCCAATACCGGGAAGAACTTAAAGCTTTTCTCCGAAGATTTAGAAATAAATCTTCCCAATGCTGCTATCCTACCTATCAACCTCTGCACTTCTTTTTTGCTTGTGAGTATATCCGGCATTTCTTCAATAGCTTTAATCTGCACTGGATTTACTTCAATTCCTTGGTTAGAAACAAGGAAACTAAGAACTTACTTGATAACACGCCGAATGCATACTTATCGGGATTTAGCTTCATATTGAATTTGCGGAGAATCTGAAATATATATGACAAATGTTGGATGTGATCCCCTGCCTGTGTTGACTTGACTAACATGTCATCAATGTAGACTTCCATGGTTTTTTCCAATTACTCCTGGAACATCTTCGTTACTAACCTCTGGTATGTGGCTCTACCATTCTTTAGACCGAAAGGCATGACTTTATAATAGTAAGTCTCCCTTTCTGTAATAAAGGAAGTTTTTTCCTCGTCTAAAGGATCCATTTTTATCTAATTATATCTAGAATAGGCATCTAAAAAACTTAACAATTCATGTCCTGCAGTAGCATCAATTAGTTGATCTATGTGCGGTAAAGGAAAAGAATCTATAGGGCAAGCTTTATTTAAATCAGTATAGTCTACACAAACTCGTCACTTACCATTCTTTTTGGGCACCACTACAGTATTAGCTAGCCAATTAGGATATTTTACCTTTCGGATAGACCCAAATTTTAAAAGCTTTTGTACCTCATCCTAAATTACCTAGTTTTTGAAGGATCCTTGCTTCCTTTTCTTTTGTTTGACAGGTGGGTGTGTTAGGTCTTCATTCAGCTTATGGGGTCATTACCTCCGAGGGTATGCTTGTCATATCTGAATGCGACCAAGCAAAGCAATTTGCGTTAGCTTTTAAAAATTTAATTAACTTACCTTTCAACTCTGGGCTCAGATTGGTTCCGATGTAAACTTTTCTGTCCGGCCAATGTATATACAACACCACAGCTTCGAGTTCCTCGATTGTCGTTTTGATGTTTTCATTTTCTTCTGTCTCTTGAATAGTATCTAGCCTTGAGTCTACATCCGTTTGTCCATCTTCAGTTGAGGTTTGAGTTGTTAAACCCTCAACCGAATTCTGTAATTGCTATTTTTCATCTGCAACATCATTTTGTATGCTTGAATCTGCCACTGAATTGATACTCCTAGAAGCTTGTTGATCTCCACGGATTTGCCTAATCCCCCATTGAGAAGGGAACTTAATAACCTGATGTAACGTAGATGGAATAGCAACCATCTCATGAATCCAAGGTCTTCCAAGGATCATATTGTGCGCCATGTCCATATCTATTACTTGAAATTTCATATCCTTGATCACTTCTTCTGCGAATATGGTGAATATTATCTCCCCTTTTGTGATAACGCTTGAATTATCAAATCCAGATAAGGTACGTGCTTTGGGTACCAATTTGTCATCAGCTTGCATCTCGTTTACCACTCTTAAAAGAATGATATTTACAGAGCTACCTGGATCAATCAAAACTCGTTTCACATTAGTATCATGTACAAGTAAAGATATTACCAGTGCATCATTATGTGGGATCAACACGCCATCTGCATCTGCATCATCAAACATTATACTGTCTTATTCCAAAACTTGGCGAACTCGCTTCCCGTGGGTGACTGTGATTTTTGATACCTTTTTTGCAGCCGTATATGTCACACCATTGACCTCCTCTCCTCCACTTATGACATTAAGCGTTCTCTTTGGTGACAGAGGTTTTGGGGGCTCTTGTCTATTCTTCATATATGCTTGCTTACCTTTCTCACTGAACAAATCAGTTAAGTAGCCTTGTTTTAATAAGTGCTCCACTTCACCTTGTAGCAATTTGCAATTTGTTGTTTTATGACCGGGATCATTATAGCCAGAACAGGTGGAAGAAAGTAGAAAGAAAACAGGGGAAAGTGGATCAGGGGAAGCTGCTGAGGGACTCGTTAATCTTGGAAAGCACACAGATGAACCGGTTCATCTGTGGAAGAAACTGTAGCAAATCTCTTGAAAAAGGTAGGTGACAGCTATAAACCCAATAAAAAGAGAACTCCAAAATCAAATACTCCTGGAACAGCCAGAGCCAATAAGAAAAGGAAGGCTGCTTCTTCTGAAACTCGCACAAGAAATCTGGGTTTCTTCTATTGGGGTTCGATCTCATTTCTTTTGGCCACCGTACCTTATCTCCCATGCTTCTTAAAACAGCCACCAATTTGGATGTGCTAACATTGAAACTGTAACCGCCAATCTTCATTTTTGAACTTCTGTTGTTGTCCCGTGTATCTCGCGTGTCTCGCTCCTTTCCAAACTTGGATGATGAACCCATATCTGTCCCTAGATCAGGAATCATACCTTAGGTTCTCCTGTTTTGAACGTGAATCCCTTCCTGCTGGTCCCATGTAAGGTTCCTACATGTTCTTACCAGACTTTTTTTCAGTTTCTGGTCGCCTCGAGCTTACTCTTTCACCCCCATGACTGAATGATAGTATCTTCTTCTATCCGTAGCTTTGTGTTATACCTGTTATAAACATCATTCCAAGTTGTTGCATGGAATTCTCGTAAGCTTTCTTTGAGTCTCCTCGTGGCTTCTGAGTTTTTTTCATTTATATTACTTGCAAATGTCATAGCCGCCCAATTGTCAGGTACGCGTGGTAGCTTCATTCTTTCACGTTGAAATCTATCCACGAATTCCCTTAGTAGCTTCGTATCTCCTTGTTTTATTTTGAAGATGTCTTCCATCCTCTTTTCAACCTTTTGAGCTCCCGAGTGTGCTTTTATAAATGAATCTACAAGCTCAGTAAAAGAATCAATAGAGTTTTCAGGTAAATGAGAATATCATTGTTAGTGCTCCCTTTGTGAGTGCTTCACCGAATTTTTTTACCAACACTGATTCAATATCTGCTTAGTTAAATAGTTTCCTTTCACGCTAGTTGTAAATGCGGTTACATGATCTCGTGGATCGGTTGTCCCATTATACTTCGGGATATCGGGCATCTTAAACTTTTTTGGAATAGGCAAAGGAGCAGCACTTGGCTTCCAAGGTTATTGAGAATATTTATCCATATCCACTCCTTTGATTATAGGTGGAACACTAGGTATCTGCTCTATACGATCGTTCTGCTCCTTGAGCTGTTTCTGCAAAGTTAGTACTAAACTTTGTAAATCAGAGTTAATTGGAATACCTGACCTTCCATCATGAGATTCGCTGGGAGTTCCTCCACTGCTCGAATTGGCAAGTCCTGAGCGTGCATTTTCTATGGTTGCGGTGTTATTCGGAGGTGGAGTTGGTGGTACAGTTGGCAATCCACTAACAAAATCTTGAAGAGCATTGTTGACCTGTTCTGCGATTAATTGCTTTAATGCTTCATCAATAGCTTGATCATCCCCATGTTGGTCATTCGCATGTGATACGGATCTGACAGGTGACCCATCTCGGGATTGTTGAGGAGAGTTCTATGGTGAAGGGACTGGAGTTCCATCCCCTTGTTGATTTTGCTGGTTCAACTGGTGTTGCTGATTTTGTTGGTTGTTGTCGTTAGCATCCGACATGATTTTTTGATAGAAAAAAGAATTTGGAAAGTGAATAGATTATCAATTTTCCGGTAACGAGACTAATTTGTTTAACCAAAAAATAGGAATTTCCGTCAAAGACTATTTTTAGAAATACTCGGGTTACTAATAATCAAGGAAATCGGTATTCTTGCAGTAAGAAAGGAAATCAGAATAACAAAGTAATCAGTAGAAAGCAAAAGTAAATAATTTTATTCCAATGATAATCAAAACGTGTCCATACAAATGATATTTCTTTTCCTTATATAGTCATCTCTAAGTACAACGTCTTTTTCCTTTTATGATCGAGTCATTATGAGCATTAATGACATTAATGAAACGTTATAATTGGTAATCGTAACTGTTCCGTAAGATTCTGTAACGCTTGCAATCATTCATGCTTATTAATTGAAGACCAATGAATCTGTCCTTTTTATTGTCTTGGTTCATTCCACCGGTGTCTCTTCAAATCACTAAAGAGACTCGAGCTACCGTTTCTTCTCGTCTCTTAGACGTTTTGCTCGTACCTATTAAGACTCGCGTCTTTTTTTAATACTCTTCTCCAGCTGTCGCTTTTCTAGTGATCCACATGTCTTGCCATATCAGCCACATAATTAACTCCACGTGTAATATTTATTTTCCCTAATACAAGTTCCATTCAACATATTCATTGTATATCATTATTCTCCTCTCATTTATGATCATATCTTTTAATGTACATTACATTAAATCTGTTTTAACGCACCCCCACATTATCCACATAAAAATATTTCAGATCTAGAAGTTATTATCTTTAACTAGGATTTGCCCGTTATCTTCTCACATGTAATTAGTTTAACAAAAGGTTTTATACTTTTTGGTCAAACAATTTGGCGCCGTCTGTGGGGATTTTCTAGTTAAAATTTTAGTTTCTTCTAGATCTAAAAAAACAACGCAAAAACCCTATACTCCCTTGTGTGCACAAATCTAACATGGCAGGCAACGGAGAGGAAAAGAGGCGAGCGATAGCTGACCTCACCACCAACCTCCTTCACACCATCAACGGAGTGAATGAAACGGAGGACGAAGATGCAACACCAAACACCTCTCCCAAGCGAAACAGCTCGCCCCTCCTCACGGTAGTATCACGACCTTGCATGGTAAAAGGGCCTCTACATCCACAACAGAAGAGGCACCACCGGCAATGAAAAAGTTGCTCGAGGTGTGGTTGACAAACACGCTAACCAGCTTCCTCGACAAGCCCGATCAAAGGCCGAACAGAGAAGAGGCAAGGGTTTGTGCTGCATCAGCAGCTGACGAGCACTACGCCCCCTCGTTAACAGGTATTACTGACAATGTTAGTGATGCAGGTAATGACACCCTCATAACCATTTTGCAGAAAATGGAGGAGATGGAGAACGAAAACAAAATGCTCCGCGACCAAATGAAAGAACACGGGTGCCCCAAATTTCCTACCAAAAAGGGACGTTGGTCGGTTCGTTGAGCAGCCATACAACGACGAAGCTGCACCACACACAATACCCAAAACCTTCAAAATACCGCCGTACCTGAAAATATACGACGGCACAACGACCCCGAAGATCATGTGACTCACTACGTTACCGTAGTAAAAGGCAATGACCTCGCCAAAGAACAAGTATCCTCCATCTTACTAAAGAAGTTTAGCGAAACCCTCACCGGGGGTGCGTTGACTTGGTATTCACAGTTGCCCGCACACTCGATTGAAACATTCAAAGAAATGGCCGACGAGTTTGTAACAGCTCATGCCAGAGCAAAGAAGGCATAGGCAAGAGTAAATGACATATTCGCCATCAAACAATCACCTGGAGAGGGACTAAGGGACTTTCTTGCTTGATTTAACCGAGTTAGGATGACCTTACCAAACGTATCGAAAGGAATAGCCGTCGCAGCCTTTCAAAACGGGCTAAACAGAAGCGGTTCAAGGGCGACCAGAAAGCTGATAAGCCGCCTCATGAAATATCCCCCGACTACTTGGGACGAAATACACAATGCCTACTACACCGAAGTCCGAGCCGACGAAGATGACCTAAAAGGGCCAACCCAATGGCTAACTTCGGTACAAGCCGAGTCCAGAGAGGACCGGAGAAACAACAACAGGAGAGATATAGCAGGACCCCGACCTAATCGGGAAAGACACTAGCCCTACGTTAGAGGCACCCACATGCCGCCTCCCCGTCACGACGAAGGACCATCTAGGCCACGAACAGGAACTCACCGAAATGAGAGAGGTATTCCCCCCTTATTATCTGCTCACAGTTTCTGTATTTCCCCCTTAGAAATAGTCTATGAATTGGAGAAGCTCGGCCCAAAAGTGAAATGGCCGCAGAAGATGAGATCCGAACCAAACACCAGGGTCACAAAACCGAAGACTGTATCGCGTTAAGACAAGAGGTCATGAACATGCTCCACCAAGGGCACTTGAAAGAAATGATGAGCGATCGAGGGAGAGCCAACTTTGCCTGTGGACGTGAACAGCACCAAGGACCACCCAAACCAACCTCCCCGGCTCAAACCATTCAAATTATCATCGAAGGGGGCGACGACACTTCAATAAACAGCGTGAAGTTCACCACCACCCACAAACTCAAACGGTCGATCACTCATGAACGGTACGACGAACTTGAAGAAAGTATCATCTTCGAAAAGTCGGATACCCACGATTTGGTTTTCCTCACTATGACGCCCTTGTCATTACATTACGCATCTTAGATACTGATGTAAAATGTATTATGGTCGATGACGGAAGCAGAGCGTGCATCATCCACCCTCGAGTTCTCACACAAATGAAGCTCGAGGATAGGATAGTGCCATGCTACATAACACTGACAGGTTTTAACAATGTAGTTGAGCGAACGTCCGGAGAAATCACGCTGCCCGTCCTGGCCGGCGGCGTCACTTTGGAGACCACGTTCCACATTATGGACCAGGATACGGCGTACAACTCCATCATCGGCCTACCTTGGATCCACGCCATGAAAGCCGTCCCCTCCAGGTTATATCAAGTCATCAAATTTCCAACCCCTTGGGGGGTATTCAGCATCCGAGGAGAACAACGCACTGCCCAAGAATGCTACCGCATTGCCCAAGACTACACACACACCTAACAATTAAAGGGTAGCAATCAACAGGGTCGAGGTCGAGCGAGGAGGAGAAGGATGTGATCAAAGATCCCAAAGTCGTAGAAGCTACAGGGTCTACCGTAGAAGACCTCGACCCCGTCCAACTCGATGATAGCGACCACAGCAAGAAAGCTTTCATCAGCCACAAGCTCCAAGAACTAGGTAAATTCCGTCGATTCTTAAAAAGTAACGTGGACATGTTTACTTTTTCCCATGCAGACATGCCAGGTATCCCAAAGGAGATAGAAACACACAAGCTGAATGTCGACCCATTCCACCCCTCGATAAGACAAATCAGGCAGAAATTCAATGCCACCATAAATGACGCGGTCCGCGAAGAGGTAGAGAAGTTGTTGGAAAATGGCTCCATCAGGGAGTCGAGATATCCTTAATGGGTAACCAATGTGGTCATGGTGAAAAAGAAGAACGGAAAGTGGCGGATGTGCGTGGACTTCAAAGACTTAAACAAAGCTTGCCCAAAAGATTCGTTTCCACTTCCTCATATCGACCAACTCATTGACGCAACGGCCGGGCACGAGCTTCTCAGCTTCCTAGACGCATACTCGGGCTATAATCAGATCCTCGTGGAAGAGGAAGACCAAGAGAAGACCACCTTCATCACTCATCAGGGAACGTACTGCTACAGAGTGATGTCTTTTGGACTGAAAAATGCGGGGGCGACGTATCAGAGGTTGGTGACAATAATGATACCAGCTCGGCAAAACAATGGAAGTCTACATCGACAACATGTTATTCAAGTAAAAAAGGAAGGAGGATCACATCGACCACCTGAAAGAGGCATTCGACATATTCAGACGGCACGGTATGAAATTGAACCCCGAGAAGTGCGCCTTCGGAGTAACCTCAGGAAAGTTCCTCGGTTTCTTGGTATCACAACGAGACTTCGAGGTCAACCCCGACCAAATCAAAGCAATAGAAGGATTACCAGAGAACCTGACTAGCAAGAAACAAGTACAAAAGCTGACCGGCCGCATAGTTGCCCTGTCGAGGTTCATCTCACGATCCTCCGATAGATGCCATAAATTTTTTGCAATACTCAAGAAAGACAATGGATTCCAATGGAACTCCGAGTGCGTCGAAGCCCTAAAAGAATTGAAGGCATACCTATCCTCTCCTCCACTACTCGCCAAGGCGGAACCTGGTGAACGTCTCCTCGTCTATCTGGCCATATCTGATGTGGCCGTGAGTGCGGTCCTGGTCCGAGGAAATAAAGGTACACAATCTCCCATTTATTATATTAGTAAAACTCTGGTCGACGCCGAGACGAGGTATCCCCACCTCGAGAAGCTAGCCCTGGCGTTGGTCGTAGCTTCACGAAAGCTTAGACCCTATTTCCAGTGCCACCCCATCTCGGTAGTAAAGACCATTCCCCTGAGGAATATTTGCACAAACCGAGCTGTCGGGTATATTGGCCAAATAGGCCATAGAATTGAGCGAGCATGATATAACCTATCAGCCGCGAACGACGATAAAGTCGCAAGTACTCGTCAACTTCGTCGCCGACTTCAGCACAAAAATAATGCCTAAAGTCGAAAAAGAAGCCGCTCATACTTCCCCCAAAACACACGACCTATGGGTGTTGTATACAGGTGGCGCCTCTAACACGTCGGGATCGGGACTGGGACATATGCTCGAGGTCCCAACATGTGAAGTAATTCGCCAGTCCATAAGATGCCCAGATATGACTAACAACGAAGCCGAGTACGAGGCCGTGATCGCAGGTCTAAAGCTAGCACTCAAGTATGGAGCAAAGCGAGTCGTCCTACGGCGCGACTCTCAGCTCGTCGTCAATCAAGTCACAAGGACTTTCCAAATCAAGGAATAAAGACTGCAAAAATACTAGGCCGAGATCTATAGGCTGTTACCTGAGTTCGATGAATGCCAACTCGACCAAATCCCACTAGCACAAAACATCGAAGCAGACGGCCTTGCCAAACTGCCAACGGCCACTGAAAGCATAATCGGAGAAGGGAACGTGGTCACTCTCCTCCACTCATCGATTGATCAAGTCGAGGTACGAACTATAAACTTAACTTGGGACTGGCGCAAATCGTATTGTCACATATTTGCAGGACGGAGTGCTCCCAGATGATAAAAAAGAAGCCAAAAAGCTTCGAATGCAGGTGGCCATGTACTACATCATCAACAACAACTTGTACAAAAGAACGTATGGCACCCCCCTAGAAAAATGCTTAGGCCCAAACCAGACGCGGCGCATCCTAGAGGAAGTTCACGAAGGTCACTGCGGAGCTCATACCGGCAATCGATCTCTCATCAGATGCCTTATACGAGCAGGCTACTACTGGCGCACAATGAAAAAAGAGGTCGTCGACTTCGTGAAGAAATGCGAGTAATGCTAAAAATATGCTCCTATGATCCACCAAGCGGGTGCGCACCTCCACTCAGTCACCTCGCCCTGGCCTTTCATCAAATGAGGAATGGACATCATCGGACCCCTCCCAGCGGGACGAGGTAATGTACGATTTATTTTAGTTTTAACTGACTATTTTTCCAAGTGGATAGAAGCAGGTGCATTTGCCCAAATACGTGAGCAAGAAGTGATCACCTTCATATGGAGGAATATCGTGTGTCGTCGCGGCCTTCCCAAAGAAATCGATTGTGACAACGGGCCTCAATTCACTGGAAAAAAATTACCGAGTTCTTCGAGAAATGGCATATCAAAAGAATACTCTCCACGCCATATCATCCCGCAGGCAATGGGAAAGCGGAATCCTACAACAAGTCAATATTGAATATCATGAAAAAGAAGCTCGAAACCGCCAAGGGAATGTGGCCGGAGTTGCTGCCGGAGTGCTATGGGCATACCGCACAACGCTAAAAACAAGTACAAGAGAAACACCGTACTCACTGGTCTATGGGACTGATGCCGTAATACCGGTCGAGGTCAGAGAACCAAGTCAAAGGTACTCACACGAGAGCGGGCCGAGAAACAATAAAAGCAGGAGGCAAGACCTCGATGAGGCTGAAGAACGAAGAGATATGGATTACATAAGAATGGTCGCTCAGAAGCAACAGGTAGATCGATACTACAACAAAAAGGCCAAGATCAGACCGCTCAAAGTCGGAGACTACATACTCAAAGCCAAAACACAGGCAAGCAAGGACCCACGTGAAGGAAAGCTAGGAACTAATTGGGACGGCCCATACAAAATCACGGCGACAACAAGCAAAGGGTCATTCCAACTAGAAACAATGGAGGGGAAGCTATTACCAAACAACTGGAACATCGCACACCTCAAGTACTTCAACTTCTAAGGATTGATGTTCTCCGAGCTGTACTCTTTTTCCCTAACCTGATTTTTTTCCCAATTGGGTTTTCTCGGGGAGGTTTTTAACGAGGCGACAAGGAGGACATCTTGAAGTTTAAGGCTCGAGCAGGTAGATTATAAGTTGGCAAGTTCATTGCTCGACTGCTCGAATACTTCTCTGGGCCAAACAATAAAGGGATAAGATAGACAGGGACTAGAATACTAGCCCAAAAGACGTCTAAACTTCTCCAATGTATATATATAAGCAAAGCATACAAACACATGATGTTCGCCTGTCTCCACCAAGTTTTAACTCCGCACCAATCAATGCACTCACATTCGACCTCGTTCGAATCAACTAAGAGTCAACATGCGACCTCGCTCGAATCGACTCACATTCGACCTCGTTCGAATCAACTAAGAGTCAACATTCGACCTTGCCCGAATCGACTCATATTCGACCTCGTTCGAATCAACTAAGAGTCAATATTTGACCCCGCTCGAACCGACTCACATTTGACTTCGTTTGAATTAATTAACATTCGAACTCACTCAAATCAACTCACATTCGACCTCGTTTGAATCAACTAAGAGTCAACATTTGACCTCATTGACTCACATTCGACCTCATTCAAATCAACTAAGAGTCAACATTCGACCTCACTCGAATTGACTCACATTCGACCTCGTTCGAATCAACTAAGAGTCAACATTCGACCTTGCTCGAATCGGCTCAACATTCGACCTCGTTCGAATCAACTAGGAGTCAACATTCGACCTCGTTCGAATTGACTCACATTCGACCTCATTCGAATCAACTAAGAGTAAACATTCGACCTCACTCGAATCGACTCACATTCGACCTCGTTCGAATCAACTAAGAGTCAACATTCGACCTCGCTCGAATCGACTCACATTCGACCTCGTTCGAATCAACTAAGAGTCAACATTCGGCCTCGCTCGAATCGACTCACATTCAATTTCATTTGAATCTACGAGTCAACATTCGATCTCGCTCGAACCGACTCACTTTTGACTTCGTTCGAATTAATTAACATTCGACCTCGCTCAAATCAACTCACATTCGACCTCGCTCGAATTATCGCACATCAACCTCATTTGAATCAATAAAGAATTATATTCGACCACACTCGAATTCAACTCATACTCAACATGACTTGAGTTCATTTTACAAGTTAACTTCGTTTGAGTTAATTACGACGACATGGGACTTCACCCAGATTCAATCAAAGATATACTCGACCATGTTCGAGATAGCACATACCGACACAATTCTTCTAAAGCAGCTATTTGAAGAAAAACGTTCGAAGAAAAATAAAAGACCCAATAACGTACACCAAAGGGTTATGATCATTCCATTCCAAAAATTATCTTACAAAGGACCAGAAAGACGCCCACACAAAAAAAGAAAAAAAGAAAAGACAAAAACTAAGCACAAAGTACTACTCCACGTCGTCCCCACCTTCATCTCCATCGTCTTCACCGCCCCGCCCAGCAGCGCCCTCTCCGCTATTGCCTTGAGGATATTCATCTTCATACCAGGCATCCTGCTCAAGCTCGTCTAATCCTTCTTCCTCCTCGCCGTCGCCGGCCCCCGGAGTAGCTGGGTCATAACCACAAGCAATCCTAGCCGCACGCGCCTTGACATGAGCATCTTCAAAATCGGCCTCAGGAACCTTCCCCGCTGTCATCAAATTCTTGAGAATGTCCAGCTGAGCCTTGGCGTGGATCCACATCTCGTATAAGTGTCGCGGAACGTCGGGAAAAGCAGAAGTATGAGAAGAGGACGGCTGGGCCAACAGCTGCGCCTTCTCGGCCTCAAGAGCAGCGACTTGATCACCAAGGCTTGAAACCTCTCTCTTGAGCCCACCAATTCGCTCATCAAGCCGTGCCTCCCTGAGCACAGCCGTTTCCGCTTCACTCGCCCATTCAGATCTAAGGACGCAGATGACCTCCTCCAATGCCGCCACCCTCGCCAAAGCTGTAGTCCTGGCCTCCCCGGCCCTCTCCAACTCTGCCACTTTCTCGATCAACTCATTACTTAAACTGTTACCTCTGATCGAACTCTGCTCAAGCTCGGCTCTCAGGGACGCCACCTGAGCCTGAAGGTCAACACACTCAGCCGCGACCCCCTCCCTACCTCGAGCTCGTCCTCCTTGGCTCTAAGCGCCCCCTCGAGCTCGCTGCATCTGCCAATGACCCTCACGAGATCATCGTCCTTCTGCCCCAACTCATCTCTAAGGGACTGGAAATTGCCGTCTGCACTGAACCGGGTACGCATCTCACGGTACTTGTCACGATACTTGCAATACTTTAAAACCATTTTCTTGAAAACAGTCTTCCACTTCTCCTCTCGGCGGGCACTCTCGATCTCCAAAATGAGAGTCTGAGGGAAAAAGGAAGAGCCGAAAAGAGTCAGCAAAAATAGAAAGGAGAAAGGACACAAAGTACAAAAACAAAAAGGAAAACACAAACTCACCCTCAGAGCCATTCCAGATATGCCTAACAACAGATTGACATCCTTAATTGACCGTAGAGCCGTGTTCTCGGTGCCAGACCAAAGAGGGGACCACACTCTCTGTGTCCGTCAACAGGTCGCAGTCCAAAGGGATGACTATAGAACGAGAAGATCCATCCGTTCTCATCTCGACCCGGGTAAACCCCTCATCAAACATCCTTTCCTTTTCAGGGTCGGCGTCGGAGCTGGATTCATAGTCATCTACCGCCACACCTTTCTCCCTCTCCTCGGCAAAGTAAGGAAATGTCAGCCCGCTCTGACATCGACGGATCGCTCCCCGGAACGACCTCGGTTGCCTCTGATCGCCCTCCTCCTTCCACGGCGACCTCTGACAAAGGAGAAATCTCCACATCTGAAGGGGACGCAGTCTATGCATCCAAAACCATGCCACCCTCGGGTGCAACCGCAGCCGTCTCGGGATCGCTCCTCGCTGGCTCTTCATTCCCTACTACCTCACCCCAACCTCTATTCTACGCCTTTTTAGCGGAATCGCTTCCTCCTCGCTTGAGACGACTCGTCCACTAAATGCAAAATTGGAGAAGTCGAAGTCTCCACTGATGGGGCAGCCGCCCGACGGCTAGGCCTACGCGGGGCTGGGGTCCGAGAAGAAACAACAATCTACACGGACTCGCCTATTGTCGCAACAGGCAGAGATTTGTTCGAGGCACCCGACTGACGAAAAGCGGGAGTAGGAGCCTTCGCCCTCCTCGGAGCCCTCCGACCTATTAACAAAGAAAGACTAGATGAAGTAAAAAAGTAAATGGTATATAAAGGGCGAAGCAACTAAGATCGAAACAAGTTGACTCACCGGTCGAAGAAGGTTTACGTCCAAACTTCTTATTAAAATGCGACCATTCACGGGTCCCCACCGTGTGCGGTAGAATTTGGCTCACCCAGTCGCGGATGTCGGCGACCAACGTAGGAGGATCCTTCTCGGCTGCATAAAAATGGAAGAACGATTAAGCCACCAAGGAGATAACAAACAACCAGTTAGCAAAAACACTTACGAGCGAAGTTCCACTCCTCGGGGAATCCGATTGGGTTCGCCACCATGTGCTCCGTCTTAACGTAGAAGAAATTAACCCAAAATCGACGATTTATCTTATCTTCCATCTTCACCACCAATCCTTTGGTTCCGTGGTGGTGGAGGTGTATCATCGTAGCAGTTGGCGGAGGGAGATCCCGCGGTTGGCCAGCTCCGCGTACTTTATCAGCATGAGAAAAAGTTTATAGATATATGGGGAGAGCTGGTCTGGGCAGACGACATAATAGCGACAAAAGTCCTCCGCCAATGAAGGAAGAGGAAGCGAATAACCAACGACGAATGGATACGCGTAGAAGGCGCAGTATCTAGGGCGATGAACTTGTACCACATCGTCACCAGCCGGGATAAGGTCGATATGGTCTGGGATTTGGAATTTAGCCCTAAGTTCAATAAGGGCCGCCGCATCCATCTTAGAAACAACAGGCTTAGGATCATCTTCAGGCCGCTTCGAGAAGTCCGACCTAGCCCTCTCTGAGCGTGGAATTATTTCATCCACAGTGGGGAAACTCTCGTCTTCTGCAGCAATGGCTTCTCCTTCATCATGAGGAGGCATGATCACCATCAATGGAATAGGATTAAAAGTCCCCTCAAGGTTAGAAGATGCACTAGCCATCCTTTGTCACGTATATGGGAAGGAATTGCAGATACGAAAGAGGAGATAATGGCAGAAGATGTTAAAAGAAGGGAGAAATAAGGATGCAAGTGCTCTGAGGAGAAGAAGGGAAAACTTGAAGATTCGAACGCTTAGAAATGCAACAATCCAAATGAGGGGTTCCCATCCCTATTTATAAGTATACAGGCACCCTAATCGAGGATGCAAAGCGCCGCCACATTAATTTCGAAACGAAAGGAGCGCGGGAAATGATGCAGCGTATCGGGAACATGCGCCATAATGACGCTTGATATTATGACGTCATTTTCAAACTGACGTAACGGTCGGATGTGTGTCTCGAAGCGCCATGTCATCACCTCGCCATAAAAACGTTACTACTCGACATTACGCCCAAATTTCTCAATTTGCAACTAGCGAAGTCCGCCCACAGAGCTCGTCCAAAAACAACCTCGACAGGTGGAGGGACTAACTGTATCGGTCAAAATCTTACTAAAGTAACCTAGCACAAGGATAAATGATTAAGAGGCGATTAGGGCGAGGTCGTACACAAGAGTAAAGGAACTTACCGGCGAGCTGCTAATCGGGGCCGAAGTCGAAAGTTCAAGTCTGCAAATAACGGCTAGTTCTGTAATAAGATATTTAGGAGAATATAAAGAGATATAATATTCTATATGAGAAGAACTCTCTTGAAAAGTTGACTCTCAAGAAAAATACAAACATTACCTTTCCAAAGAGACTCGATTTGTTGTTTATTCCACATTTCACGCATCAGAAGAATCATCCACCTCATTCAATATTGGGTAAATCATTCTCTCTATTTACATTTAGTGCCATTCAACATATTCATTGCATATCATTATTCTCCTCTCATTTATGTTCATATTATTTAATGTACATTGCATTAAATATGTTTTAACGCACCCCTCATTATCCACATCCACATAAAAATAAAAATATTTCAGATCTAGAAGTTATTATCTTTAACTAGGATTTGCCCGTTATCTTCCCACATCTAATTAGTTTAACAAAAGGTTTTATACTTTCTGGTCAAACAACTATGAAAATAATGTAAAGAGTAATGCACTAAGCTAGAATCAGCCAATATTTAACAGATGCAGGAACTAATATACAGGGGCAGTGAGGAAAAGGATTATAAGCATGTAAATTAGAGCTTCAAGCAGCACCACTTCCACCAGAAACAGAAAAATAATCGATAATCGCATATTGTTCCTCACTCTGGATATTATATTGTAGCAAATACCATAAAACACTAAAACTGAACTAAGAATATTCCCAGAATGTATTCAATGTCCTCTGCTGACTTTGACATTAAGATAGAATTGTTCTTATACAACAGCTTCAACATCATCTGAGTTCACAGCAGCTCCATTTGGCGTGTCGTCTGATCTCAACTGAGTGGAAATGTCATCAATCGCCGAATTCAGCTGGTCAATCTTTTCGGCAAGTTTCTTACGTTGTTTCTGCGGACAAACAGTATCTACAAGTTAGACAATGTGGAATTTTTTTTTTATTTTAAGAAAAGGCTGTTACCCTTTGGTTTATCCTCTGTCCAATTGCTTGTAAAGTAGGAGTTTTTTTAAGGGAACCCCAAATGCCAGCTTAACAGAATTATTTCAGCTTAAAGCGTAAGATGTGGATTAAGGTACACAAACTCGAAAAACCAGAATCACATCAATTAGTGAGATTAAAAATTCAAAATCACATGGAAATTATATTCAATCAGAAGATATGGTTCCAGATACATAAGGATATCCATCTTCCTTATATTTGATACCTCATTACAGCTATCTAATCAAAGACATGCACAACACCAGCTTACCTCCAATGCTTTGTCTTCGTCATATATAAACTTGGGCAACTTTCTCATCAGGTCCTTCTTATCAGCTCCAGCTAATGCCTTGCTGATCTGTAAAGAAGAATAACCTGCGATCAGCTTGTTTCTCCACTAAGGTGCAGCACTTAGAAAGAGAGGAAAATATATAGAGTGACCAACAAGATGTGACATTCACGAGTATCTTTAGCACAATAAAAGGCAACAACCAATGCAATCACATAATTACCTGGGGTGCGAACACACAGCCAAGTGTGCCAACAATCAATCCTCCTAAAACAAAGCCACCAACAAAGATGCCAGCACCGCTTGGCCTTCCACCATCACTGCCAATTCAGAATGAGAAACATCCGATGTAATATTTTCTCCACTATGTTTAGATGGCCAACAAAATGTGAAGAAAAACAAAACTACAGTTTCTTTGTGGCTTCGAGTCAAGAACCAAGTTGCTTCTGCCCCTATATAATAGTTCTAGATCTGCTGTTTTGTTTTGCAGAAACTGACTCTAATTAGAGAGTTCATGCATAACCTGCATATTGAATACAAGAAGGTAATACCTATATGATGCTTGAATGGTCAATGATCTTTTAGAAGAATATGATTTTCCTCCATGCCTTGGACCGAAGGACAACTTGGTGGCACTGACATTTTGGTCTAGTGACTTCAAGCAAGAACCTAATTAACACATTAATAAAGTTAGAGGCTTTACACCACAACACTGTTATAGGTTTAGAAAGACGGCATTATCAATGCAACAAATGATTTGCTCATGTTATTTAAATATTTATAAGCCAAATCACAATTGTGAGAAATATTAGCATCATGCTTTCCCCAAGAAGAATACTAAAAAAATGTAAAATCTCAATGCATTGTATCACAAAAATTTCCTTCAACTGCTATGATGAAAATAATGGAAGACAAGCATGAATTATACCAGCTGAACTTTGATTCCCTTTTTATTTGGGAGAATACCAGGTGAACTTTGACATTAACATGACCCCTTTCTCAATATATAGTTTTTGATAACCTAGCAAAATGTCATCTAATTGAGATACATCTATTAGATTAGGAATAGAACTATCACATTGAATTAGGTAGAAGCTATTTATATTTAGCAGAAGGCATATCTTCCATGCAATCACATCCAACAAAATCTCATTTTATCATTCAACAATAATAATAACTGCAATAGTAAATGGGAGCAAGGCAGTTCGTAGGTAACTGGATGTTAACAGAAATTAGAGGATTTTCCATTTCCACTTCAAGAAATCCTGAAGCCGGTTGCAACCAGGAAGAGCATTATGATGATTGAGGTCACTGCTTAACAATAAAGATTAGCCAGATTTGTTTTTATTTTATTTTATGAAGATAAAGATTAGCCGGATTTTTCAGCACAAGGTACAACACGATTGGAAATGCCTGCTGATTACTAGCAAACATAGGTTGCTTGATAATTCTGGGGACTCATGTCCTGTAATTACTTTGATCTTCCAAATATTCTCTCCATACACCCTTATCAAAAAATAAAAAAAAATAAAAAAAAATTCTCTCCATACATTACTAAATCGTCATACTGAAAGTTAAAGCAAGCAGATGGATTTTTCCAAAGACGCAATTAAAATGACTAAGGGTCGGTTGTAGGATGAAAGTGTGTAGGGGGATTTCTCAGCTCACATAGCTTAAGGCAGTTGAGTGTACTTTGACTCAATAAAGCTTATCATCAGCTATCGGCCATACGAACTCCGCCGTAGATAAGTAAGAGAGTAAATTAAATCTCTATATAAGCTTCTCTTTTTCTTTTTTTCTTTTTTTGATAGATTGATCTCTATAAGCTATTCTTCGGAGAATACTGGGAAATAAATCATGGTGTCCTTAAAATTGAAGTAAGATACCTATCTAGAAAACCAGTTTTCCTTTCCAAAAAAACGATATATGATTGAAGAGAACGAAGTGATAAATCCTTGTACAGGAGAACCTTCTGGGCTTTTAGAATGATATTGGACACATCCGCGGATGCAAGGTTTTGTCAAAGGGTGCACCATTTCATATTAACTAGATATAAATACACACACACACACACACACACACGGAGAGAATGCAATTATTTTTTGAAAATAATATATTCACACCATTTCCTCAAGAGGAGTGGAATATGCACCTACTTCATCGACTAACATTTTTCCTAGGGACTGAATTTGCCAAGACAAGGAAGATGCATATTGCAAGAAATCTCATTCAAGCTCTAATTCCTTGCATAAGAAGGGCAATGACAACAACAACAACAACAACGACGAGGACAACCCAGTGTGGTCCCACAAGTGGGGTCTGGGGAGGTAGGATGTACGCAGCCTTACCCCTACCCTGGAAGGGCAGAGAAGAAGGGCAATGAAATATTCAAAATTTAACACCCCAATATAACAATCCGTCAATTTGGCTAAAATAGGGAGCTCGAAAGACCATACTAGAAGCTCAGTCAAAAAGAATTCAATACAAAAGTGCAGTAAAACTAGATAAGACAATCAGATCAAGAAAGGAAAAAACAACAAAACATAGAAAATTAAACACATCCATATAACAGTCCGCCATATCAGAAGCTCAGTCAGCAACAGAAAATCAGTAAAAAAAATGGAGCAAACAAATGAGATCAAGAAATGAAAAACAAAAAAACATCCCAAAAGAGACAGTCGATTTGAGTATAGTAAGAAATGAGAAATAAAATGAGGGAACGGATTACCGGAGGAGAAATGGAGAGATGGGTTTTGAGGTTTGGATAAAACCAAAGAATTTGAAAGAGCTGTCATCTTCTTCTTAGGATACTGCAGAATTACAATTGTGGAGAAGACTGCCTTGAGAGGGTCATATTATTTTGTTTCTTTCGTTCGATTCGATGATATCAATGTGGTTTACTCCGACACCTGGATTTTTGTAATTACCAATTTTATTATTAAAATTAAATTAATTAATTTCAACAAAATATTGAGGATTATTGGATATTATATGCTAAATTTAACTTAATTGAGTCATAATTTTTATCTCTCTATGTGTATCCTGTAGTAAATGTTCTAAAGGGTTATATTACTTATCCATTTTAAAATGTAAAGTAAGTCTTCTTACTGAAAATAGAAGTTAAAAATTAGGACCCTATCGAATTTATAAGCTCGGTTATAGCATTATCTTTTACTCGAAAATTAATTTCTTAAAATTATTGTTAATTAATGTATAATACTTTTAAGTTTGTTAAAGTGTACCCGGTTATAAGAACAAAATTTACTAAGTGATCAATTAAATTAAAAGTTAAAAGAGAACACTTATCCAAATTTAATCCAATCCGGGCCAAATGAAGCAGATAATCTAAAGGATAATTACCAGCTATGTCCATTTATAAGTAGCTCATTACAAAAATTGGCCAATTGATAAAATATTACTAATATTAGCCAAATTAGCCAATTAGCTATTTGAAGCAAAAAAAATATCAAATTTTTGCTTTGTTTTGAGTGGGTGTTATTAGAATAGATTGGGCACAACTTAAGGAGCTTGAATCTCAGTTTTGGGATGATTTGGTGAAGTTTTAAGGTGGTTTGAATTGAAAATTCGAAGTAAAAGCTGAACATGAAAAAAAATTATATATGTATCGCACTATGTATCATTTGTGTATCACATATGTATCATATTTGTATCAATTGTGTATCACATGTATATCCATGTATACCTGTGTGTGAGATACATGCGTGATACATGTTTGATACATGTGTCGCAGAAGACTTTTTTGAACTCGATTTAATTACGAATTTTGATACAAAACCAGTCCAAATCACCTCCAATCTTCCTCAAATTTTGTATATTGACTTATCTATATATTTTCAATGAATTTCAACTATACCCATTGAAAAAGTTCCTTTTTTGCTTAGATTTTTGGAATATTGTATAGATTTTTGTATTTCATCACCTTATTTGCTACCCCGTCCATGAAATTTCCTTTCCATCTTGTATCTAATGTTGTTAAATCACGCTTAAAAATATGGAAGGTAATTTTTGCATGTGATTCTTTGATAGAAAGAATCCTATTATTTGGTGTTTCAATTTTTGTTGGCTAGTTTTGGTAAGTCTATGACTAATGGCTAGAGGTTGGTAAGTTGAGATTTATTTGGGACATTTTTGTAAGTTTCTCTAATCTAAAGCCCATCATTAATGACACAGCCCAATCAGTTAAAAGGGCTTTTCATTGAAACATGTGCTGATCTTAGGACCAGCCCATTAAGATAAATTTAGGAATTTTTACCTCCTATAGCAAAGGTTAACACCTTATTTATTTTAGATAAATACCATTTAAAAAAATTATATTCTATAGATACCTTTTAATGTTTATAGCAAAATATCTAATTTTGGTTAACTCCTACTCCTAAGCCACTAAATAGGCTATCCAGTTACAATATTTTCTTTCTCTCTCTACTTTGATACAACTTTTACCTCAGATTTCTCATAAAGAGCTCTCCAATTCCTTCACCCACCATCGTCATTAGCTGAAGGATCAATTTATCAACAATTATTAACCAAACTAAACAATCTAATCCAGTTATTTGCAGAGAAAGGATTAAACCCTAAACCCTTCCATTGCAATTACAATTGCAGAAGAAATCCTTACGTCTCCCTTACAATTCCAAGAATTTTTTGGCGTAACTTTTGTGTGCCCATCCTTCAAATCGTTTTCCTCCGGCTCTTCCTTTAACAAAGGCACAATTTCTGTTGACGGCGGCCATGGCTTCCTGTTGTTGTTAGAAGGGAAACGAGCCATGACTTCCTGTTGTTGTTACTGCTTCTGACGTTATTGTTGTATCTGCTGCAATAGGAGTAGCTGGAAATTAGGGTTTGTTCTTGAACAAAGACGACGGATTTTGGGGCTGAGCAACTTGATTTTCTGTTAATATATTTTAATATTTTTTCAACGTATCACGCTGTATTTTCATGTATTTCATTGTATTCGTTGTCTTTTTTTCATTGTAATTCAATGTATCTCGTTGTATTCCATGTATTTTATTGTATTCACTGTTTTTTTTCTCATTGTATTTCAATGTATCCCGCTGTATTCTATGTATTTCATTGTATTCACTGTCTCGCTATATGCCATAAATGTATTCATATGTTTTTTTAATTAATATAATTTATGTATTCAGATGTATTATATAATTTTTCTGAAGATTGCTATATTTTTGGGGTATTTTTCGGTTGAGAATCTTTTTTATAACTGAAAATACAAAATTTGTGTATTATAATTGAGTTTGTTGAGTTATATTAGGAGTCTATTATGTTAATTGATTCACTTTTCGTTTTAAAAACAGTGTAATCCCCTATTTCACGCCGTGAATACAGTCGAATACAATAATATGTCCAGCTGTAATCACATGTTTCACTCCATGAATACAGTCGAATACACTCGAATACAACAACTGATTAGCTGGACTTCCCTGATTCACGCCTATTTTTGCTACTGTATTCATGAATACAATAGCTTAAATACATCAAATACATCTTATAACCACAGAAAAGGTATCTATAGTCCGTAATATAACAAATGGTATCTATAGATGGCTAATTACTACTAAAAGATAGTGCTTTATGAAAATTTCTCATAATTTACAAGACTTTTTTAAAGAAAATGTCAAAAACAATACTAAAATAGCACGGGCTAGCAAGTTTTTGGACTGGTAGTTCAAAAATAGCCAGCGTTTGCAAAGTCATTGAAAAATAACCACTATTTTGCTTCAACAGGGACTGGTCCAGCTATACTGGAGATCGATGCACCTGTGTATGAACTTCCAGCATATTATACTGGAACTCCAACAAGCGGAAAGTTCCAGCATAATATACTGGAGATTGGAGCACATGTGTATGAATTTCCAGCATATTATACTGGAACTCCAGTATATTATGTTGGAGTTCCAATATACTTATGCTGGAGTTCCAGTATACTTATGCTGGAACTCCATTATAATATACTGGAGTTCCAGTATACTTATGCTGGAACTCCAATATATTATGCTGGAGTATTTTCCGTATTTTGAAAAGTATTTTCGTTCAGATTTATCTTTACATGAAAAGTGGCTAAATTTTGATTACTTTTGAAACTGTGACTATTTTTGAATGACCACTTGTAAATCTGACTATTTTTGAATTTCTCCCTCTTTTTGTCCCAATATATGTGGCAGTCTTTCTTTTCTTTTTCAGTTAGTCCCAAAAAGAATATTATCTTTTCTTGTTTAGAAATATTTATGATTCATTTTATATCACAAATTTCAAAAGTCTTCTAAACTTCGTGCCGAATCTAACACAAATGGGCGGAACTAGGTAGAGTAAAGGGGGTAGACCCTGTTCATTCGAGACTTTTTCTGAATCCATTTACAGTCAAACCTCTCTATATCAACATCGTTTGTTCCGAGACTTTTTGGCTTTTATAGCAAATGGATGTTATACACCTATAACAGCATTTGAAGTTTAAATATTTTTTGGCTGTTATATATAAAGCTTATCCAAAAATCAATTATTTTTCTTTTTTTAATGTTACATATAAAAGATAAGAAAATTCTTCAAAGTTAAAATCTCAGAAGATACGCATATTTCACTAGATATATATTGAAGAAAGCTAATGCATTATTAATAAATTCACTAACTGAACGTACAAAGATTTAAACTCTAAGGCACACATTTTAAAGCTACTAGAAAAATAAATTCTTTAAATATTAATGGAAGAACTTTGTAATTGTAGTTGTTTCATAGATTTTATTTCCTTACTACCAATATAATGCTTGAATTGGCGAAAATTCGTGTCTAAATTTTCAGCAAAAAGGTATCCAATGAAATATATATCATGCGCATATCTTCAAATCTTGTGTCTTATGCAAGACAGAAAGTACTTTGTTCAATGAAAAAGATTGTTTGCATATTTTTAGAATTGTTATTAATAATCTTAGAGATTCTATATAGTTGTTATAGAGGGATAATTTTACAAAGAGTGTTCTACTATAAATATGGTTGTTGTTGTTATAGGTAAAAAATTATTATAGAGAGGTAATATATAACTTAAAAAATCGATTCTAAGAAAAACTTGACTTTTATAGTGAAAGACTGTTATATAGTGATGTTTTTATAGAGTGGTCTGACTGTATATAAATTTTTGGTTCTGACACTCCAAACTCCGCCATATAAATTGGTACGGAGGGCGTACTGTTTTTTTGCTTCCTTTTTCCACATAGTTTACACATTAGTAGTGTAAATAATATGTACTAACTTTATCTTAGACTAATGGTGTCGCACTGAAAACTTTCTCTCTCTAGGCTCTCGACGCACGTTATGCTGACGTACACCGTCTGAGAATCAGCCGGGGCGAGAAAGAGAGGCCGGCCAAAACGAGACCCACCCGTGACGGTCGGAGAAGCAGTAAGCGCAACTGTAATAGCAGATACATTAGCTAAAGGTAATACACAACAAATAACTACTCCGATTGGTAGTCAATTTCAACCTAGCTTGCAGAAATTGGGATTTTCAAGCACAACAACAGGACCGGCGAAATGGCCAAACCTTAGTGCAATCCAGATGAATGTGGCATCGTCATCCTATGAAGGCACGCCAGTGAACAAAGTAGTGGAAAATACAGAGGCCAATGGAAAATTTCAGAGATAGAGCCAAAAACCAATGGAACAGTACAAGCGGAGGAGGCTACCAGACCACAACCGGTGCATGCAGAGCCACAACGGGAAAACCATGGGTCAATCTGTTCGCAGGTAATAGATTTTCAGAAAATGGTATGGCACTCTCTTATATCCCACCAGAGATTATTGATGCTAACATTGTGGTGAATCTAGATAAGGATGAAATTGACAATCAAACTAAGAAGTGGCAGTGTGCCCTAATTGTCTATGTAATTGGGGATACCCCTGTGTTTACCTTGAAAATGCTAATAACAATTAGATTTAATTTTGTGGTTTTAAAAATACGTGATCTATTTTTATGCTAGTTGTTAGGCAATAGATGCTAACCGAAGGATTAGAAATTAAGATGATAGCTTGTAGATGACTTAATAATCAAACCGAAATGGCCGGGAATCGAGGCCTCGAGCTTTACGTATGCGGGGCCTCGAGGTCGAGTCGGATGCCCGGTTAAGGGCAGTCGATGAAGGATTAACAGTTATGAGAGCTGCGATGGCGGCTCTCTATGATCAATAATGAGCAATAAATGATGAACAATTAATAGAACATAATGAATATAAATAATAAATGTAAATAATGAGACCAAGAGAATGTGTTCAAGCTAGAGAGCAGAGAATATTCTTGTATTGAATGTAGTGTGTTGTATCTTGAGTATCAGAGTCCTTACAAAATGACAAGGGTCCCCTTTATAGATGGGGGAAAAATCCCAATATGACATATGTGTAATTATTACATAAAGTAACCGGTACAGCCACTCAATCAGCCTGATGCAGGCTGTCACTGTCAGTGTAGGCATTGTTAGAAAATACCGCTCCTAGGGAACTTCCCGCTTACTTGTGCTAACCACCTATTTGTTCTGCCTCGACACCGGACACGAAGAACCTTCGAAGACTTCAAACCCCGAGCTATCCTTCAGACCTTTCGAGATGAAATTGTGCAATGCCTCGTCGACCGTGAAATCGGTCTATCCGATTTTAGCCGTATACAGATAGTCCCCGCGTTTCTCAGAGTAAAAAGAAGAGAAACGACCTCAAGATCTTGCCCCTCCGGTGCTTTCATCGAAGCAAGTAGTTTCACCCTACCGAGCGACTAATGTAACAAACTGGGCTTCTAAAGGTCGCGTCCGCACATTCCTCAAAGCCTTTGAATTAAGTACAGTGGTTGGCTGCCCTTTAGTCTATTCCAATCGCACATGTTAGGATTCTATAAATACTCGTTTCTTCGTCCCTTCCTTCATACTGCCTCATCAGGCTCTCAACAGAGTTTTTCTTTCTTCTCACCTTCCTCTCGTGTTCTTTCCTGAAGCACGATTTTTCATTTTTTTTTTGTAACTTTTGGAAAAAATGGCTGACACTTCAACCTCTGTCCCTCAAGAAGATGTGCCTTCCTCTTCCACGCTTTCTTCTGAGGGTAAAGCAACAACGTCTCCTAGAGATGGAGAATACATTCCAGAGGCTTTTGAGACGACCTCTGATTTTAAGGTCGAAAGACCTTCTTCGAAGCCGGGGCGATATGAGCCCTCGTCTCGATACATCAGTTTAATAACGGACATCGAGAGGGTAAAAGTCGATTGCCGCTGGGGAGACGCGGTGTTAGTGGAGGTTCCCTCTCGGGGGGAGGATGTAACGACATATAAGGCCGACTTCCTCAATGTATATACTTATCCATTTACCCTTGGCCCGGCGGTGCCATCCATGCCTTCGATAGACCCCGTGATCCTCGACTTTTGCGAATAATATCAAGTGACACTCGGCCAAATTCATCCGTTATTCTGGCGTATTGTTTACATGACTAGGGATTATGCGAATATGATTAAGGGGATGCCCTTCACCCTTAACCAATTTACCAGAATGTATAGTCCCCGACTTTATTGTGGGGGCCTGATTAAGCTCTGCTGCCGGGCCTCGAGGGCCCTCTTTGCTTGTACTGACGAGGTTAGGAGTGGGGGGTGGATGAGCTGCTTCATTCGACTTAGGACTTCGGACTTGATCCCCGCAGAGAGGATGCCGTTCCCCGAAAGATTGAACATGAAGCGTAAGTAGACATACTTGACTAACTGCCCGTTTCTTTCTTTCGGATACATTTCCTCATGAACTGGCCTCCTCCGCTGATACAGCTACTGCGGCGTACCCTAATACGATTAGGAATCTTTCAGGCTGGGTAGCTGAACTGGACTCGATTTGCCCATATGCCGAGCACGTGTGGCGCGATTTATCCAGGGCTCGATGAGAAGCCAAGGATCAAGGTGGGACATCGTTTTCAGCTGTAGTTTCAATTTTACCAAAGTTACTGCTAAATGCGTTCTCATTCTTCGTGCTTGTTTTTGTATTCGGGCAGGTCTGGGGGAGGTGTTCTTGATGAGAGAAACTCTTCCCGGTGAAGCGGATGCCTCAAAACCCGACGAAGAGAGGAAGAAACGAGGGAGGTCGTCGACTTATCCTCCAAAATCCAAGAGAACCGGAGTGGAAGATCCTAAGGATGATCCAATAGCTTTAATTTCAGAAGCGTCGGTGAGCCCCCGAGTTGGGGGTGGAAATAAATACGATCCCTTGATAACACCTGAAGGGGGAGAGGATCTGACCTCGCGGCCTGGTTCCGATGTCGCCCCGCCTCGGGCTGAAGGTGCCTACGAGGGTCTATCGGGCGATACTGCCAAGCCGGTTGACGGCCAAAATTACCCTCGAGCCGAGGTGAGCTCGGTATGCGATCCAGGGGAGCCTAATCCCGAAGCTCCTCTAAAGCAAAGGACGGCCCTGATTGATTCGGTCGAGGTCATTGAAGTGAGCGATTCCCCTACGGAATCGGCTTTTCCTTCGAGGGAGATGTAAGACGCCCCCAATACGGAGTCTCTCAATGTGGGGACGTCCGTTGGTGATAAAAATATGTTTACAAATCCTTCTTCTGCGCCTGAGGAAAAGCCTGACCCTGACATTTCGCTCATTTTCAATGAGATTGACAGGCTATGTGATCAGGTAATCTATTCGTAAATTCTGCTGGTGCCTCGACCTTTGCCCTGCTAACCTTATTTCTTTCGTGGTTCCAGGCCAAGGTGCTCTATAATTAAACGTTTGCCAATTTTGAAACCGAGTTGAGTCTCCACGAGGACCAATATAAGAAGCTTACCACGGAAGCTGATGAGCTCAGGGTTTTTTTCTACCAAGAGGGAGGAAGAACTCCGTGGCCTTCGGGATTGCTTGGAGGCGGAATCCCGGGAAAAGGCTCGCCTTGCTGAACAGGTTACATAACTCCCGTTTGTTTTTTGTCTGCATGTCTAACTGACTTCAATGTTTTAATATCTTTTGGTCGATTTTTGCAGTTTAAGGAGAAAGATGTCCTTATGGGAAGGAGCTCCGAGCCAGGGACTCCGAAATCATCGAACTTAAGCGGCATTTGAGTGAGGCAATCTCTGAGAAGGTTGCCCTCCGGGGAGAGGTGATTTTGATCGGGCACTGCCTCGAAGATGTGAGGGCTGAGAGTAGTAAGTATAAGGATCTCCACACTGAGTTGGCTACTACGTTATCCGAAGCCAGGGCTGAGGCTGAGGCGCTTGTGACCTCGCATAAGGAGGACGCCACTACTGCAAATGCTCATGCCCGGAAGGTGTTCAAAGAGGCTGAGCTACGCCTGACCCGAGCAATGGAGCATGCCCGGTTCGAATCTCGAAGACAGGCGCTCGAGGATATATATGCGAGGGACATTGATTTAATTGCCGAAATTGAGAGGGTGAAGACCCTAGAAGAGGAAGTTGCGGCCCTGATTCCTTCCGAAGACGAGTCGAGCAGTGACTCGGGAGGCGATGAAGATGGAAGCGGAGTCCCTGAAGGGGAGGAGGCCGTTGGAAACTCGAAGGTTACGACCGAGGCTGTTGAAAGCGTGGTTTTTGAGGGGGCCGTCGGTCCACAGTCCACGAGGGGGAAGTAGACTAGGCTTTTTCCTTTTTGATTCTTTGTATGGGGCTTTCATAGAGAGTTTGCCAATGTATATTTTGTATTCTTTCGCGTACGCGTATAAAAGAAAACCTTTGGTTTTATCTTTCATGCATTTTCTTCTGCTTGTGCATGTCTTTCTTTGTTTTGAATTTATATGTCAGTTGATGATTGGCCAGGTGAATTGGACTTCGAGTAATGACCCTTAGGTATATAATTCGGCCGTGAGGCTTGTTAAGCTGGCCCGTAGGCCTTTGCGCGTCTGGTCGGCACAACCTTTTAACTTAAGCTGGCGATAGCGGCTCTCACGTATGTGCCCTTAGGCATTTTTTAGTTAACTGTTTTGGGCTCAGTCTCCGAGTCGGATTTTGACTCGAGCTCATTGTCCCTCAAGTTTGTGAATTTCAAGCTGGCCCTTAGGCTCTTACGCGTTAGGCCGGTACGACCCTTTATATGGGCTAGCGGCAGTAGCTCTTACGCATTGGGTCGGTGCGACCCTTTATTTGGGCTTTATTTTTCCCTCGTTAAGGACTTTTTGAAATTGTGTTTGCCTGACTCTTCGACGGTTTGATAAAAACCTCGATTGTGAGTCGTTATGTGGCGATATGCGAGCACCTCGGGAGGTTTTGCTCGGTTGCTGAGTGTTTCAAAGCCTGTAGTTTGGAGCTGACATGGTAAAAGCTCTTTTGCCTATGTCGAGGGTAGCCTATTTAACCGGTTCTTTTCTAAGTACTTTCGAAGTAATTGAAGGCCTGTGATTTTATAGCGACGGTCGGGCATCCCCGAGCTGCGTTAGTTTGGCTGGTACAACCTTGTGACCGTAGTCATTGTGTTTGGACGAAGCCTTTCAGTCCCTGAGTGAAGTAGTTTTCGGCATCTATATCGAGGGTATGCCTTTTTAGGGGTCTTATAAGTTCGATATATAGCCTTAACTTTGAGATCGGGATTATGCCTTTTGTAAGGTCTTATAAAATTTTACATGCCTTACTTTGAGGTCTTACAGTTTTGTTACTCGGTACAAATATGGTTCATGCCTTGCTTGAGGTCTTACAGATATTGTTGTTGCCTTATATAGGTCTTACGAGACCGAGGTTGCCCGCATGAGGTCTTATGGTCTCGGGTTTTTGATAAGTCAATGGGATAGCAATTGGCGACGGTCCCCGAGATATTGAAAGTTTTCTTGGCTCTGGAGCCATTTTTGTAACCTTAATGCTGTCTCATTGAGGGCTTACAGGTTCGAAGTTTCCGACCCGGAGGTCATATGGCCTCTAGTTTTTGACGCCCGTCCCCGAGTTTTCGGGATGTTTTTGGCTTCTGGAGCCATTTTTGTAAACTTGAAGGCTTTTTTACGCCAGTCCTCGAGTGTTCGGGATGTCAGTCCCCGAGAGTTCGGGACATTTTGGGCCCTGGAGCCGTTTTTGTAAACTTAAAGGCTTCTTGACGCCAATCCCCGAGTGTTCGGGATGCCAGTCCCCGAGTGTTCAGGACATTTTGGGCCTTGGAGCTGTTTTTGTAAACTTGATATTGCCTCGTTGAGGGCTTACGAGTTCTAAGCTTTTGACTCGGAGGTCACAAGGCTTTGAGTTTTGACGCCAGTTCCCCAGTGTTCGGGACATTTTTGGCTCTGGAGCAATTTTTGTAAAAAATAGCAAACTTTTTTGGCACGTGTAATGCTTTGACGGAGGAGAAAATATTTTTTGATTACTTGGTACAAGTATACATGTTGTTGCTGTCAGGAGCTCGGTTGTTCTATACGAGCACAGTTCGTTTGATTGTTTGGCCCGGTACATCATTTGCCTATCGGGACCCTATTTAGCACGTCCCGGCTTCTCCGAGGAGGCGACCTTTCGGGGGGGATGCCCCCCAGTATTCGAGATTGATTGAAGAGAAGCCTTGAATACTTGTTGGGTCTTCCTTAGGTGGCATGTAGATGTTTCCTCGTTAAAAACCTTGTCGGTGAAAAACCCTTTTTTAGAATGAAAAAACCCGATCGAAGGAAAAGAGTGCGATGCATGCCTTTGAAACCTAAGGACTTTGAGCTTTTAGCAGTAGTAGCGTTTGAGCATTGATATATTCCAATTGCTTGGAAGCTGTTGGCCTTCCATGGTGCCGAGTTTGTAGGACCCTTTACCGACTACTCCCGAGGACGCGGTACGGTCCTTCCCAGTTCTGACCCAGCTTTCCTTTATTAGGATTTCGAGTATTCAAGGTGACTTTCCTTAGGACTAAGTCACCGATTCCAAAATGTCGGAGATTTGTTCTCCTATTGTAGTATCTTTCGATTCTCTGTTTTTGTGCGGTCATTCTGACTAGTGAGGCTTCTCTTTTTTCATCTAATAGTTCGAGAGCAGTAGTCATGGCCTTATTGTTCGAGCTCTCGGTGGTGTGTCAGAATCAGGCGGTAGGTTCCCCGACCTCGACCGATATCAAAGCCTCGCGCCATATACCAGGGAGAAAGGTGTTTGCCCCGTGCTTGATTTTGGAGTTGTTCAGTATGCCCAGAGCACTTTGGGTAATATTTCTCTCCATCTTCCCTTTGCGCTTTCCAACTTCTTCTTTAAGTTTTGAATGATGGTTTTATTTGTGGATTCGGCTTGGCCGTTTGCACACGGGTGGTAGGGCGTCGACAGGATCCTTTTGATCTTGTGGTCCTCGAGGAACTGAGTCACTTTGCTTCCGATGAATTGCTTCCCGTTATCGCACGTTATCTCGGAAGGAATTCTTAATCGGCACATGATGTGGTCCCAGATGAAATTAATGACTTCTTTTTCTCTTATTTTTTTGAAGGCCAGCGCTTCAACCCATTTCGAGAAGTAGTCAGTCATAAATAAAATAAATCTAGCTTTACCTGGTGCCGTCGGTGGAGGTCCGACGATGTCCATCCCCCATTTCATGAATGGCTATGGCGACAAAACTGAATGTAGTTGTTCACCAGGTTGGTGAATCATTGGGGCAAATCTTTGGCATTTATCGCACTTGCGGACAAATTCTTTGGTGTCCTTCTCCATGCTGTCCCAATAGTAGCCTGCCCTGATTATTTTTTGAACCAAGGAATCGGCACCAGAGTGGTTTCCGCATGTGCCTTCGTGGATCTCTCGGAGCACATAGTTCGTGTCTCCTGGCCCAAAACATACTGTAAGGGGGCCATCGAAAGTTCTTCTGCAAAGAGTTCTGTTTTCGTCGATCGAGAATCGGGCCACTTTGGTTCGCAGGGCCCTCGACTCCTTTGGGTTTGCGGGTAACTTCCCGCTCTCCAAATAATCGATATATTTGTTTCTCCAATCCTATTTTAGGCTAGTGGAGTTAATCTCGGCATGGCCTTCCTCGATCACTGATTTGGATAGTTGAACCACAAATTCGGGGAGCATGTCATCTTCCTCGACAGACGATCCCAGGTTTGCGAGGGCATCGGCTTCGCTGTTTTCCTCTCGAGGTATGTAGACTAGAGTCCATTCTTTGAAGCGGTGCAATGTGACTTGAATTTTGTCCAAGTATCTTTTCATCCTGTCTTCCCGATCCTCGAAGCTCCCATTTACCTGATTTACCACCAGGAGGGAATCACATTTTGCTTCAATAACTTCAGCTCCTAGGCCTTTGGCCAATTCTAGGCCTGCAATCATAGCCTCATACTCGGCTTCATTGTTAGTTAACCTTGCAGTTTTTATAGATTGTCTAATCACGCCACTCGTAGGTGGTTTTAGAACTATGCCGAGCCCGGATCCTCTTACGTTCGAGGCGCCGTCAGTGAACAGGGTCCATACCCCGGAAGATGTGCCCTTTTTTCTCAAAAGTTCTTTCTCGACCTCGGGTACGAGGGAGGGAGTGAAGTCGGCTACAAAGTATGCCAAAATCTGAGACTTGATAGCCATTCAGGGCTGATACTCGATATCATATCCCCCGAGTTCGATGGCCCATTTGGCCAGTCGGCCCGATAATTTGGTTTTATGCAGTACGCTCCGAAGGTGATACGTTGTTAAAATGCAAATATGATGGCATTGTAAGTAAGGTTTCAATTTTCGAGACAAACTTATTAATGCAAGAGCTAGTTTTTCCAGGTGCGGATACCTCGTTTCGGCATCACCCAGGGTTCGACTTACATAATAAACAAGGAATTGCATACCTTGTTCTTCTCGAACCAATACACCACTTACCGCTATCTCGGATACGGCCAGGTATAAATACAATGTCTCACCCTCTTTCGGGGTGTGGAGCAAAGGTGGGCTTGACAGGTATCGTTTCAACTCCTCTAAGGCGCATTGGCATTCCGGAGTCCATTCAAAGTTGTTTTTCTTTTTGAGCAAGGAGAAGAAATGGTGACTCCTGTCCGACGACCTTGATATGAACCAGCCCAAGGCTGCTATCCGCCCGGTCAGTTGTTGCACGGCCTTTACGTTATTTACCATCGTAATTTCTTCGATCGCTTTGATTTTATCGGGAGTGATCTCAATTCCTATGTTTGATACCATGAAACTTAAGAATTTGCTCGATCCTACCCCGAAGGCGCACTTCTCGGGATTGAGTTTCATGTTGTAACTTCTGAGGATGTCGAATGTTTCCTCCAATGAATCAAATGGTCCTCCGCGCACAGGGACTTAACTAACATGTCGTCAATATAAACTTCCATGGACTTGCCTATTTGATGTTCGAACATCTTATTAACTAGGTGCTGGTATGTGGCCCCTGCGTTTTTAGCCTAAAGGGCATTACATTGTAACAGTACGTACCGTACTTGTGATGAACGAAGTCTTTTCTCTATCCTCGCGGTTCATTTGAATTTGGTTATACCCCGAATAGGCATCAAGGAAAGTGAGGGTTTCATGGCCGGCCGTGGCATCGATCAAACGATCGATGTTGGGCAGCGGGAACGAGTCCTTTGGGTACGCCCTATTTTAGATCTTTATAATCTACGCACATTCTTAGTTTATTCCCTTTTTTGGGAACTACCACCACATTGGCCAACCATTCGGGATATTGTACTTCCCTAATAGACCCTATCTTGAGGAGCTTCGTTACCTAGTTTTTGATGAATGCATGCTTTATCTCGGACTGGGGTCTCCTTTTTTGTTTCACCTGTTTGTATTTGGGATCGATGCTGAGTCGATGGGTAGTTATCTCCGGTGGGATCCTTGTCATGTCTAAATGGGACCAAGCAAAGCAATCGACGTTGTTAATAAGGAATTGAATGAGTTTTTTCCTGAGTTTGGGGGTTAATCTTGTCCCCAGGTATACCTTTCGATCGGGGGAGGGGGGGGTGCTCGACCAATACGGTTTGCTCCAGCTCTTCGATAGTCAACTTCGTTGCATCCGATTCGGGGGCAATGAAGGTTCTGGGGGCAAGAAAATCCTCTTCATCATCTTTGGGGGTTTGTTGGCTTTCCAACTCTTCCGAGGCAGAGTGCACAGAATTCGGTACCTCATCACGAACCGCGAACATTTCATTCGCCGCACGTTGCTCTCCATACACTGTGTTTATTTTGTCCTTTGTTTGATACTTCATCATCTGGTGTAGGGTCGATGGTACCGCCTTCATGTTATGTATCCATGGCCTACCGAGCAAGGCATTGTACCTCGTGTCACCTTTAATGATGTGAAACCTGGTATGTTGAACTGCATTGGATATGTTAACCGGGAGGGTGATCTCTCCTTTTGTTGCTTCGCCGGCCATATTGAAGCCGTTGAGGATTCGGGAGGGAGGTATGACCTGATCGAGCAATCCGAGCTGTTCTACCACCATCGATCTAATTACGTTGGCCGAGCTACCTGGATCCACGAGTACACGTTTAATTTGGATGTTATTTAAGAGAAACGAGATTACCAGCGCATCATTGTGTGGATGAGATAGAGTCTCGAAGTCTTCTTCACTGAATGCGAGGATGTCCTCAGATACCCGGCCCCAGGTTTGTCCTTGCATTGCCGCAGAAACCTTTATCCGCTTGATTATGGGCCCCTGGGGAACGTCGGTCCCCCCGATAATCATATGAACGATGTGCTGAGGTTTTCTCGCTTCGCTTCCCCTATTTGCCTCTCTTTCTCCCCAAGTGCCTTTTTGATTTTCTCGACGTATATTCCTATTGGTGTGGGAACTTATTTCGACGTGTTGGGCGTTGCGCGAGATCACATCCACGGGAATTGGTTCTGGTGCGTCCTCAGGGTTTCGTGGTGGTACGCCAACACCTGGAACAGCCACGCCATTTTCTCCGTGGTCCTCAAGATTGTTGTTTTCATGTGCGTTTACTGAGTTAGCCATTTTGAACTGAAATTAAAGATCTTGGACAAGAGAAAGTGTGAAAGGTAACTTGCGTTACGTAGTAAACCAGCAAGAAAATAATCACTATTATTTTTAGCCCCACGGTGGGCGCCAAACTGTTTACCTTGAAAATGGTAATAACAATTAGATTTGATTTTGTGGTTCTAAAAATACGTGATCTATTTTTATGCTAGTTGTTAGGCAATAAATGCTAAGCGAAGAATTAGAAATTAAGATGATAGCTTGTAGATGACTTAATAATCAAATCGAAATGGCTGGGAATCGAGGCCTCGAGCTTACGTATGCGGTGTGTTGTATCTTGAGTATCAGATGTCCTTACAAAATGACAAGGGTCCCCTTTATAGATGGGGGAAATCCCAATATGACATATGTGTAATTATTACATAAAGTAACCGGTACAGCCACTCAATCAGCCTGATGCAGGCAGTCACTATCAATGCAGACATTGTCAGAAAATACCGCTCCTAGGTAACTTCCCACTTACTTGTGATAACCACCGGTTCGTTTTGCCTCAACACCGGGCACGAAGAACCTTCGAAGACTTCGAACCCCGAGCTATCCTTCGGACCTTTCGAGATGAAATTGTGCAATGCCTCAATGACCGTGAAATTGATCTATCCGATTTTAGCCGCATACAACGTGGCTATAAATTCATGCAGAGATACATAGCTCAAAATTGGAGTCGAGTGACTGCTCCAGATCTGTTTCTTCATGAGGAAGGGTATTACATTGCTAAATTTCATACACTTGATGATTTGAAGGATATTCTATATGGAGGTCCATACACAATTAATGGTAGACCAATGATCTTAAAACAATGGTCCCCTGAATTTGACCTTACCATTGAATTCTTGACTGAAATTCCACTGTGGATCACACTACCAAAGTTGCCAATGAGTTGATGGGGAAATAAGGCTCTAAGTAAAATGGCAAGTGCCATAGGAAAGCCACTCTTTGCGGATGAATGCACAACATAGCAGATGCACATATCCTATGCAAGAATTCTGGTGGAGGCAAATGTTACTAAAAAGCTTCCAACAGAGTTGACACTACAAGATCCATCTGGAAGAATGTTCCAACAACAGGTGATATATGAATGGAAACCATACGATTGTGTTGAGTGTATGAAGATTGGCCATGATAGTGAACTAACTAAACGAGAAAACAAAGAAGAGTAGCATAAAGAAAGGAAAAGGCAGGGTAAAGTCACTACAAGATGGCAAGTTAAAGGGCAGGGACAATAGCCTTTAGTTGAGCAGAATAATGCCTCAACCAAAGCACAAGCACAGGATCAACCTATTGTGACAACAACTAATGAGCCTAGTGTAAAATCTGCAACAGCAAAGGACAAAGGGAAAGCAAAAGAAAGCCAAAATCAAGAACTGTATACAGAATGGCCAGCATTGACTAGTAACAGGAAAATTATACCTGGGCAACTTCAGTATCAACTTGTAATGGATTTCAAATCTTGTAGAGAGAAGATGAGAGAGTTGAGAATCCTATGCCTCCTGATAGAGGAGGTAAAGATACACTACAACAATGACTTGGTTGATTTGGAGTAGTAGGGGTTTCAATAAGCGATATAAGCAAAATGAAATAAAGCAGTACATAAAGAAAAAACATATAAAGCTAGCTGGTCTGGTAGAAACATAGGTGAAAGAAGCTAAAGCAGAAAGGGTGATGAGCAGAATTACCCCTGGATGGAACATGATTACTAATTATGAGCATGCAATGAATGGTAGGGTGTGGATTATATGGGATAACCAAATGTATGAAGTGCAACCAATTGATAAACAAGATCAATTTATCCATTGCCAAGTTATAGGGAAACATAATGGAATGCAATGCTATCTCATAGTGGTATATGGGAAAAATGTAGTTGAACAAAGGAAGAACCTATGGCAACATCTTCAAAGGATAGCACAAACAACTACAAGATCATGGATAATTGGGGGAGATTTCAATACACTACTTACTCCTCAAGACAGATTGTCTAAGGTGTCTCTCACCAATGCTGACATTAGAGACTTCTCAGAACATTGTTTGCCACAATATCTGTGTGAGCTTCCCTGGAGAGATGACTATTTCATATGGACTAATAAACAACAAGTAGATGCCAGAGTGTGGAGTCGCATAAATAGATTATTGGGAAATGATGTCTGGATGATGAATAATGCCATATAGTCACAGAGTATGGAGAGCCCTATATTTCAGATCATAACCCTATGATTATTAATATAAGGCAGCCTAAGACTCAAACCAAATGTCCATTCAGGTTCTTCAATGTTTGGGAAAATCATGAAGCTTTTTAGTCGATGGTAGCTGAAGGATGGAGAAAGAACAAAGCATCAGGGAAAATGAAGAACATCTGGTTCAAACTTAAAGAGCTAAAAAATCAGTTTAGGCACCTAAATGCAACAGAATTAAAGGAGTAACAGAGAAGATAGAACAAGCTCGGATAGCACTTTTCCAAGTCCAAAGTTAAATGCAAACACACTCCTCTGATACATTAGTAGACCAGGAAAGGGAATGGCTACACAAACTGGAGACATGGTCACTTGTGGAAGAAGGGATTCTACAGCAGAAGGCTCGAGCAACTTGGATCAAATTAAGAGATTTCAATAATATATTCTTTTCAGCTGTCATAAAAGAAAGGCAACAAAATAAATAGATCACTAAAATACAAGCTCTATCAGGTTTTACTATTACAGAACCAGCAGCTATTAGGGAGAAGATAGTACAATTCTATATAAGTCTGATGGGGTCTAGGGCCAATAAGCTACTTGCTGTCAATATGATGGTTATGAAGAATGGGCCAATTCTAACACATCAACAACAAATAGAGTTAAATGCAGATGTGACTGATCAGGAGATATATGATGGGCTGAAAGATATTGGAAGTGATAAAGCGCCTCGAATAGACGGCTATAATGCAGAATTCTTCAAGAAAGCTTGGCCTGTGATAAAAAAAGAAGTGTATGAAGTAGTGAAAGAATTCTTTCACACAGGTGTAATGTATCCAGCTATCAACTGCACCACTATAACCTTGCTGCCTAAGATCCCCAATCCTGTGACAATCAAGGATTTCAAGCCCATTGCTTGTTGCACTGTATTGTACAAGCTGATATCTAAGGTCATTGTTGGAAGATTGCAAAAGATAATGACACACATCATCTCTGAAGCTCAAGCAGGATTTATTCCAGAGAGGAAAATAGCAAATAACATCATATTATCACATGAACTTGTCAAAGTATACAACAGGAAACATATATCTCCCAGATGCATGCTAAAGATAGACATAATGAAAGCTTATGACTCAGTGGAATGGATATACTTGGAGCAGCTTATGGAATACTTAGGCTTTCCTACAAAATTTCTCCACTGGGTGAAAACATGTATATCAACAGTGAGCTACTCTATCATGATTAATGGAGAATTGACAGAGCCTTTCAATGCTACTAAAGGGCTTCGACAAGGTGATCCCATGTCACCATTCTTATTTGCAATTGCCATGGAGTCTGAGCATGCTACTTAGAGGATTGAAGTAAACAAAGGAGTACAAATACCATCCAAGATGTAGAAAGCCGAACACAACTCATCTCAGTTTTGCAGATGATCTACTCATGTTTGACAGGGGTGACACTGGTTTTGTACAAGCTTTGCACCACTGCTTCAGGCAATTCTCTGTTGCTAATGGTTTACAAGCTAATCTAACAAAAAGTGCTATCTACTTTGGAGGAGTGGCAAAGCCAGAACAAACGAGAATACTACAGAGTACAGGTTATTCACTAGGGGAGTTGCCTCTCAAATACTTGGGATTCCCTTAGACACAAAAAGGTTAACTATACTTCAAAACCGTTGGTAGAGAGAATTGTAGCAAGAGTATCTTCTTGGACTGCCCGGAAACTATCTTATGCTGGTAGAGTTCAGCTTGTGCAGACTTTTTATTTGGCATCCAATCTTACTGGGCTCAACTGTTTATTATACCAGCAAAGGTTATGAAGCTGATAGAGGCCTATTGTAGAAGTTACATATGGTCTAGCACAAATACAATCACAAAGAGAACATTGATAGCTTGGGACAAGACGTGCCTACCTAAATCAGTAGGGGGCTATAACCTGACAAATCTCCAAGTGTGGAACAAGGAAGCAATCACTAAAACATACTGGGACCTGACTCATAAGGAGGATAAAGCTTGGATAAGATGGATTCATGCATACTACATCAAAGGGAAAAACATACTTGAAATGGATATCCCACAACAGGCAAGTTGGATGGTGAGAAAGATTCTGGATGCTAGGAAAAATGCACATCAAATACCAGCCCTAAAACAACAGAAGATCTTCATTAAGTAGATATACTTAGGGCTTTTGGGAAATCATAACAAAGTAGAATGGAGAACTTTGCTATTCCATAATGAGGCTAGACCTAAAGCAGTGTTTACAATGTGGCTCTAGTGTCATGAAAGGTTGTTAATTGTGGATCGATTAGCCAAATGGGAAATCCAAGTGAACTCAGGATGCATTCTATGTATGGGTGCAGAAGAATCTCATCTCCATCTCTTTGGTGAATGTAGCTTCTCCAAAGCAGTATGGATGAGATTACTGAGATGGTTGCAACTATTGAATGCTCCAACTAATTCCTGGCAACAAGTGTTTACATGGCTGCTTTCCCAATCCAAAGGCAAGTTACTGAAGGAAAAAATACTCAAGATGTTGTATGCAACATTAGAGCACAAGGGGGAGTGAGGACAAAGATGCAGCAGCTTCATTTCTAAGGCAAAATAACAACTCAAAACCAGCGGGCAAGATAGTACTTTGAGGATTTGTGAACTGCTCATAGTATAGTTATAGAGATAGGACTGTGTATGGATTATAGCAAGTCGAGGACGACTATGCTGATTTGTAATGATTGCTCTTGGTGATTAATGAAATATTCTAATTACCAAAATAAATAAATAATATGTACTACAAAAGATGGTCACTTAATACCCAATTGTAAATAATTTATACTTAACATGAGTTCATAACCTGAAAAAAGACAATATAGAGTAAGTCAAAGTTGAGCATAATTATTTTTTCTATCATTCGTAAAAAAAGTTAAATTCTTTTCTAATGGTTGCGTTACATAGGTTAATGAAGATGCCTCATTATTATTTCCAGTTTGTTTTGGTATTTTTCTAATAAGTATATGGAGTATCATAATTTCTTTAATTTTGCAGATCCACATGTTTTCATACTTGCACGTCGAACATTTTTTTAGGCAAAATGGCCTCCCGGCCACTTAAACTTGCATCGATGTTTTATCCCGATAAACCAACTTAAAATTTTTCTATTTGAACACTTTAACTTGATTATTTACAAATCAATAAGTCACATTGACCGTTGACTATGCCTATGTGGTAGCAACATAGCTAACTTGGACAAACTGCGTGCAAATCACGCTTATAATGCGCGTGACTATGCTGAGTTCCTTTAAAAATAGACAAAAACATTCTCTTTCGTTTAACCTCTCCACCTTCCCCCTTCATTTTACCCCTCCCTCTTTCTTTCCCCTTTTTGGTATCCCCCCCCCCCCATTATTCCCGGTCCCTTCACCTCCCCCAATTCCTCCTTAGTTTCTCTTCTTTTACTTTCCTTTTCTCGATTGATTTTTCTTATAAGGTTCTTGCGAGGTGTTTTCCCGGGTGGTCTTTTTTTAACGAAGATAGATTGGTCTTTTCTTAGTTGCAGCTAAGTAATTTAGAGGTTGGGGTTTTAGATTTGGAATTGATGAAGGAGATTTGGTGGAAGTAGGTAACTTACTGGTAGTACAAAGGTGATGTTGGATTGGTGGCCGACTGCGGCTTTCTAATTTTTGTTGCTCGTTGGTGCCTTCGGTCTCTAAAGAGATGCAGGGTTGTTGGTGCTAAAGTAGGGCATGACGACGGCAGTGCCGCTGGCATATCGAATTTTTTTTTGGAAATGAGGCCAAGTATTTTATGGATAAAATGGCGATTTTATTGAACATATGAATAAAAAGAGAAGGTATGGATTAAACATAAAAGGAAAATAAGGTAGATAATTTAAGAGATTTTGTGCGGTCAAAAATTGGTCATGAATGAAGATAGTGGTGGTGTAGGGCTGCGATGGAATAGTCTTAGTGGGGTTGAGAAGGAGAGAGATTTTTTTTTACTAGAAAAATTCCATAAATTTATTTTTAAAAAAGTGGACCCACAAATCACACGTGTCATATAACGATCCAACCGATCGTTGTGCTTTCTAGAACTCTGTTCCCTTAAATAATACTACCCATAGGTGTTTTCACTATTTTATGACTTGCGGGGATGATTGGTTGGGTTTTGAAGGGTTCAGGTTAAAATCGGAACACTTGGTTTCTTAATGTTGGCTAAAAAGGGCTAAGTTTGACTTGAGTCAACGTTTTGAGTAAACAACCTCGGAATAGGAATTTGAAGGTTCTAATAGGTTCGTATGATAATTTTGGAATTGGGTGTATGTTCGGATCGGTTTTCGGATGACCGGGGAGTGTTTCGCCGCTTAATATTGGTAGTTAGCACCTTGAATGTTTTAAAGTTATTTAAATTATGTTTGAAATAGGATTTGGTGCTATCGAGGTCCGATTGGGATTCCGAGCCTGGGAATAATTCCATATGGTGATTTAAGACTTGCACGCGAAATTTGAAGTCATTCCGAGTAGTTTAAGTATGATTCGGTGTGTTCGGAGTAAGTTGGAAAAATTTAAAGTTCATAAGTTGATTCTATCGGTTTTGGGTGACGATTCTTAGTTTTAATATTGTTATCTGCGTTTAGAGGGTGCGAGCGAGTCCGTGTTATATTTATAATATTTTTGGTGTGTTTAGGCGAGGCCTCGGGGGGGGGGGAGGGGGAGGGGGGAGGAGGGGGGGAGGGCGAATGCCATTCGGACGAGGCACGGAACTCATTTGACTTGGAATGATAGCTGAAGCATCAAGCTTCTGGTACAATCGCACCTGCAGTGGGCCAGCCGCAGGTGCGAGCTTGCAGAAGCGAGCCAATAGCCGCATAAGCAGACCAGCATGGGCTGCCCAATGGTCGCAGAAGCGAGGTTAGGGGCCGCATCGGCAAAGGCGCAGATGCGAGAAAGGGATCGCAGAAGCGACATGGTGAGCGGGTGCGGTGTTTGTGCCGCAGAAGCGGGCTCGGAGATGCGAGATCCCGCACGCAGAAGCGGGCGGGGCAGACTTGGGCCTGGTCCGCATCTGCGAGGCTGTGTTCGCAGAAGCGGAAGTCCTGGAGGCAGTGAGGTTCATTTAATACATGACTTAGGCCATTTTTGACTCATTTCTTTAACTACTTGGGCGATTTTGGAGATTCTTAGAGAGGGGTTTTCACCTAGCTATTGGAGGTAAGTAATTTCTATCCAATGTGAGTTAAATACATAGATTATGGGTAGATTTTAACATGTAAAATTGTGAAAATCATAGGTTTAGATGAAAAACTTAGGTTTTGATAAAAATGGGATTTACCCACGAAAATAATTATGGAATTGGGTGAGAATTTTTTATTTGAGTTTGTGAGGTTATGGGTAATATTTATCTTCAAAATATTTTGGAATACGGCCACGTTGGCCTGAGGGTGAATTTTAAAAATCTTCCAATTCGGGTTGGGTAATTACTCTATTAATAGTTAAATTATGAACTTTTGAACATGTATTGATTAATTTATGTAACATTTGACTAGTTTCGGACTATTCGACACCGAGTTGAGGCTTTAGAATGAATTTATGGGCCGGAAAGTTAGCTTTGAGATGAGGTAAGTCTCTTGTCTAACTTTGTAAGAGGGAACTCATCCCCTTAGGTGTATTTTGTTTTGAATTACTTGTGTGAGGATCTACGTATGCTCTAGGTGACGAGAGTCCGTGCGTAGCTATATTTCATGTGAGGTCCGGATAGTTTTATATTTACATCATGCTTTGTTGCACTAGTATGTCGATTATGCATATTAATTGTCTTAAATAGAGCTGAGACTAAGAATATTGAGATTAAAGTCTCCGGTTTAGATTTCTTATTTTTGGAAAGAATTGAAGAATTATATAATCACTTTGAGAAAAATCCATGTCCACTCGCGTCGCAAGTATTTTCGCGAGCGAGGTAAATTTCTCTACTCTCATGGGAGCAGGCTGAAAGTACAAGAGGGGGTGGGGTGAATTGTAGATAATTAAAGTTAATCGTTAATAAGTTAACTTAAAACTTAAGTAGTCGACTAAATATGGCAATCTTTCAGATATAGTAATTCGAGGTAATAAGCAGAAAGTAAATGCAGAAATTAAAGACACCAGGAATTTTTATACTGGTTCGGATTCAATGTGAATCCTAATCCAGTCCCCTTGGGTTGCAAGGGATTTCTCTTCAAGTGAATAAGTTTTCTTTCGAGTACAGATTTGATGTATGTCGCTCAGTTTCTCTAGCACTCGTTTGATACAATGCCTCACCAGTTGTATGCCCTCTTTCTATCCCTGACTTGTTACACAGCAGATCTATATAAGCTACTATGCTTGTTTGCAGTAGAATGAAGAGAGTTATTTTAGTTTGATTAAAGTATGCTAAGGATGGAGTTACACCGCGAATTTATACAAGGATAAATGGTGAAGGCTTGTCAACCCAAGGGTTTTGATCCTTGGAAAGAGTTGATTCTTTCCAAGAATAAAGAACTATCCGTTGCTTCTCTTCAGATCTTTTCCTTCGGCAGATAACGGGTTTGACAGGATTCTTCCTTGATTGTTGGACCTTCCAATCTTGACCGCTGTCCGGATCTTCTAGCTTTAATTGTTCTTCAGTGATTTGATCTGACTCGTCAATCACAGATTGCGTTGAATCTTTATTCCATTATGGCAGATTTGATTTCCCAGAATCATGGAGCTAATCCTGATTTGCTGATGTAGTACTGTTTCTTTCCTTGTACATCGTAAGTATTTCAGGCAGCTTCCCTTCTGAATAATTTCCTTCCTTGTTCGACATAGCCGTTCCAATAGTTCCTTTTTACTTCTTTGAACTCCTGCACATGCATATTAATTGCATCATTAAAATATGATCTAACAATCTCCCCCTTTTTGATGATGGCAAAATAATATACATAAATGTAAGGATGTAAACAACAGTTGACTTCCCTGTTAAGTACTAGCCGATTTGGCTCCCCCTCAATGTGTGTAGTCAACTGAACTTGATCTCCCCCTCAATGTGTGCAGTCGACTTGTACCTATATAGTCTTGTCTATGCACGGGCAGCATAGTTGACTTAACCTGTTCAAAGAATAAGAAGTACTGTCTATGCATGTAGCATAGTCGACTTAACCTGTATAACAGATAAAGAATACATATGTCGACTTGAACCTGCACATAAGCCGTTAACAATCCAGAAGATATATATTCTCCCCCTTGTTGACATCAGCAAAGAGGGATTAGCAAGTATTAGCAAAAATAATATCCACATAAGCAAAAGAAGAAAAAAAACATCCACGGGCACAGCCCAACCATAGCCAAAACAAGTTTTAAGCAAAAAAAATTGTCTGAAAAACACATCCATCTTAGCGACGCAGAAAGTAAGTAAGAGTGTTGCAGATCGCCTCCTTCAACTGTTCAAAGCTGGTGTTGGTAGCAATGCTCATTCCATCCAGCCTGTCGTGCACCTCCTTGAAGGCTTTAACCGCATTCTCCCTTACCCTTTGCACAGCCACCCTGATTTTAGACACATCTGACCCTGTTTCCTTTGAAATAGCATGAATAGCATCCACAGTCGACTGTGTGGAGGACAGAAGAGTCTTGATGTCTAAGAGTTGGGATTCAATGGAGCTGAGCTTTTCACTTAGGTCGGCAGGAATGGGAGAGGGCAGAACAGCAGACGAAGGCTTGGTTTCCACAGGAGTTTGCTTCGCATCACTTTTACCCTTCTTAACCCAGGCACCCTTGACATTCACATACTCCATACTAGAGAAGGCTCTAGAGTTGTAGCACTTGTAGACAGGAACAAAGGGGTAGTCTGAAAGCGGAATTTGATGAGCTTCCAGAATGTGGGTGATGGCCATATCGAAAGGAAGACTGGTTGGATCTTCAGCACTCTCAATCATAAAATTATGACCCAGGAGGACAGCTTGATTTTGAGTTTGGAGATGAGACAGTAGACAAAGAAGGTGTCCCTTTGAGAGAGGGTTGAGAAGGAACCAGTTCTGGGGAGAAGAGTGGTTGCAACAATGTGGGCAAGAACCCTAGTTTCAAAGCTCACATCACTAGGCCCTAATTGATTGGGAAGAGTTTCAGAGGGATTTTCAGCAATACAGTGTGTAGCCTGGTCAAAGGTGATTTCAAAATTCTCAGGCCAGACATTCTTAAAGAGGGTAGGGAAACCAGAGCAGCAACAGAGGAAAAGATAATCGAACAGACCGCAATCAAGAACAATGCGTTTACCAAGAACAAGAGTTTCAAGCCTATCAGGTTTACTAGAGCGAAGATTAGCATAAAACATACGGACAAGGGGTTCATACACTTTAGGCGAAGAAATAGAGAGAAATTTTTCCCACCCTTGATACACGAAAAGATCCTTTACCTTGCAGTTGAGGGACTCCATATCATCAAGATCCATAACTCTTTCATGGGCGATAAGCTTGTCCTTGAGAGAGATAAAGAAATCCCTATTTGGGGTGTCCCAGAAATTTAGGTCGGAATCGAGTGAGGCAGAGAAATCGAACTTCGATTTCTTTGGAGTGGAAGAGGTAGGAGGATCCTCCATGGGATGCTTACCAGAGGCTTTTTCTCCTAAAAGTTGAGAGTGTTCAGAGTACACTCCTTGAGAAGAGGCACAGCCCTCAGAACGATCAGACCCTAAATCTACTTGCTCAGGAGGCGCGGAAGAGGGTTTTGCCTTTGAGCGGGTACTTTTTCTGGTGGAAGCAGAGGGGTTTTTGGAAGATTTTGCCATGGAAGAAGAGAGGGTTTGTACAGGTTGAAGAAAGAAGGTGGAGATGAAAGGGACCGAAAAAGGCTTAACTTAAAGAGAAGAGATTTGACGGTTGAGTACAGAAAAGGAAAGAGTGTCAGTCGAAGCGACGTAATGATTGGCTTTCCAACTTCGACTGCAAACTGATGGGAGACAGAATAAAAAGAGAGGGAAAAACCTACTGCGTAACTAATGCACTGAAAAGGAGTAATTATGACAAGTTTTTGAAAAATAACACTTCGGTCCGAAGAGTTTTTTGTAAAACAAATGATGCCAAGTAATTTTCTCAAAGAACAAAATCTTTCTTCCAACAATGGTTTAGTAAAAATATCAGCTAATTGGGCAGAAGTGCCAACAAAAGCTAATTCTATGTCACCTTTAAGAACATGATATCTAATAAAATGATGTTTAATGTCTATATGCTTTGCTCGAGAATGATGCACAGGATCTTTAGAGAGACAAACTGCACTAGAATTATCACAAAAGATTTGTATAGGTTTGAAGGAAAGTTCGTAGTCACCCAATTGATGGGACATCCACAGGAGTTGTGCACAGCATTGACCAATGGCAATGTACTCAGCTTCAGTAGTGGACAAGGCGACTGATGCTTGCTTTTTACTGTTCCAGGATATTAAAGCCTTTCCTAGTAATTGACAAATGCCACTTGTGCTTTTCCTGTCTTCTTTATCACCTACTAAATCTGCATCTGAGAAACCTTCTAATTTAAATGAGTTAGAGCGAGGATACCATAATCCATAAGATACTGTGCCAATAAGATATCGAATAATTCTTTTTACAGCAGTTAGATGTGACTCTTTGGGAGCCGACTGAAACCTGGCACATTTACAAACGTTGAACATAATATCTGGTCGACTTGCGGTCAGATACAGTACTGATCCAATCATTCCTCTGTATTTTGTTTCATCAACTGGAGTACCCTGTTCGTCCTTATCCAAATTTATAGCCGGACTCATAGGAGTGCCAATTGATTTTGCATTGCTCATGCCAAATTTTTGGATCAGCTCCTTTGTATATATAGTTTGACAGATGAAGGTTCCTTTTTCAGATTGATGAATTTGAAGCCCAAGGAAAAATGTGATTTCACCCATCATGCTCATTTCGAATTCGCTTTGCATAAGGTTTGCAAATTCCTTGCACATAAGAGAGTTAGCACTACCAAAGATAATGTCATCAACATAAATTTGAATGATAAGATTACCTTCTGTTGATCGTTTAATGAATAGAGTAGTATCAATTTTACCTCTGGTGAACCCATGATCAACAAGGAAGGTACTTAACCTGTCATACCAAGCACGTGGAGCCTGTTTCAGTCCGTATAGGGCCTTAGTAAGCTTGTACACATGATAAGGGAATTTTGAGTCTTCAAAGCCTGGAGGTTGTTTCACAAAAACTTCCTCTTCGATGAATCCATTCAGAAAAGCGCTTTTGACATCCATTTGAAACAATCTGAATCTCTTAAATGATGCATAAGCTAACATGATTCGTATAGACTCTAATCAAGCTACTGGGGCAAAGGTTTCATCATAGTCGACTCCTTCTTGTTGTGAATAGCCTTGAGCAACTAATCTGGCTTTGTTCCTTATGACTTGTCCTTCTTCGTTCAGTTTGTTCCTGAACACCCATTTTATTCCAATGACGGATACATTTTTAGGTCGGGGTATCAGCTTCCATACTTGATTCTTGCTGAATTGATCTAGTTCTTCTTGCATGGCTTTCACCCAGCTTGAATCCTTCAAAGCTTCCTCTACCTTTTTTGGCTCTATTTGAGAGATCAAAGCAATATTTGCTTTCTTTTTAAGGGCAGCCCTGGTTTTCATTCCTTCGTTTGGATCTCCTATGATATAGTTCTGTGGATATTCAGTTTCATTTCTCCATTCATTTAGTCAAACAGTGCTTGTAGTCGACTCCGTACGTTGTTCTGGAGTGTTATTGCTAACTTGTTCAATCGACTCAACCACATCTGCAGGATTAGTTGACTCCTGTGATTTTCCTTTGTCCTGAACTTCTTGAGTTTGATCTTCGTCACCTGCATTAATGCCTTTCTCGACCAAGGGATTATTTTTATCGAATATAACATGAACAGATTCTTCTACGCATAAAGTACGTTTATTAAAGACTCTGAATGATCTGCTATTTAATGAATAACCGAGAAAAATACCTTCATCACTTCTTGGATCAAATTTTCCAAGATTATCCTTACCATTGTTATGAATGAAGCACTTGCTTCCAAATGGATGAAAATAACTGATATTTGGACATTTACCTTTCCAGAGTTCATAGGGAGTCTTTTTCAGAATAGGCCTTATGAGACAACGGTTGAGAATGTGACATGCAGTACTCACACTTTCAGCCCAGAAATGATTTGGGAGTGAATGTTCTAATAACATGGTTCTTGCCATGTCTTGAAGTGTTCTGTTCTTTCTTTCCACAACTCCATTTTGCTGTGGTGAACGGGGTGCGGAGAAATTGTGAGTGTAACCTTGATCATTACAGAAATCTTTAAATGCTTTACTTTCAAACTCGCCTCCATGATCGCTTAGGATTTTTGAGATCAGATAGTCCTTTTCTCTTTCAATCCTTTTGCAGAAAACTTCAAAATTTCTTAAGGCTTCACTTTATGAGATAAGAAAATCACCCAAGTAAAACGTGAAAAGTCATCAACAATAACAAAGCATATTCTGCTCCTATGCTAGCAGTTCTAGTAGGTCTAAATAAGTCCATATGAAGTAATTGCAACGGTTTTGAAGTAGACACCATGTCTTTGTTTTTGAAAGAGTTTCTAGTTTGCTTACCCATCTGACATGCATCACAAATATGAGTTCTAGAGAAATTCAGTTTCCACACAAGTCACATTCAACCTTTATAGACATACCCAATTCTGAAATCGGAATCTGAACCTGATATCAAAAAGTTCACTTCCGACAATCTTCTTCAAAAACCTTTCAAATTTCTATCTTTTAGCCAATAACTCAAACGACTACAGATCTCTGAATTAACTTCGATCGTGGCTCAACACTAGGATATCACCATACAGAGCTATTTCCCAGACTCGGAAACAAACGGACATTGATAAACTGAAAGGGCACTTCAACCCAACTTATGAAATTCCTCAAATGCTAATTTCCACAATAGGCCGAAATGTTCCCGGATCTTCAAAAACCCGATCCAAACATACGTCCAAGTCTAAAATCATCATAGGAACTGCTGGAACCTTCGTCCCGATTCCGAGGTTCGTTTATACAAAAATCCAACTTCGTCGATTCTTTCAACTTAAAGCTTCGAATTGAGAATTACTCTTTCCAAAATCAACTTCGAACTCCGAAAATCAGTTCCGACATGCGTAAAGTCATAATAACCCTGAAAATGAAGCTGCTCATGGCCTCAAACTACTGAACGACGCGCAACGAGCTCAAAATGGACGGCCGAGTGTTAATCTCCCCGCTTACATAATGCTTCGTCCTCGAATGTGCTAAAGACTGCGCTGGACTTGTCTGAAATCATAAAATTAAACATTTGAGGCAGCCTACCGTGCTAAACACAGCTAGTTGAGCACAATAATTCGATCAGAATCTGAAGAATTCTCTTTTTATTCAAAACCATTTAAACTTAGAAACCAATTCCAACATCTGGAATTCTCGTCAGGCCTGCTTCCAATATATATGAACATCGTATGATCACTACCAGCGCAAACAGAACATGCTGCATACCTTTGCTAAATTCTCCGCATGCACACATCATCACAGGACCATAATTAAACATTCTCTGATCATGTGGCCGAAGTAAAGGGTTAGTTTTGAAGGACTGACCAAGGAATCAGGAGAACCAGGTCCTCCCTCATTCCCGTTGCACAAAAACGGGAGATTCAAGCATGTGGGTTGCCACGTGGAAGGAGATAAGTTTAATGGGTGTAATTATATCTCCTGGTCGAACAGGTTGCATAAAATTGATAAGAGAAGGAGTCCTTAATCAAAAGAACACTATGCACAAGTAGGAGGAGTTACGAATTGAAATCAACTAGAACTTCCACAAAGGGAAGAGTTGCATCAGAACACTAGTTTTCTTCATCCACTAACTCTATAAATTTTCAGGATGTTCTCACATATAGTGTTGCACAAAAAACGCAGAATTTGAACGTGAATTGAGAGCAAATAGCAAGGCTTTTTGCAAGCAGTTTGTGTGTGATCCAATTGTGCAACCGAGTACATGAACCAGATGAAGAACCAGCTCCATAAAGAGTTTTTTGTGGTCTTTCTTTATTTTCTAGTCAATTGTAGAGGTGTTTTCATATTGTACATTTCAGCTTATCCTAGAAGCAATTGTAATAGTATCTTTACTATTCAAGTTAGAGTTCACTTGAACGTTTGTCGCAACGTGAGAGGCTGGTTCTGCAACGGGATTCAGGGTAATCCTTAGGTTACAAGAGAGTTTTTAAATGCTGTTTTGGCTTAGTGATTTAGTGAATTGTTGGGGAAAATTACTTGAGTAGTAGGTCGTGGTATTTTTTAACTTTTTGAGCGGGTGTTTTCCACGTAAAAATCTTTGTGTTCTTTATATTTTATACTTTTAATTCTGCAATAGTATAGTTAAGTACACCTAGAAGAAACCAGGTTTCTAGAGCGAAAAATTGGATACCCACAAATCACTCCCCCCCTCTATTGTTGGTATTGAGCATAAAACATCAATTGGTATCAGAGCGGGTTATCCTTGAAGAGGCTATACACCTTAGAGAAAGATCAACATGAGTGCACCCTGGGAACTGGGAAGGGCAATCACTGCTAGGCTCCACTTTCAATGTCAGTACTATTCTGGTGGAAGAAAAGGATGAGAGTATCAATCATAGGGGGAAGACTTTGAACTCTGGGACATAGTCCACTGATGGTCCCCTAGCATCACAAAGAAATGCTAAGGAGTTGATGGCAAAGATAAGGGCTGACTGGCAACTGCTGAAGACCCGAGGGAGTAGGGTAAAAATGCTTAAAGGCCGTAGAAATGGCTTGTGTGTGGACTAGGTCTGATGAGTACAGCAAATTCCAAAGCTGTACCACTGCTAAGGAAAATCTGGGACACCTTGCAAGTAGGCTCATTTGAAGGAAACCTTCACGCTTAAAGAGGTCCAGAGGAACACTGCTGTATTTCAATATGAGAAATTCCACCATGAAGGAGGAGAAACAATTGAAGAAAATGTATACTCAGGATTCACTTACAACTGACAAATGAACTTAAAATCTCTTGGGAAGGGTTTCTTCTTGAAGAAGAAAAGTTGAGGAAGATTGTGGACAAGGTTGCTGTCAATTCTCTTGGGAAAGAAAAATCACAGCCATTTAGGAATCAAAGACATTGCCATCTTAAGTTGGAATGAGCTCATTGGAATCTCACTTTCATGAACTTAGAAGGCAAACGATGAAGATGGATTGCACCAAGAAGGAAAGGAGGCATGGCATTCAGATCATGAAAGTGTGCTGATCTAGAGAGGAGATGGGATGGAGATGAACAAGTACTTATGGCAATTGGAGAATCCGATAGGAATCAGAGGAAGTATAGTTCATCTCAAAAGACAAGATTAAAACTTTTGTCTAAAGAACAGGCTATCTGAGTTACTCCTGGATTTCCATTGTGAATTGAGGGAATCTAACATGAAAATTGAAAAAGCATGTCTAAGGATGTGTGATTTCGAAAGCTAAGTGCAAAAATTTGGAACTAGGGCTAGTGAAAGTGAACAGTAAAAATGTTGAGTTAAAGAACCAGCGTTCATGAACTTGACACACATCCTAAGTCTTAAATCTGAAAATAGCTAAATTGAAATTGGAATGGTAAAAAGAAATTTGATCAACATACAAACTACTTTAGAGAAATGTAGGAAATGAAGATGAGTTGTCAAAAGAGATGAGCAGATAAAGAAGTCCTTAAGGAGGATCTAAAACTGTTAGATTCATATTTTAATGATGCAATTAATATGCATGTGCAGGAGTTCAAAGAAGTAAAAAGGAACTATTGGAACGGCTATGTCGAACAAGGAAGGAAATTATTCAGAAGGGAAGCTGCCTGAAATACTTACGATGTACAAGGAAAGAAACAGTACTACATCAGAAATCAGGATTAGCTCCATGATTCTGGGAAATCAAATCTGCCATAATGGAATAAAGATTCAACGCAGTCTGTGAGACAGTCAGATCAAATCACTGAAGAACAATTAAAATCTAGAAGATCGGACAGCGGTCAGATTGGAAAGGTCCAACAATCAAGGAAGAATCCTGTCAAACCGTTATCTGCCGAAGGAAAAGATCTGAAGAGAAGCAACGGATAGTTCTTTATTCTTGGAAAGAATCAACTCTTTCCAAGGATCAAAAACCCTTGGGTTGACAAGCCTTCACCATTTATCCTTGTATAAAATTCGCATGTAACTCCATCCTTAGCATACTTATTCAAACCAAAATAACTCTCTTCATTCTACTGCAAACAAGCATAGTAGCCTAATATAGATCTGCTGTGTAACAAGTCAGGGATAGAAAGAGGCTACAAACTGGTGAGGCATATATAACGAGTGCTAGAGAAATTGAGCGACATACATCAAATCTGTACTCGAAAGAAAACTTATTCACTTGAAGAAAATCCCTTGCAACCCAAGGGGACTGGATTAGGATTCACATTGAATCCGAACCAGTATTAAAAATTCCTGGTGTCTTTAATTTCTGCATTTACTTTCTGCTTATACCTCGAATACTATATCTGAGATTGCATATATTAGTCGACTACTTAAGTTTTAAGTTAACTTATTAACGATTAACTTTAATTATCTACAATTCACCCCCCCCCTTTGTACTTTCAATTGGTATCAAGAACGCTTCACACTTTGTTCTCAACTAGCGTGAAATAAAGATCGTGCAAAATCAGGTTTATAATATGCTCTCTTTCAGGAAGGACTTCACAATTAAGGCCCTTACTTCAATGACCATTTTCACTGGAATATTTCGATGGAATCTTCACCAAGGCATTACGACGTCAAGGTGTGGAGAGTTATCAAAGAAGGTAAACTACCAGTGCTCCCAGCAACTCCACCATCTCGCTGGACCTGATGACATAGACTCATACACAAAAGAACAACTGGAACGCTGTCCAAATAAATAAAGGCAAGAAATCTCCTACAATGCGATAAGTTGGTGAGAATGGAGTGTCCAGAACTAATAATAGATTCTATGATGGATTTCAACAAAAACAATCATTTGGAAGCTGGAGCGAATGAGGATGCTCAAAAACGTGAAAGAATATGCAAATCCTCTCTAATACAATCCTAGAAATTGAGATCAACAAACTTCAGATGTTGGGACCAGATGAAAGATGATTCAGACGATGAAAACTGTTTTATGGCAAGAGGAAAAATAGCAAGGTAAGATCTTATGGACTGTGATACGTATAATAATTGATGACATTCTTGATCTCACCTTAAAAGAGTCTCAAAAATGATGAATAGCATAAGAGACTCACTATGATATCAGAAGTTGAAACTCAATACATGAAGTATGTGAAATTGAAAAGGATGTACTTCCAAGAAGAGTTTGAGGAATTGCAAATGCAGCTTAATAGCTTGCGCAAATCCACCAGTCACAGTCTGTTTAGGTCAAAGCCAGACGACTTACAAGTCAACTGAGAAAAAACCAATCAGAACTAAATCGACAGTCGGTCGGACCAGTCGACTTACAAGTCAACTGGAACGGAATCAGCTAATCTCATGATACTAGTCCAATGCATATGAAAGACCTGAAACAGTCTGCGGGCAAAATGTCACCACATGTAACAAAGTGGGCATAATTTTTCTGGTCTCATTTCGTAAACATCATAATCTGGATGGGTTTTGGAAACCTAAAAATTCTGAAACCCGGTAACACTAACTCACCAGGACCAAGAAAGCTTGGGTACCTAAAAGAAAGTAATTATTATGTATTGCAGGAACACCACAGAATAAGTCACAAGGAAATGGTACCTAGATATGCGGTCTTCCAGTCACATGAAGGTGACAAAAATCGTTTAAGGAGGTTACGAAGATTGATGGAGGAAGCGTCAAATTTGGAGATGATTCAAGAGGCAAAATAGTTGGAGCTGGAACTATTCCTTTCAACAACAACTGTGATATTACTGAGGTATATCTTGTTGATAGACTAAACTACAAACCTCTCAGTATAAGTCAACTCTGCGACTCAGGATATGAGGTAGTTTAGAGAAACAGTTGTTGCCATAGAAGACGAAATCAGGTAAAATAATTCTTCCTGGAAATGGTACGGAAATGTTTACATACTTGATGGATTTGAAAATATAGATGGTCACATTTGCCTAACTTCTATTATCTGATGATCCTGGCTGTGGACAGAAGACTAGGACATGCCAGCATGTATTTGATTGAAAAATTATCCAAGCCTGATTTAGTTATTTGCTTACCT
>NC_031992.1:923675-962204 GCF_001879085.1 Nicotiana attenuata
GATATGGTGGAAGACATATTGGAGGTCTTTATGGACGACTTTAGTGTGGTTGGTGACTCTTTTGATGCATGTTTGGTGAATTTGGATAGAGTTTTGGCTCGCTGTGAAGAAACTAACCTAGTTCTCAATTGGGAGAAATGCTATTTTATGGTGGAAGAAGGTGTAGTGCTGGGCCACAAGATTTCAAAAAATGGGATTGAGGTTGATAAGGCAAAAATCGAGGTGATTTCTAGACTCCCTCCCCCTACTTCTGTCAAAGGGGTGAGGAGCTTTCTTGGTCATGCCGGGTTCTACCGGCGATTCATTAAAGACTTCTCAAAAATTGTGAACCCGCTTTGCAAATTGTTGGAGAAGGATGTCAAGTTTATCTTTGATGAGAAGTGCATGGAGTCTTTTGAGCTATTGAAACATAAGTTGACCACAAATCCTATCATCACCGCACCTAATTGGGATTTGCCTTTTGAACTTATGTGCGATGCGAGTGATGTAGCGGTGGGTGCGGTGTTAGGTCAACGGATCAACAAGATGTTCCATCCTATGTACTATGCTAGCAAAACGATGAATGAGGCCCAAAGAAACTACACAGTGACGGAAAAAGAGCAATTGGCTATTGTGTTTGCGATGGAGAAGTTTCGACCTTATCTTATGAGGGCAAAGGTGATCATACACACGGACCATGCAGCCCTCCGGTATTTGATAACAAAGAAGTATTCGAAAGCAAGATTGATGAGGTGGGTGCTACTCCTTCAGGAATTTGACCTAGAGATTGTGGATAGAAAGGGAAACGAGAATCAAGTTGCGGACCATTTGTCCCAGTTGGAGGAAGATGGGAGACCATGTGACGGTGTTGAGATAAATGATACATTCTCCGACGAGCAGCTTCTTTCCGTTTCTATGTGTGATATGAAAGGACAAGAGGGGGGGGGGGGTGAATTGTAGATAATTAAAGTTAATCGTTAATAAGTTGAGTAAAAACTTAAGTAGTCGACTAAATATGGCAATCTTGCAGATATAGTAATTCGAGGTAATAAGCAGAGAGTAAATGCAAAAATTAAAGACACCAGGAATTTTTATACTGGTTCGGATTCAATCCAGTCCCCTTGGGTTGCAAGGGATTTCTCTTCAAGTGAATAAGTTTTCTTTCGAGTACAGATTTGATGTATGTCGCTCAATTTCTCTAGCACTCGTTTGATACAATGCCTCACTAGTTGTATGCCCTCTTTCTATCCCTGACTTGTTACACAGCAGATCTATATAGGCTACTATGCTTGTTTGCAGTAGAATGAAGAGAGTTATTTTGGTTTGATCAAAGTATCTAAGGATGGAGTTACACCGCGAATTTATACAAGGATAAATGGTGAAGGCTTGTCAACCCAAGGGTTTTGATCCTTGGAAAGAGTTGATTCTTTCCAAGAATAAAGAACTATCCGTTGCTTCTCTTCAGATCTTTTCCTTCGGCAGATAACAGGTTTGACAGGATTCTTCCTTGATTGTTGGACCTTTCAATCTTGACCGCTGTCCGGATCTTCTAGATTTAATTGTTCTTCAGTGATTTGATCTGACTTGTCAATCACAGACTGCGTTGAATCTTTATTCCATTATGGCAGATTTGATTTCCCAGAATCATGGAGCTAATCCTGCTGATGTAGTACTGTTTCTTTCCTTGTACATCGTAAGTATTTCAGGCAGCTTCCCTTCTGAATAATTTCCTTCCTTGTTCGACATAGCCGTTCCAATAGTTCCTTTTTACTTCTTTGAACTCCTGCACATGCATATTAATTGCATCATTAAAATATGATCTAACAGTTTAGATCCTCCTTAAGGACTCTTATCTGCTCATCTCTTTTGTACAACTCATCTTTCATTTTTCCTACATTTTCTTCTAAAGTGAGTTGTATGTGATCATATTTCTTTTTACCAGTTCCTAATTTCAATTTTAGATTTTCAGATTTAAGCTCTAGGACTGTGGTGTCAAGTTCATGAACCTGGTTCTTTAACTCAACATTTTTACTTTCACTTTCACTAGCCCTAAGTTCCAAATTTTTGCACTTAGCTTTCGAAATCACACACTCCTTAGACATCTTTTCATTTTCATTGTTAGATCCTCAAATTCATCAATGAAATCCAGGAGTAACTCAGATAGCCTTTCTTTAGACAAAAGTTTAATCTTGTCTTTGAGATGAACTATACTTACCTCTGATTCCTCATCGGATTCTCCAATTGCCATAAGTACTTGTTCATCTCCATCTTCATCCTCCTCTAGATCAGCACCTTCAGTGATTCTGAATGCCATGCTCCTTTCCTTCTTGGGTGCATCCATCTTCATGGTTTGCCTTCTAAGTTCATAGGAAGTGAGATTTCCAATTAGCTCATCCAACTTAAGAGTGGCAATGTTCTTTGATTCCTAAATGGCTGTGATTTTTCTTTCCCAAGAGATTGACAGCACCCTTGTCACAATCTTCTCAACTTTGTCTTCTTCAAGAATAACCCTTCCAAGAGATTTAAGTTCATTTGTCAGTGTAGTGAACCTAGTATACATTTCTTCAATTGTTTCTCCTTCCTTCATGGTGAAGTTCTCATATTGAGAATACAGCAGTGTTCCTCTGGACCTCTTTACGTGAGGTGTTCCTTCATGAGCCACTTGCAAGGTGTCCCAGATTTCCTTAGCAGTGGTACAGCTTTGAATTCTGCTGTACTCATCAGGACCTAGTCCACACACAAGCCATTTCTAGGCTTTAGCATTTTTCTCCCACTTCCTCGGGTCTTCAGCAGTGCAGTCAGCCCTTATCTTTGGCACATCAACTCCTTCAGCATTCTTCTTTGTGATTGCTAGGGGACCATCAGTGACTATGTCCCAGAGTTCAAAGTCTTCCCCTATGATGTGATATCTCATCCTGTTCTTCCACCAAGAATAGTACTGACCATTGAAAAGTGGAGGCCTAGCAGTGGATTGCCCTTCCCAGTTCCCAGGTGGTGCACTCATGTTGATCTTCTCCTAAGGTGTTAGCCTCTTCAAGGATAACCCGCTCTGATACCAATTGATGTTTTATGCGTCAATACCACACAAGAGGGGGGGGGGGTAGTGATTTGTGTGGTATCCAATTTTCGCTCTAGAAGAACCTGGTTCTTCTAGGTGTACTAACTACTACTATTTGCAGAATTAAAAGTATATAAAATAAAGAACACAAAGATTTTTACGTGGAAAACACCCGGCTCAAAAGGTGAAAAAACCACGACCTACTACTCAGTAGGATTTTCCCCAACACTTCACTAAATCACTAAGCCAAAACAGCATTTACAAAACTCTTTGTAAACCTAAGGATTACCTCTAATCCCGTTGCAGCAACCAGCCTCTCACTGTTGCGACAACTTCAAGTGAACTCTAACTTGAATAGTCAAAATACCTATTACAATTGCTTCTAGATAAAGCTGAAAGGTACAATATGAAAACACCTACTACAATTGAACTAGAAATAAAGAAAGACACATAAAACTCTTTATGGAGCTGGTTCTTCAATCTGGTTCATGTAGCTTCAGGTTTGCACAATTGAATCACACACGAACTGCTTGCAAAAAGCCTTGCTATTTTGCTCTCAATTCACGTTCAACTTCTGCGTTTTTGTGCAACACTATAATGTGAGAACATCCTGAAATTTATAGAGTTAGTGGATGAAGAAATAACTAGAGTTCTGATGCAACTCTTCCTTGGTGGAAGAGTTCTAGTTGATTTCAACTTCTAACTCCTTCCCTATCTTGGATAGTGTTCTCTTTGATTAAGGACTCCTTCTCCTTATCAATTATGCAACCTTTTCGACCAGGAGATATTAAATACACCCAATTAAACTTATCTCCTTCACGTGCAACCCACATGCTTGAATCTGCCCGTTTTTGTGCACATGAGGGATGGACCTGGTTCATCCTGAGTTCCTTTGTCAGTCTTCAAAACTAACCTTTACTTCGGCCAACATGATCAGAGAATGTTATTATGGTCCTGTGAATGATGTGGTGCATGGTGAGAATTTAGCAAAGGTATGCAGTCATGTTCTGGTGCCGCGTGTAGTGATCGATACGATGTTCATATATTGGAAGCAGGCCTGACGGAGAATTCCAGATGTTGGAATTGGGTTCTAAGTTTAATGGTTTGAATAAAAGAGAATATCTTCAGATCTGATCGAATTATTGTGCTCAACTGAGCTGTGGTAGCACGGGTAGGTGCTCAAGATGTTTAATTATGATTTCAGACAAGTCCAGCGCAGTTCTTAGCACATTCGAGGACGAACTTATGTTTAAGCGGGAGAGGATGTAACGACTCGGCCGGTCATTTTGAGCTCTTGCGCGTCGTTCAGTAGTTTGAGGCCATGAGCAGCTTCATTTTCAGGTATTATGACTTGTACGCATGGTCGGAACTGATTTTCGGGAAGTTCGAAGTTGATTTGGAAAGAGAATTCTCATTTCGGAAGCTTTAAGTTGAAAGAATCGACGAAGATTGGATTTTTGAGTAAACGACCTCGGAATCGGGATTCGAAGGTTCCAGCAGGTTCCTATGATGATTTTAGACTTGGACGTATGTTTGGATCGGGTTTTGGAAGATCCGGGAACATTTCGGCACCTATTGTGGAAGTTAGCATTTTGGAGGAATTTCATAAGTTTGGGTTGAAGTGCCTTTCAGTGTTATCAATGTCCGTTTGGTATTCCGAGTCTGGGAATAGCTCTGTATGGTGATTCTAGTGTTGGGAGCACGATCGGAAGTTAATTCAGAGGTCTGTAGGTCGTTTTGGAGTTATTTGGCTAAAGATAGAAATTTGAAGGTTTTTGAGAAGATTGGTCGGAAGTGAACTTTTTGATATCAGGTTCAGATTCCGATTCCAGAAGTTGTGGTAGGTCTATAAAGTTGAATGTGACTTGTGTGCAAAATTTGAGGTCAATCGGACGTGATTTGATAGGTTTCGACATTGAATGTAGGAGTTTGGAATTTCTAAGTTCATTAAGCTTGAATCGAGTTGCGATTCGTGATTTCGATGTTATTTGATGTGACTAGGAGGCCCGACTAAGTTTGAATGAGGTATTAGGACTGGTTGGTAGGTTTGGTTAAGGTACCGGGGGCCTCGGGTGTGTTTCGGATGCTCAACGGGCATTGTTAGCCTTGTAGGTGATTGCTGGTTTTCTGGTGTTAGTGCAGAGATTTTTACTCTATGCGATCGCATAGAGAGGAATGCGATCGCATAGTGCAAAATTTGGAGGCTGCTGTTTTGGCTTACGCGAACGCATGGAGAGAAGTGCGATCGCATAGCGCATTTTAGGGGCTGCTGGATTTTTGGCTTATGCGATCGCGGGGTGGAGTGTGCGATCGCATAGTGCGTTTTGGATGCCGCTGGGATTTGGCTTATGCGATCGCGGTCGGAGGAATGCGATAACATAGAAGGGTCGCCTAGGTAGTGAAGTGTTTTAAAACGGGATTTGGCCATTTCTTTGATTTTTCTCTTGGCTTGGACGATTATTTGTGGTTTTCAAGAGGGGGTTTCATCATTCAATGGCAAGGTAAGTTATCCCCACTTGTTATGAGTTAAATAAATTGATTATGTATGGATTTTAACATGGAAATTAGTGGGAATATGGGGTTTTGAGGAAGACCTAGAAATTTGATATTCTTGAATTTTGACCACGATTTTAGGCATAAAATTGAGAGCAAATTATATATTTGAGTTCGTGAGGTTATGGGTAAACTTTATCTTCGAAAAATTTCGGAATCCGGGCACGTGTGCCCGAGGGCGTTTTTGTCAACTTTTCAATCGGGGTTAGGAATTGTTATAAATTGGATTATTATGAGTAATTGAACATGTATTAATGGATTTGCATAATTATTGGCTAGTTTTGGAGCGTTGTGCATCAGTTTGAGTCTTCGGAAAGGCGTGGAAGGCCTGTTATGGAACTTCGGAGCGAGGTGAGTCTCCTTACTAACCTTGTAAGAGGGAATTGTCCCCATAGGTGAATTAATTGAACATATGTGCTGCTATTTGTGGGGGCTACGTACGCACGAGGTGACGAGTGTCCGTGCGTAGCTACTATTATGCCTATGTCTGGGTAGTCTAGGACCCAAAAGCATGCTTACTTGTAATAATTTTAACTTTATTGATGGTTTAATTAAATCATATCGAAGTGGCAAATGATTTTCTAAAATTGTTAAACTTCATTTTCTTGACTTGTAAAAGAGAAATGTACACCTCCTTGAATAATTGTTTCCTAGATGAAGTCTTGATTGACTGTTTGAATATGTGTTTCTATGTGTACCTGCGTCGCATGTATGATTCGCGAGCAGGGTGATTGTTTATTTGTATTTGACCATGTCGCATGTATGATTCGTGAGCGGGTTAATAGATGCATCTATGGTTCGCGCCATTCGACCCTCTGGCAGTGCACATTTTAGATGTTGTTGGATCGGGCCGTACGGCCTCGGCATGAGTTGCGCATGCTTGTATTGCTTGCCTTGAAATTCATTGAAGTTGATATTGTCACTCCCTGACTTGAGAATAAATGTATAAATGATGAAAAAGGGATTTGATATTTTCCCTATAAAAGAAAGAATTGCTTACTTGCTTCACTTTATTGAATTACAATCGTACTTTTATAAATCCTCAATTTGTTACATTATCGATTTATCATTATTGGACCGCTATTAAGTGTCGAAGTCGGCCTCTTGTCTCTACCTCTTCGAGATTAGGCGGGATACTTGTTGAGTACACGTTGTTTTCATACTCGTGCTACGCTTGCTGTGCATTTTGTTGTACAGGTACATGTATTTATAGCGGCCTACTGGGCATAGCAGCATGGATGATACGGAGACTAGGTGAGCTGCATTCCTCGAGGCGACCCGCAGCCAGTATAGCCTCTTTCGGCGTATTGTATTTACTTCTATCCAATTTGTATTCCGGACAGTGATTGTACTTTATTCGATTCTCTTAGTAATTGCTCATGCACTTGTGACATCGGGTTCTGGGATGTCCATGGGATTATTCAGTATTTGAAATTGTTAAAGATATTATTATTTATTCAGTGGAACTGATTCTTTATTGTTTAAACATATAAAAGAAGTAAATTCAAAGATATCTAAAACAAGAAGTTATTAATTAATTAGTGTTGGCTTGGCTGACAATGGTGTCCAGCGTCATCATGACCCTTAGTGGATTTTGGGTCGTGACAACATGGTATCAGAGCACTAGGTTCCCTTAGGTCTCACGAGTCATGAGCAAGTCTAGTAGAGTCTCGCGGATCGGTATGGAGACGTCTGTACTTATCTTCGGGAGGCTACAGGCTGTTAAGAGTACTTCCCTTCTTGATTCCTCATCGTGCGGTTTGATCCCTTTGAGGTTTATGCCTTTATTTCCTTCCTATCCAATCGTATGCGACGTGGAGCGCTTATTATAAATCAATAATTGAGAAATTTTAAAGGTACTACAGAGGTGGTGCGGGATGCTTCTCCCGGCGTAGTTGATTTGACTATTGTCGTCGCTTTGTGGAAGGAATATACTATCGTTCAGCTCAATAGTCGTACTTCTAAGAGCTCTGAGGCTAGGCACTAGTTGCCATGATGCTTATGAACGATTGTCACGCAGTATGATGTGACGGTAGGATGCTTGCCTACGTGTTGGGGCAATGACTGACTTGAAGAGAGGTTTACTTAGTGCATGATTTAGAGATTCGGTATTTTATTCACGGCGGGGGAAAGGCAATCGGGCTAAGAATGTTCATATTTGGGTTGAGGGAGTAACGAGGCTTGGTATTTGCGAGCGTGGTGGAATTTTCATAGGTGATGAGGTGCCATTGTCCTTGTTGAATGCACTAAGTTCGCCTGTGTTAAGACCTTCTACAATTCGCCCTTGGGGTAGGATATTGCAAGATAATATTGGAGAAGCGGCTGTCAGAGATCGCGGGGTGCGGTGGTTCAAAATTGAAGGTGTATTTCTAATGCTGACGGCTCGAGAAAGATGATCTTTAGAAAGGTTTAAAAGTTAGTAGCGGCCTGTTGGTTCAATTGCCACTGAGTTAGATTTTGATCTGAGGCATCAACTGAGCAGCAAAGGTGATGGAGGACGTGTGGAAGGTGTCATGCCGTGGTTAAATTTCTAGAAGGCCAAAGTGGGAGAGTGGCAGAGTAGCACGTGGGTTCAGTGGCAGAATAATTACACCCTTGAGAAAGGTTTGGAGTGGTTTGGGGAATTTAAGTGGACGGTGATTGGTTCTACGAACTTAATTTGAGATATTGGCAAGCATAACAACGGGAGATTTGATATGACGGAAAGGAGCTGCTAAATATGAAGAAAGAATCTTGTTGGATTCCAAAGTTGCGTAATGGTGGCTTCAAACTAAGTGGGAGAGTCCCACCGTCTACGATTGGGTTGTATGATTTTCTTCTTGTGAAGTTCGGGTTATCGGCGTATTGGTAAGTTATTTCGGTTAAGGGAAGAGAACATCAGTAGTAATTTGAGCAAAGGGATTGAAGAATGTGTTCTATAATGGGCATCATCGATTCATGTTCGAACTTTGGGAAGACTCAGGAATTATGCTTTGCGTAGAAGTGAGTTGCAAGGAAAGTAATTCGGCCAGGTGCTTCTTTGATAGGGTGGTCATGGGCTAGCGGAGCCTTGCAGTTGATTATATTCGGGACCACGTCAGAGTGGGTGACTCCCAATAACGGTCCTAGTCAATTCAAAGGTTAAAAATGCAGTGCCTAAGGATTCAAGCCCGCAATGTGTTTAGGAATCGGGCTTGTGAAGTAGCTTATGATAAGAGGCTCAGGATGTTCTATGATGTTTTGACTTGCAGTGTAGCATTGGGAGGAAAAAAGGAGAAAAAGACTTCGGATTCGTAGAGGAATTATCAGAATGGATGTACCAGTCGAGATGTGAACATGCGCACAAGGAAGGTATGAGATGGTTCGTATGATTTGAGACAGCATGGTCTCGTGTTACAAGGCCACTCGGGTTGAGTGCATTATGTGTTGAATGAAGTTATTATTATTCTTAGACAATTAAGGATAAATTGGAAGAGGTTGGATTGGTTAGCCATGGTTGAATTGGCATACTGGTGCCAGTGATCAATTCCTTCAGCGTGATCAAGTTATGTAGGTGATTTGTGGCAATACGTGTGAGGCTCGTCGGCCGTCGTAATTGAATTTATTCGGAAGTATTCTAGTATTATGGCCTGCTATGTGTAGGCGGATCCCGAAAAGAGCTAAGGTGGCTTAGGCCACAACTTGAAGAATTGCATCTTCTGCGGTTGTGAGAATTCGCTCGTGTGTTGCTATGGTTCTCATGGAATGAGTTAAGTAAAAAGTTCCCATGTGAGGAAGTGTTTACCATGTTAGTGGTTCGGGAGTCGTGATGAAATTCTTGTACTATCGTATGTTGGCTTGTTAGGTGCAGCGAGCGGTATGAAATTTGAAAGTGAAGATCAAGGCTGCGGTTTGGTGTTCGTAAGGACGTCACGAGCTCGGATGAGCATGAAAGGGATTTGAATGTTTAGAGTAAGCTGGCATTGTCTTTTGCGTTTCCTGAGATCGGTGATTTGCTAAAGAGGCTTTGCATCCTGGTTATGGATTCTTGATTGCTTTTCCGCGTTAGTACGGCCGGTGGCATGGATATGCATACTTGTTATCTTTTACGGAAGGTCGTGGGAGCGTGTTCCGCGGGAAGATTGTATAAGTGTGGCAAGTAGTCACTTGATTGATTGAAGAATGAAACCAAGTACGAAGATTGTGGTGATATCGTTAATTTGAGAATTTATGCCTGGTGGACACTCGGTTTATTGGGTTGTGGACTGTGGAGGATTACTTCGATTATGATGGTTGATCTTGTGTGTTATGGGAAAAGGGGTTATTATGGACCCAGAAAAGATTATTGGCCAAGTTCGGTACGATCAGAATCGGCTTGAGGTCTGTGGATGGATTTAAATATGAATATGGGCTCTATATCAGGCCGAATGTGTTCATTTCAGCATAGCTCTCCTTATGGAGGAATATTCGGACGTTGGATGTTATTTCGTCGTCGGCTATCTTATGTAATGCTATATTGTGCCGTGTGAGTTGCAAAACGACTTGGTAAATTTCTTATGTGTTGAGGTTCCGCATAGCGATGGTGTTATGTGAACAGGATGGCTCTTTAGTTTCAGAACATTTATCGCACCTCAGTTGTGCTTGAGTTTGTTAGCTTATGGCGCTATATGTCCCCTCAGGGATGGTATTATGCACTTAGCGTGCTTGTGACCGATATTCGGTATTGTGTTGTAATGAGCAATTTAGCTCGATGTGTACCTCCTTATGTGAATTTTATGTATGGATCGGGTGGCATGCCGCCATGAGTATGTTGTTTGGATCGGGTTGCACGCCGCAACAGTGTGATGATAATTACAGTCCCTTATATTCTATTCTGTGTGTTTTGTGTCCCATTTTTTTCGAGGGAAGTCCATACTAGTTGCGTGATGTGAGTAGTCCCTTCCGGAGTTCATTTTCCTTATGTATCATGTTCGAGTTGGTAGCCTATTGGCACGTTGTGGCATTATACGAGACTTTTGGTCATGTCAAGGGTGGCTTGTTGCCTGAGCAGTTCGTACTGGGTGAGACAAGGTTATTGGATCTAGGATCAGTGCAATCGGATTGTATGAAGTATATTAAAGAGCAAAGATTATTATTTGGTTCAGAATGAGGTAATGTTCTTGTCAGAAGTATAGACTCAATGATTTGTTGACCCGGCAGTTGATTATGAATTTCTACGCGTCTCCTCCGTCGTGGCGGTATTGTAAGAATTAGGACAAGAATTATATAAATCATGAGGTGCGTTGTGAGCATCAGATTCGGGGAATGTTGGTTATTATGATCAAAGAATGTTATTATGGTCCTGTGAATGATGTGGTGCATGGTGAGAATTCAGCAAAGGTATGCAGTCATTTTCTGGTGCCTCTTGTAGTGATCGATATGGTGTTCATATATTGAAACAGGCCTGACGGAGAATTCCGGATGTTGGAATTGGGTTCTAAGCTTAATGGTTTGAATAAAAGAGAATATCTTCAGATCTGATCAATTTTTGTGCTCAACTGAGCTGTGGTAGCACGGGTAGGTGCTCAAGGTGTTTAATTGTGATTTCANAATGGCACCTAAACTCCGGATTATGAGAGCCCCTACAATTCCATAGTAGTATATTAATAATATTATGGTTGGTTACTGGAACTAGCGGAGTTGGAATCAGGGGATTGACAACAGTTGTTGTCTGTTCCTGATGATCCATGACTGGAGGCATCTGACGGAGTGTCGGAATTATGACCATGGAATATTTTCCGCCTTGCGGTTTGTTGTTACTCGAAAATTTAGGCTGCATGTGGTCATTTCTGGAAGACATTTGAGAATGATTTTTTTTCCATACTGTTCCTCGAGGTTGTAGAGGTGGATTCCTTTTAGCCATAAAAACGCCGTCCTTGTTTCCCTCATTTCTGCTAAGATCTCCGCTAATTCCTGCGTTGTTTGCGTGTCTAGTGCATTTGGAGAGGGTGGTGGAGTCTGTGGTGGACTTTCTTCTGGTGTGAGTGTTACTAACGGGCTGCTGGGATTGGAGTATGGAGATAGGTACAGAGAAAATTCTATTTCACACTTTGTTTCTTCAACCTATCAGAAAAATATGAATTGCATTGACCCAAGCATGAAGTGAAAAACTCAATTGTAATTTATTTATTTTCAAACGTACTCAAAAAGTAAAAAAAATAAAGTGAAAAGCCAAAAATAAGAAAGACTATAAGGGATTGTTTGGTAGGAGGTATTAGAAAAAATAATGCAAGCATTAGCTCTATGCATTACTAATGCCTTGTTTGGTATATTTTTTTAACCGATGTATAACTAATACATCATACTTGGTATTATTCTATGTATAAGTAATTCATAGAAAACCATGGCATTAGTAATACCAAGTCCATTAATGCATGCGTTAGTATGGTTAAAGACAAAATTATCCTTAAAGTCCCTTCAAGCTAGAGAATATGGAGGGCATTTTTGTAAACAACTATTTTTCTCAAAAATTATGCAATGCATCGCACTAAACAATAGATAAGCAATAATATATGCACAACTAATGCTTGCATTACTAACCCATGCATTACTAATCCATGCATTACTGATACACCTTATTATAAATTATTCTTATACACTCTGTCAAACGACCCTGAGGTTCAAAGCAATGAGTAGACACAAAAAAATATTCGGCCAAGAAAATATCAAAGATCTGAATCAACCCACTATGATTTATAATAGTTTGGATATCTTTGCATTCAACACAGAGCTATACATCCAAACATACTGAATCCCTAAGAATCCCAAAACTTTGCATAAATTAGAAGAAAAACTTAAATATGAAAAAGCACAAACCTGAGAATGATATTTTTACATAAATGACTGAAAGCGTCTTCAAGCACATACTCTGTAACATCCATGATAATCCTATGACATTTAGATTTGCAATAAAAATTGGTCGTTTCAAGGTTTTTTCCATGCTCTTCCATAACAAAACTCTAAAATAATTAAACGGAATACTAATCAATTTTGTACAGCAAAAAAAAATCTTAGAGTTCAATTGGGTTGAAATCAAATAAAATTGACCTTGGGTTGAGCACAAGAGAGATAGATTGTTCTGTATTGGGAGTAAAATTCCCAAGAGAAATCAGTAAGTAAGACCAAAGAAAGGGAAAACCGAGAATGAAGAAAGATGAGCAGATTCGGGCCTCTGGTAAAACCCATATTCGGTCGTGATGACACCTCTCGTGAAGACAAGGCCAGCTGACACAAACCCCAAGTTTAATTAACAGATACAATGATTCATAATCAAGTCATTAATAATGATAATCCCAAAACAAAGTGAAATATATCAACTGCGGAACAAAACACAGCCCGACATCGGGGTGTCACCAGTCATGAGCATCCAAAAACCGTCTAAGAGTATGAAAAAAAAGACAACATAGTCTATTACGAAACTCGGACAAAGAAATAAAAGTAGGAAGGAGAAGCACTGGGCCGCGAACGCCGAGCAGCTACCTAGTCAACTCCAAATAAGCTTGCTGAAAGCAAATCAACCCTCGCTAGCGTGACCTGAGACTCCTGAATCTGCACACAGAGGTGCAGGGAGTAATGTGAGTATGCCAACTCGGTAAGTAATAAAAGTAAAGGCAGCTGAGCGATAAGAAAACACGTAAATGCACAGCAAAATGCTACAGCGAGGCAGTGTAGAACCAACACAATGTAGTAAACAGTAAAAACGCATAAAAACTTCTTAATTCAGTAAAATTCATTTTTTTTAAACATCTTTTAGCAGTTTAAACGAGTGAATGAAAACCAGTATAAAATATATAGAAACAACAAACTGCCCCTCGGGCAAAAATACCAATAGAACCAGCCCCTCTGGCTATCTCACAATCACTCGTATCAGCCCCTCGGGCAACAACATGGAACAACATCAGCCCTTCGGGCTATATCACATGACAAACTGGGTACCCGCGCTCACTGGGGGTGTACAGACTCCGGGAGGGGCCCCTTACGGCCCAAGCGCAATAATAAGCCATCTTGTGGCATAATCAACAGGCTCTCGGCCTCATATAAATCATAAGCCACCTCGTGGCATAATAAATCTGGCCCTCGGCCTCTCATATATCACAATCAGTACCACATGCTGCGGTGTGCAATTCGATCCCATAGTATCCTCACAATACAGGCTCTCGGCCTTAATAAGTCAGAATCTCACAGGCCACTCGGGCAACAGTAAAACATGATGCTCAGCCCAAAATAAATATTTAAAATACCAAAAACGAGTAAAGATGGTTGAGTTGTGAAAAATAGTAGAGTATAGCAAGACTGATTACAAATACTAAGTCAAAATAGTAAGGAATAGCAGTAAAAATCATGGCACAAAGCCCAAATATGGCATTCAGCCCAAAACATGATAATAACAAGCAGTTTTTCAATCAAATACGCAATTAAACAGTCATATGGGACGGACTAAGTCACAATCCCCAACAGTGCACGACCTCACGCTCGTCACCTGGCGTGTGCATCACCTCAAAATAGCACAACGATGTGAATTTCGGGGTTTCATACCCTCAAAACAACATTTACAATCATTACTTACCTCTATCCGGTCCAATCTCTAGCCCGCGATGCCTTTGCCCCTCGCCTGGGCCTCAACTCGCGTCGAATCTATCAAAAATCAGAATCACGGCGTCAAAATATGCTAAGGGAACGAAGCCCATGCAAAGAAATAACGAAAATACGACACGAATCCCAAAATTAACCAAACCCGACCCCCAGGCCCATGTCTCGGAATCCGACAAAACTAACATCAATGGAACCCTCATCTTCCCACAAGTTCATGCACATCAAATACTTGCGTGTCTGACTACAAATGGCCCCTCAAATCCCTAGATTTAGGTCTCCAATTCCCAAGCCCTAACTTCAAATTTCATGCTTATTTTCCACAATTTCCATGATTAATTAGATAGAAATCACATTAGGAGTGAGTATTAATTCCATAAATCTTACCTCCAAGTGTTCCTCCTTGATTTCCTCTTCAAAAAGCTCTAAAAACACACAAAATGGTGGAACTTTGGCTAAAAGTCGCGGATATGGCCTTTTAAAACATTCTGCCCAGCTGATAAAAATCCTTCTTCGCGAACGCGGTCAACGCCTCGCGTTCGCGAAGCACAAACTTAAGTTGACCAAAATTCCTTTTATGCGAATGCGACGACCCCTCGCGAACGCGATGCCTCAGCAACACAAACCATCGCGAACACGTCTGCTCTCTCGCGAACGCGATGCTTCCTGACTCCAACCTTTCGCGAACGCGGGACCTCCCTCGCGAACGCGAAGGCCAAATCTCCAGCGTCTCATCTTAGCCATTCGCAAACGCGAGGGCCCTCTCGCGAACGCGAAGGCCAAAGGTCTGCAACACTCCCACCAGATGTTCTGCAATTTTTCTCAACTTGAAATGATCCGTTTAACCACCCGAAACTCACCTGAGGCCCTCGGGACCTCAACCAAACATGCCAACCTATCCCATAACATCATTCAAACTTGTTCCAACTTTCGGAACGCTCAAAACAACATCAAAACACCACATTTGCATCGGATTCAAGCCTAAGAATTCTAAAAACTTCCAAATTTCGCTTTTGATCAAAAAGTCTATCAACCCACGTCCGAATGACCTGAAATTTCGCACACACATCCCAAATGATACAACGGACCTACTGCAACTTCTGGAATTCCATTCCAACCCCTATATCAAAATCTCATCTATCAACCGGAAAATGCCAAAAATCCAATTTCGCCAATTCAAGCCTAAATCTACTTCGGACCTCCAAAACACATTCTGATCACGCTCCTAAGTCCCGGATCACCTCCCGAAGCTATCTGAATCATCGGAATTCACATCCGAGCCCTATTTCACATAAGTCAACATCGGGTTGATTTTTCCAACTTAAGCCTTCTTAAAACAGACTAAGTGTCTCAAACCTTATCAAAACCTCTCCGAACCCGAGCCAACCAACCCGATAACATATAATACCGCTGAACAAGACAATAAGAAGCAAAAATGGGGGAAACGGGGCGGTAACTCATGAAACAACCGGCCGGGTCGTTACAATAAGAAGTAATAAAAGCCACGTAGGATAGCAGCTTTCAAAAGACAAAAATACTCTCAGCTTGTATTTTATTGACCTTAAGTTGACAGGTCGAAATCTGAGCTTTTCTAATCTATATCTATATCTATCTATATCTATCTATCTATCGATATCTATATTATTATAAAAGTATGAATATAATGTCGGTTTACAAAAATAACCTTGTAATATAAAGGATAAAAACTCACAATAAAAGGACATAACCGAAATTCTAAATATTAGCCTTGTAATCCTATTAGTTTTAGGACATAATACTATACGTTACAAAATCCTACATGATTACCTTTACGAATTCTATTAGTATAATTACTTTCGAGTATAATTGAATACTACACATTAGAATAATGCCTATACAAAAACCAAAAACCAACCTAAAAGAATGTTATATAATCTAATATTTAGGATAGAATTCTTATTTAATTTTAAACTCACGTTTGCACTATATCGGCGTTCATTAACCTGCTGCAAATATGCATTAAAGCATGAATACAATTTTAATGGACCAAAATAACCTTAGAATATTGAAGAACTCGCAAGGAAAGGATATAAGTGGAATACTACACGTTAGAATAATTACCTATGCAAAAACCAAAAACCAACCTAAAAGAATGTTATATCATCTAACATAGGCCTTGATTCTTGTATCATCTAATATTTAGCATGAATACAATATCGGTTTAAAAAAATAACCTTATAATATTAAGTATAATATATCACAATAAAAGAACATAACCGAAATTCTAGACATTAGCCTTGTAATCCAATTAGTTTTAAGACATAATACTACACGTTAGAAATCCTACATGATTACCTTTAGGAATCCTATTAATATAATTACTTTCGCGCATAGACATATAATACTATATGTTACCATGTAAACCTAATACCTTTAGGAACGCGTTATGTTTCCTATTAGTATAATTACTTTCGGGATAGAGATATAGTTTTAGTCATGTAATCCTATTACTTTTAGGATATACTTCTTAAAAATATCTATTACTAATTTAATTTGAAAATATATTGTAATGTTCTATTATTAATTAATTTGAGAATATATTATATTGTCCAAATCCATTTAGAAATAGGAGAGCCTATATTATTATAAAATCACGAATACAATATTGATAGATAAAAATAGTGCTAAAATATTAAATAGAACAACTCATAGGTAAAGGATGATCATGCCAACTATGCCTTATAAAAAGGACTAAGCGGTCGTTGCAAATATAATCCGGTTTACAAGTCCGGAGTCGAATCCCACAGAGAACTAATGCTTAGCTACAGCCGTTCAATATAGCTAAGAAACACAAGTCCAAACAATTTCCTAACTATAAAGATTATAATGTTTATTTTTATCTAATTACTAACAAATACTAGAAAGCAGTAAAACTATCAATTAACAAGGATAAGGATTGGAGACAAGATTAAGGAGGTCTAGAGTTATAATTTTCCCAATTATCGAAATCCTTCCCGCTACTTCTTCTATGATTTCACCAAAGTATTCTCTACCGATCATGAGCGCTCTGAGTGTCGTAATTTTCTCCCGAGTAACTACCACAATTTACTAGACATATTCTCCCGAATTACGCTAGTTCATCAAGTACGACTCACTCGGATCGCACCAAGGTTTCGTTATCCCTAATCCAACCTTTAAACCCTCTGTATTGATCCCTCATATACGTTAGGAGTGATGTTGTTCAATAACTACCTATATGCACTCTCTCCCGAGTAATACACACTAAATAGGCACAATCAATTGAGAGCTCTTCAATCAACCACAATAAAAACGTAGTTGAACAAATAGAGAAATAAAACGGCTCAATTGTATAAAACATAACAAGAATTTATCCTACAAAAGGTTCCATCAAAACCCTAGATAACAAATTAGCTATTCATAATAGTATGCATAACTACAACACTAGAATTCATAACCAATAATGGAAATAGGAAGAAGGAAGTGAAAAACTCCTAGAAGAATTCTCCGCCTTGCTCCTAGTGTGTTCTTGCCTCCTTAGGTCGAATCCTCGGTCTCCATAGTGGCTCCGTGCTCTCCCTAGGTCTAACGTGTGTCAAAAGTCCTAAAAATACCGTTTTTCCATGTATATATACCATGTAGGGTCGGGCACAAACAATTATACCTTCTCCTATGCGAAAAAGGACACTTTTCCTGGGCATGACTTGCGCGGACGCGCACCTAGAAGTGTGCCCACGCACTTGGCCGCACACTTTTCACACTTTCTGCCCCATATGCGCGGTCAGTGCGCGGCCGCGCACTTGAAGCGCACTTTACACCCTGTTTTGTTGTGAATTTGAGAAAACGTAAAACATGAAACTTGTAGCCCTTTGAATTAGATTTCCAGAAGTATATTGTGGAGCCCAAATGGAGTTCTGAGCAAAATGTTGTGTATTTTACTAGACAGTTCACAATATGCCTACTCAATTCTTCGCTATCATCCGTTGATCCCTGAACACGATCCCGGCTTAATTTTTTGGGCTTTTACACGGACTTCAAAGCTCCAAATCACTTGAATTCACTTGATAACATCTACATAGCTCGAAATCACTCCTACAAGGCATAAAATACACAATTAGTGCAAAAAACTAGCGATTAAAGCTCAAACTCAATTAAAGTGCAGTAAATTAGAGTGTAATAAGTGACTAAAATACGTAATTACAGCCTATTATAAAATGACATAACCAAAATAACCCATTTTTGCCTTTCCACGATTTTCCGACTCCGAATGGCCCAAAACTAATCTAAGTAATGAAATCAAAGCTTAAGCAAGAAATTAGAAAATCTCCATAAAAAGTCGACCCGGGCCCACGTCTTGGAATCGGGTGAAAATCACAAAATATGAGTTAACTCATACCAAAATTATCCAAATCTGATGTCAAAATCCCAATCCAAACTCAAACACTTAGTTGAAGAACTTCTCCCATTTTTCCCAAATTTTTAAACCCAAATCCGAAATGAAAGGATGGAATTAATGACAGATTATTGGGATATAACCAAAATCAAGTGTAGAACCATCGCCCAATCGATGTCTCTGAAAATCCCTCAAAATTTCATCCAAAATCGAGCTCTCTATCTGAAGTTTTGATATAATTGGCCAAACCCTCGATCTTGAAATGTTATAGACTACCCAGGTATTTCCTTCTTCGCGAACACAGTCACACCCTCGCGTTCGCTTTGAACAATTAAACACTGATCGAAAATCCCTCTTTCGTGAACGCGAGTGACCTCTCGCAAACGCGTACCTTCAACTTCCTGCTGCTTTGCGAACGCGATCTCCACTACGCGAAGGCGTCGAACAAAGCCTTGGTGTCCCAGCTGCTCCACTTCCTCTATGCGAACGCGTGCTTCGTGATGCACTGCTTGAACCAACCTTCGCTAACGCAAAGAGCAATTCTCCTCCTGCCTCCACCTCCTCTTCTCGAACGCGGGACTTCCCTCATGAACGCAAAGAAGGAAACCAAAACTGGAGACTTTAGAAAATTTGCTTGTAACAACCCGCCCGGTCGTTTCGAGAGTTATAGCCACGTTTCACAATTTCTTCTTCTTTTTGTGGACTTCACTATATTATGATATGTTGGGTCAGTTTGTTACAGGTCTAGAGTGGATTCGGAGGGGATTTGAGACACTTAGTCTCTTTTGTGAAGGCTTAAGTTTGGCAACTTGACCAGATGTTGACTTATGTGTAAATGATCTCAGATATGAATTTTAATGGTTCCGTTATCTCTGTTAGGTAATTTTGGACTTAGGAGCGTGTCCGGAATGTGATTTGGAGGTCCGCGGTAGAATTAGGCCTGAATTGGCGAAAGTTGGAAATTTGGCGATTTTGGTCAGTAGTGGAAAATTTGATATCGGGGTCGGAACGGAATTCCAGAAGTTGGAGTAGGTCTGTGGTGTCATTTGTGATGTGTGTGTCGCGCCCCCTTTTTCTCGCGAAATCGGGTTTTTGACATTTGGTTGGGACAATTCTTTCCTTTTGGGAAAGGGGTTTTGCAATTTTGAAGAGTCGCCACCTAATGATCAGGGTGCATTAGGACACCAAAAGAATTTGATTTGGATAACCAGAGATAGGGTAAGGGCTTGAAATTATTCTAAGGGGAAGGTGCTAGGCACCCCTCAGAATCCACTAGTGTGGTTCCCGGCCAGACAATTATTGTGAATTTAGGTACAATCAACAATATTAGCAAATAAGGCTCAAATAGGAGGGGATGTCATCACATAAAGGTTTGAAAGTAAACAAGGTTTGAAAGAGCAATTAGAAAAGCTGATTTTTAAAAGAAAGAGTTGAAATTGCTAAAAGAAGTAAAGAATAGAGGGGTGGGGGGGGGGTCCTAGGTTTATTAAAAATATGGATCACCCCACACAATGTCCGGTAATGACTCCTCAATGAGGGGCTACACGTGACATTACCACGTGGTCATCATATCCATATCTACCCTTCCCACCCGTCAAGGTATTAAAGCGCGGAATGGTCTCGATTACTTATTGCGTGCTATTACCCGTCCCAATCCTATCAGTCCCGGAGGCACTTAGGACTACTAATCCTAAAAGGGGAGGGATATTGGGCTTATTTGAGATTTCAAAAGGCCAAAAATCTAAGGCGACATACAAAACACACATTGCACATTTTTTGGGGGGAAGCATATAAACAAACAGAGGCTCAATCACACCTCCTTGAACAGGAAAACACGTAATTAGCATGACTTTCACATACTGGTTAAAAGTCTAATTAAATACCAAATATGAGAGAACTTAAAGGTTGAGGCAGACTGATTTATTACATAATTCAGATAAGAAACCCGAATCAGGCCTGCCTGCTGGTTGTAATTGTTAGAACAGATTCAGTTTGTAGTTTTACCCTATGGCTTGCCTAAGTGTTAAGACGGGGTCCTATAGGCATGATATCTACTGAATTCAGAAAATAGTAAGGCTTGAAATAAATTGATTGAATGCATACTGGTTAAACTTGCTAAGTGAGGGAATCAGATTATTTAAAGAGAGGCAGGATTTAACGAATTGATTATAAATTCTGCAACTGACAGTATCCATTATTACTCGTTTTATATCTAACATTGAGTGAGGCGAATCAGATTCGATTAGAAATTCCTATAGGCATGCTTTCTATGCGTTGCTGATTTTAAACTTTATAGACATGGTGTAAAAAAATGCAGAAACCTTATAGACATAGTATCTAACTGCATAAGGCTTGTTTTAAACCTATGAACATCGTATCTAGATGAAATTGAATATGCAGAAGTGAACAATCCTATAGGCATAATTTCTATACGAAGTTGGCTATGCAGAATTCAGAATAGACCTATAGGCATGATTTCTATTTGAATATGCAGAATTCAAGATACCTATAGACATGGTTTTTATATGAAGTTGGATATGCAGGAATATAGTAGTCCTATAGTCATGATTTCTATATTTATTTGAAATATGCAAAATTATAATAGACCTATAGACATGATCTCTATATGGATCTGAATATGCAAAATTGTAATAGACCTATAGACATGAGTTCTACCCTTTGCATTCATAGTTACCCACCCTTTTTCACTAGCCAGTCCCAAGCGTTTATTACAACTTATTACAAACCAAAATGAATAAAAATATTACATCAGAAAATAAAAAAAAAGTACAACCAAAGGAGAGCCTGATTCAGACTTCCTGTCTGAAACATGAGATAGACCAACTCAAAGACCCCTGATCCAAAGCCTTTCTCCAATCTGAGTGTGTCAAAGTTCCCTGAGAGCCTCAATGGGACTCCGGGCAATGCTCACACCCAAATCATATCACTAGAATAGGGACAAGTGCAGTGAGGAAGGGCCAGCCCTCAAGTGTCCAAGTTCAGAGGGAGCTCAAAGGATCCCAAGGCAAGGCTCACAAGAGGGGGGGGGGGCAGAACTTAAAGTCTAAGAGAGAATGCAAGTGAAGAACAGAATTCTAAGGAATAAAGGAGAGGGAAACAGCCACAAACAAGTGCACAAAAGGGGTTCAGGGAATAGGGGAATTGCAAAGAGCTATTGCTTAGGCTAGAGCAATCTTTAGGCATACCCAGCAATGGAGGATGCTGGCATGCCTATAAGTCTGCCAGAACACATCATATTAGAGGCTAGGATCCCAGGGTATCAAGTTTGAGTCATGGACAATAATTTGCAGTACTGTCATGCATCAAACCATAGCATAAACACATAGGGAGTGGGGGTTTTGGGATTCACAATAGATTTAGAATAGGCAGAAGGAAATTACATCATGCTAAAGTAAGTATTGAACTAGACATAAGCAGTAGGCAGACATGCAGGTAAAGGTAGTAAATAACACATTGTTATGACTGCTGAAAACCTTAATCAGGACATACCAGTTTCAAAGAAGCAAAATACAGTAGTAGCAGTACTTGGTAAACAGGCCACAACACAAGTAACAAGAGAGAATGCTTTTTGAATGTGAGTGTGAGTTCAGAAAAACCGAGAGTGTTCGTGTGTCTTGTGTTAATGAGAGTGCAGGGCATTTATAGTTTGAAAACAGGTGCAGAAATAAGGCAAGAATCATAGTTTAGTAGTAATTATGGAACTATGTACCAATTAAAATCAATCAGTATATGGACTTCCTTTAATTAAGGAGTTCAAACTTAAACGGTACTGAACATAAATTATTTAAGGAAGGAGATCAAGTAAACATCTTGTGAAAAGTAGACAATTGGGGTAAATACATAGGAGTTTAATTAAGGGAAGAATCTTTAAAATGCACGGTTAAACAAATAAGGTAAGATACCTAATAAAATCAATCAGTACATAGTAAATCAAGGAGTCAGGAGTTCGAAATCACTGGTTCATGAGTAAACCAAGTCAGAAAGGCTAAGGAAAGTTTTTGAATCAAACCAAGTAACAGGGAAATTAGCACAACAAGGAAAGAATCAATTAGATTTACACAAAGGAGGTCAGAAATCAGTCAAAAAACATTGAAAGCCATTTTAGAGGGGATGCTCAGCATATATAAAGAGTACACAAGTATTAGGCATGCGAGGCTGAATTTAGGTCCAAAGAAGTTAGGGTTTTAAAATCAAACAAGTTCAAAGATGAAGAACAAGCAAATCACATAGCGAATAGTCTCAATACTCGGATGAAACCCCAAATTTTAGGGTTTTGCCATCAATCGAGTGTAGAGATGAAAAGACAAGTAATCAAGACAAAAATACTAACGAAATAAGTTCAGAAGTCTTAGAAAGGAGCTGAGACTTTTAACATGCATTTTCCAGTGGAAGAACAATCATAAGAAACATAGTAGAAGAACACATAAGAAATACAGTAGAAGAAACACATAGGAAATACAGTAGAAGGAACTTATAAGAAACACAGTAAAAGACACACATGCGAAACACAGTAGAACATGCTAAAGATCAGAGAAACTTTAAAGGATAACTTAACGAAACCCTAAATCGGAAAAAGATAAAGGCTTTGAAGGTATAGTTTTGAAAGAACTTTGAGAAAATGTATAAAAGCTTAGAGAAAACACTGATATACAACGGATCTAAAAGAATCGGAAAAGCCTCGAAGGGTTAGGGTTTCAGAAGAACCCAGGTGAGGAGAAAGGCTTGGAAGGTCATGGATCTGAGCAGGAGAAGTCAAGATCAGGCTTGAACAGCCATGGCTGGCCAGAGCAATGTCGGAGACAGCCATAGAACTCGAATGAAACAAAGTCTGGGCCAAGCTTCTTCAAGGTTTGACCTTGAAACCATAGTAACCAGGCATGTAGGAGTCATAGGAGGCAGGTATAGGACTTTGATGGCCTTGGAAGCCATGGATTCCGGTGATTTTGGGGTGGAAGTGGGAGGAGGCGGCTAGGGTTTGAGAAGCTTCGAGAGAGAATTGAGAGAAGGGGGGAATTCAAGGGCGGCTACAGAAGGGAAATGATTAGGTTTAGGGGTTAGGTCGGGTTAAAAAAGGAAGGGGCAAATATGAGCCGTTGATCTAAGTGATCAACGGCTAGGATTAAAAGGAGAGTCCGGGCGGGTTATTTATAAGAGTCGTGGGTCGGGTAGATTAGGTAATCGGGTTGGGTAATTGGGTTTAGGAATTGGGTTTAATTAGAGGTTCAAATCAGGCTAAAATTGAAATGCAAATGGGCTATCGTTTAAATAGCTATTTTTCCCTCATTTATTTTATAAAAAATAATAAATAATTTCTGGAAGTAATTTAAAGGCATTAAAATTATTAATAACATATAATTATCAATTTGAAAATACTGGACTTAATTTTTATAAATACAAACGCAATTAAATCTTAAAAGGGGCTAATATTGCAATTATATGAAATTTAGCTTTAAAAATACTAAATAAATTCGCAAAAATATGCAAAAAATAAATTAGCTATATTTTAGTACAAATATGAGAATCCTATAAATGAGTCACCAAAAATGATAATTTTGAGAATTATTATTGGGTTTTTTATGAATAAAAATAGGGGAATAAATTGGTCTAAAAATCTTTAAAAAATTAAGGAAAAATAATAAAATATTTGGACATACTTATATATGCGTACATATGCTATTTTGAAAGTATTTTGCATATTAAAAATATACAGGAAAAATTGGGTATCAACACTGTGTGCAAAATTTCAGGTCATTCGTAGGTGATTTGATAGGTTTCGGCATCGTTTGCGGAAATTAGAAGTTTAGAAGTTCTTAGGCTTGAATCCGAGGGTTATTTGGTGTTTTGATGTTGTTTTGAGTGTTCCGAACGTTCGACTAAGTTCGTATGCTGATATGCGACATGTTGGTATGTTTGGTAGAGGTCCCGAGGGCCTCGGGTTGATTTCGGGTGGTTGACGAAAATAGGTTGAAATTTGTGGAATGTTCAAATTGAACTCAGCAGTCATAACCGCACCTGCAGAGAGGGGACCGCAGGTGCGGGCCTGTAGAAGCGGAGAGGAAGGCGCAGATGCGGCCAAGGCTGAGGTGCGCAGGAGCCGCAGGTGCGATTACCGGAGCGCACCTGCGAGACCATAGGTGCGAGAATTGGATTGTAGATGTGGATTCTGAGGGCATAAGTGGAACCGCACCTGCGATGGTTTTTCCATAGGTGGGGCATCGCAGAAGCGACATTTGGACCGCAGATGTGGTATCTCGGGGCAGAAAGTATAAATTGTGGACTTCACAAATTTTGGTTCTTTTTCCACAAGTTTTAGTTGGCTTTGAAGCTTTTGGGAGCTATTTTGAGGAGAGATTCAAGGGATTATCAATGAGGTAAGTTGCTTGAGCCCTAATACTCGTATATGTGATTATTTTCATTGTTTAATCATGTAATTAGTGAAGATTAGGCGTGCAAATGAGGGGTTAGGGCTTGGGATTTTGGAGAGTTGATTTGAGGATTTGAGGGGTCAAATGGAGTCAGATTTTGATGAATTTTGTATGTATGGACTCGTGAGTGAAAGGGCTTTCTAGTTTTATGATTTTTGTTGAATTCCGAGACATGGGCCCGGGGGACGGGTTTGGGTGAATTTCGGGATTTCGGTCTAAGTTGATAGTTTTTCGTGTGGAATTGGTTCCTTGACCTATATTGATTGCATTGTATTGCTTTTGGTTAGATTCGGGACGTTCGGAGGTAAGTAACGCTTCCAAACTTGGTTCTGAGGGTTCGAAACCCCTAACTATGTGTTATGTGATTAGTATTGAGGTGACGCACATGCCAAGCGCGTGCGAGCGTGCACCGTGAGAATTGTGGACTGGTTCATTCTATGGCACCGCTTAGTGTCTCTTTCTTGCTGATATCCGTGTGTCTATCATGAGATTTAAGTAAATGAGCTGTAAATCATGCTAGGTATCATGTTAGGGCTTCACGCCGATATTGTTGAGACTAGAATGGTCATTTCTTGCTGTCATCTCATTAGTTTCATTGATATTCTGTACACAGTCTTATTCATGCATATCATATCATGTCTCAGTCTCGGTTGTTTATCACTGTTCCGGGCTAGTTTCCTGGCATTGTGAGCCTGTGTGTGAGACTGGAGAGTGATGACTGAGTGAGGCCGAGAGCCTGATTATGAGTGACAATTATGGGATCAGGGTGCACGCCACAACGGTTATGTTGATGATTATGATAGCGCTTGGGCTGTAGGAGCCCCTCTGGAGTCTGTAACACACCCCTACTGAGCGCAGATGATATTATTGAGGAATGGATTTCCCTGGACATGGATATTTCCAAAGTATTAATATCTGGAGATGGATTTCTCCACGGGGTTGGATTACCCTTTTCCTCAGAAGCAAGTGACTTTATAGTCAGTGATGAGTTTGTTCCGGGATGGATTTCCCTGGGCCGGATGGCCATATGCGGTACCGAGTGGTTGAGTATGTATTTATATACCCGGAGATAGATTTCTCCTCAGGGTTGGATTACCCTTCTTCCCCGGTACTGGTTGACTTGTAGTCAGTGTTGTATATGTTCCGGGATGGATTTCCCTGGGCCGGATGGCCATATGCAGTACCAAGTCGTTGAGCACTTGAGAGTGGGAGCACATGGTGCATTTCATACATTCTGTGCATTGACATGTAGAGTTAGCTGAGCTTTATATCTCACATCGTTCAGATCTGTATTTATTTTAGGCGAAATACATAAAGCGCCCCTTTAAATTGTCCTCAACGATCAACCAGACATCTCAACTGAGGCCATTTCCAACTAGACACTTTATTTATTCAGAAAAGAAGATCAACTAAACACCCGACCATGTCAGCCTCCATCGCGTGAAATACACTCTCTGGGACGCGAGTTGCCCACCTAAAATTAGGTTTTTTCTTTTTCTTTTCCTAAAATAATATGGACCCAACCTAATTTTCACACCTTTCTCCTCCAATTTCACACCTCCTCCTCTCAATATCAAATTTTTTGCCAAGAGACCATTTTTTCTTCTTCGAACAAACAACTAAAACACACACACTGACGCACAGTAGCAAATCATTTTTCTTTTGAGAAGCATTTGTGACAAGAAAATTTTCACATTTGGATTAAAAAAGAAACGCCAGAATTTGTAAAAACATGGCTAGAAGAAGAAGAGAAAGAAAAAAATGGCGAAAAGAAGAAGAAGAATAAAAAATGTCGCTAGTAGAACTAGTTTGGTGGAGTCCACTTTACGAGCTATAATCTTGGTGTTCCTATAAATCATTGTGTAGATGAAGGCGATGGAAGTTGGGGTCGATTGCGTGAGATCGAAAGGGGTTGATTTGGATTGAAAGGAAGAAGATGATGGGGGTGGGGGTGGGGGTGACGCTGGTTTTGGTCTGGAATCTAGAAGGAAGAAGATAAAGTTGGGGGGGGGGGGGAGGAGAAAGGGTGCTGCGTTGGTTAAAAGTGAGGGAAAAGGTTTTTTATTCTTTAAATTCATTTTCGTTTTTTGTTAATTATATGTGTTATGTTTTAATTACAAATTACACGTGTCGTTCATTGATTGGCTCATTTGACATGTCATTGACAAGTGTAACTCACGCATCTGGTCTGCTGTACTCGGGTGTCAATTTGATTTACTTAACAGTCACTTGAAGTGTTTAAATGATAAAGGGGCCAATTGAGGTGTCTGGCTGATCGTTGAGGACAACTTAAAGGGGCGCTTTATGTATTTCGCCTTTATTTTACTACTTGAGTTGTATACTTGAACTGATAGCATGCCTACTTCCATGCATATTTTATTTCTATTACCTGTTGAGGTTACGTTCGTCACTACCTATCAGTCCATCATTTGGACTTGTTACTTACTGAGTTGGTGTACTCACGTTACCCCATGCACCCTGTGTGCAAATCCAGGTATCTCTGGTCACGGTAGCGGCTGTTCACTATTCTAGTTGCGGACTTTCATCGGAGCTAGCGAGGTAGCTTCCTGCCGATCGCAGTCCTGCTTTTCTCCTTCTTTATCTTCCTTTTAGTGTATTTTGGCTACTCTCAGACTATGTTAGTCTTGCTATATTTCAGAACAGTTGTAGTAGTTGCTCATGACTTAGTGACATCCTGATGTCGGGCTTTCCTTTTTCCGCACTTTTGTTTTGATTTGAATTCCTTATTTAAGGTTTTACATTATATAGCTTGGGATTTGTCTTTTAATGAAAAATATCATTTGCTTTGGATATGTGTCGGCTTGCCTAATACCACGATAGGCGCCATCACGACAGGGTTAGTTTGGGTCGCGACAAGTTAGTATCAGAGCCTAGGTTACATAGGTCTTACGAGTCATGAGCAGGTTTAGTAGAGTCCTGAGGATCGGTATGGAGACGTCTTTACTTATCTTCGAGAGGCTCCAGAACCTTTAGGAAAACATCACATTCTTGAATTCTTGTCATGCGAATCTGTTGATTCTGGTAACTAAACTTCTATTATTCTATTCTCTCACAGATGGTGAGGACACGTTCTACCGGTCAGGACGGACGGCCACTAGTATCACTAGTTGGGGCCGCTAGAGGCCGAGGACGCGGTCGAGGCCGTGGTAGGGGCAGCGGTGTTGTTCGCATAGTAGCTAGGGCAACACCTACAGATCCACCAGCCACCCCAGTTCATGATCAGGTCCCAGTTGTAGATGCACCAGCGGGACCAGCTAGGGACCGGCTGTGCCTATTGTTATCTCGGGTCTTCAGGAGACCTTAACTCAGATTTTGAATGTGTGCACTAGTCTTGCTCAGCCGGTCGCCATTTCTACTACAGCAGCTACTTCCCAAGCTGGGGGAGGCACTTAGACTCCCGCCGCCCCTACACTCGAGCAGGTTGTTCATGGACTTCAAACACCAAGGGCACCACCAGCCGAGCCGGTTGCACCTGCTCAGGACTATATGGTTCTAGTCATGCCTGATGATGAGCAGCGTAGATTGGAGAGGTTTGATAAACTTCAGCCTCCGACTTTCAATGGTGCAGAGGGCGAGGATGCCCAAGGTTTCTTGGATAAGTGTCAGAGGATTCTCCGTACAGAAGGTATTCTGGAGACTAGTGGGGTCTCGTTCACTACCTTTTAGTTCTCGGGAGCTGCCTTTACTTGGTGGGAGGCTTATGAGAGGTGTAGGCCTGTTGGTGCAACGCCCCTTACTTGGCAGTAGTTCTTTGTTCTCTTTCTAGAGAAGTATGTGCCGTAGTCCCGCAGAGAGGAACTGCGCAGACAGTTCAAGCAGTTGCGTCAGGATGAAATCACTATGAGGCAGTATGAGATAAGGTTTTCTGAGTTAGCCCGTCATGCTGTTTGGTTGGTTTCTACAGACAAGGAGAGGATCAGGAGGTTCGTGGATTGCCTCGCATATAAGCTATGTATTCTTATGACCAGTGAGAGGGTGTCTGGTGCTTCTTATGAGGAGGTGGTAGACATTGCCCGAGAGATAGAGTCGGTTCGCTGCTGGGAGCGAGTTGAGAGGGAGGCAAAGAGGCCTCGGGGATCTGGTAGTTTTGGTGGTGTTCTTTCTGGAGGTCAGTTCCAGCACGGCAGAGGCCATCAATTTAGACATGCTTCGTCAGCTCATCCAGGTCACCGTTGTGGATCATTTGTCCATGGTTCTCACAGTTCACATCAGGGCCACTCATCTCTTAATGCCCTTCCAGCTCAAATTTTGACTCATGCACCATCAGTCCAGGGTTCATCTATGCCTGGTTCTTCTAGTGGGTATCCCGGTGTTCGGGGCTCCCTTTAATCCCCATTGCCAGTGGCCGGTAGAGGTTGTTTTAAGTGTGGAGATTTGGGTCATATCAAAAGTATTCGTCCCCGCCTTACGGGAGGTTCATTCCAACAGAGTTGCCAGCCTGCAGCTTCAGCAACAGTCCCCACCCGCCCAGCCAGCTCGGGGTGGAGGTCAGTCAACTTGGGATCGCTCTAGAGGGGGAGGCCGATCATGTGGCGGTCAGGCCCGTTTCCATGCTCACCCTGCCAGATTGGATGCTATTACTTCAGATGCTGTGATCATAGGTACTATCTCAGTTTGCCGCAGGGATGCCTCTGTATTATTTGATCCTGGTTCCACTTTTTCATATGTGTCATCATATTTTGCTCATTATTTAGATATGCCCCGTGAGCCTCTTGTCTCATCTATTCATGTATCTACTCCGGTGGGCGATACTATTGTTGTGGACCGCGTATATCGTTCTTGTGTGGTGACTACTGGGGGTTTGCAGACCCGAGTAGACCTTTTGCTGCTTAGTATGGTTGATTTTGATGTGATATTGGGCATGGATTGGTTGTCTCTGTGTCAGGCTATTCTGGACTGTCATGCTAAGACGATGACGTTGGCTATGCCTGGGGTGCCACGGATTAAGTGGCGAGGTTCGTAGGATTATGTTCCAAGCAGAGTGATTTCATACTTGAAGGCCCAACAGATGGTTGGGAAGGGTTGTCTTTCTTATTTGGCCTTTGTAAGGGATGTCAGTGCAGAGACTTCTACTATTGATTTGGTTCCGGTGGTGAGAGATTTTCCGGATGTATTTCCTGCAGACCTGTCGGGCATGCCGCCGGAGAGGGATTTGACTTCAATATTCATTTGATGTTAGGCAGTCAACATATTTCTATTCCACTATATCGTATGGCACCGGAGGAGTTAAAGGAATTGAAGGAGCAGCTTCAGGAACTCCTTGATAAGGGGTTTATTCAGCCTAGTGCGTCACCTTGGGGTGCGCCTGTTCTATTTGTGAAGAAGAAGGACGGGACTATAAGAATGTACATTGACTACAGGCAGTTGAACAAAGTCACAATCAAGAACAAGTACCCTTTGCCTCGTATTGATGATTTATTTGACCAGCTTCAGGGATCGAGGGTGTTCTTTAAGATTGATCTCAGGTCTGGGTATCACTAGTTGAAGATTAGGGACTCGGACATTCTTAAGACATCTTTCAGGACCCGATATGGCCATTATGAGTTCCTTGTGCTGTCTTTTAGGCTGACCAATGCCCCAGCAGCGTTCATGTATTTGATGAACAATGTTTATTGTATTCATTGATGAACACCAACCCAATCTCGACGAGAAAAAGGAAAAGCAAGTACATCCTTAACGGCCTACTCTCATAGCCAGGAGGAGCACACTGAGCCATTTGAGAGTTGTATTATAGTGGTTAAGGGAGGAGAAGCTTTATGCAAAGTTCTACAAGTGTGAGTTTTAGCTTAGTTCGGTGGTGTTCTTGGGCACGTAGTGTCCAGTGAGGGTATTCAGGTTGATCCAAAGAAGATAGAGGCAGTTCAGAGTTGGCCCTGACCGTCCTCAGCCACAGAGATTTGTAGCTTTCTTGGTTTGGCGGTTATTACCATCGGTTCGTTCAAGGATTTTCATCTATTGCATCACCCTTGACCAAATTGACCCAAAAGGGTGCTCCTTTCAGGTGGTCTGATGAGTGTGAGGCGAGCTTTCAGAAGCTCGAGACTGCCTTGACCACAACTCCAGTGTTAGTTTTGCCATCACCTTTAGGTTCTTGCACGGTATATTGTGATGCTTCTCGGGTTAGCATTGGGTGCGTGTTGATGCAGGAGGGTAGAGTAATTGCTTATGCTTCTCGTCAGTTGAATCCCCATGAGAAGAACTACCCCGTTCACGATTTGGAGTTGGCTACCATTGTTCACGCGTTGAAGATTTGGAGGCATTATCTCCATGGTGTGTCTTGTAAGGCGTTTATTGATCATCGTAGCCTCTAGCACTTGTTCAAACAGAAAAATCTCAATTTTAGGTAGCGGAGATGGTTATGGCTGCTAAAGGACTATGATATTACTATTTTGTACCATCCGGGAAAGGCCAATATGGTGGCGGATGCCTTGAGTAGGAAGGCGGTGAGTATGGGCAGTCTTGCCTTTATTCCTGCTGGGGAGAGACCTCTAGCGGTTGATGTTCAGGCCTTCGCCAATCGATTTGTGAGGTTGGATATTTCAGAGCCCAGTCAGATCATAACTTGTGTGGTTTCTAGGTCTTCCTTGTTTGATTGTATCAGAGAGCGACAGTATGATGATCCTTCTTTGCTTGTCCTCAAGGACAAGGTTCTGCATGATGATGCCAGAGATGTGACTATTGGTGATGATGGGGTATTGAGGATGCAAGGCCGGATATGTGTGCCCAACGTAAATGGGCTTCGGGAGTTAATTCTAGAGGAGGCCCACAGTTCGCGGTATTCTATCCATCCGGGTGCCGCAAAGATGTATCACGATTTGAGGCAGAACTATTGGTGGAGGAGATGAAGAAAGATATAGTTGGGTTTGTAGCTCAGTGCCTCAATTGTCGGTAGATGAAGCATGAGCATCAAAGATTGGGTGGCTTGCTTCGGCAGATAGAGATTCCAGAGTGGAAGTGGGAGCGGATCACCATGGATTTCGTAGTTGGACTCCCACGAACTTTGAGAAAGTTCGATGCTATTTGGGTGATTGTGGATCGGCTGACCAAGTCCGCGTACTTCATTCCTGTGTGTACTACCTATTCTTCAGAACGGTTGGCTGAGATTTTATACGAGAGATTGTTCGCCTGCATGGTATCCCAGTTTCCATCATTTCAGATAAGGGTACTCAGTTTATTTCGCAGTTTTGGAGGGCCGTGAAGCGAGAGTTGGGTACTCTGATTGGGTTGAGCACAATATTTTACCATCTGACGGACGGACAATTCGAGCATACTATTCAGATATTGGAGGACATGCTGCGCGCCTGTGTCATCAATTTCGGGGGTTCATGGGACCAGTTTCTACCGCTCGCGGAGTTTGCTTACAATAACAGTTATCAGTCGAGTATTCAGCTGGCACTGTATGAGGCTTTATATAAGAGACGGTGTAGATCTCAAGTAGGTTGGTTTGAGCCCGACGAGGCTAGGCTTTTGGGTACATACTTGGTTCAGAATGCATTGGACAAGGTGAAAGTGATTCAGGAGCGGCTTCGTATAGCGCAGTCAAGGCAAAAGAGTTATGCTGACAGAACGGTTCGTGATGTGTCTTATATGGTTGGAGAGAAGGTTCTACTAAAGGTTTCACCCATAAATGGTGTTATGAGATTTGGGAAGAAGGGAAAGTTGAGCCCTCGGTTCATTGGGCCTTTTGAGGTGCTTCGGAGGATTTGGGAGGTGGCTTATGAGCTTGCTTGCCACCTACCTTGTCAGGGGTGCATCCATTATTTCATGTTTCCATGCTTCGATGTATATCGGCGATCCGTCTCATGTCTTGGATTTTAGCACGGTTTAGTTAGATGGTCTTCCGACTTATGATGTGGAGCCAGTGGTTATTTTGGAGCGGCAGGTTCGAAAGTTGAGATCAAAGGATATAGTTTCAGTGAAAGTGCATTGGAGAGGACAACCCATGGAGGAGGCTACTTGGGAGACCGAGCGGGAGATGCGGAGCAGATATCCCTACCTATTTGAGGCTTCAGGTCTATTTCTAGACCTGTTCGAGGATGAACGTTTGTTTAAGAGGGGGAGGATGTAACGACCCGGCTGGTCGTTTCGAGAGTTATAGCCCCGTTTCCCCATTTCCGTTTTTTTTTGTGGACTTCAGCTATATTATGATAGGTTGGGTCAGTTTGTTAGGTCTAGAGTGGATTCGGAGAGGATTTGAGACACTTAGTCTCTTTTGTGAAGGCTTAAGTTTGGAAATTTGACCAGATGTTGACTTATGTGTAAGCGATCTCGGATGTGAATTCTGATGGTTCTGTTAGCTCCGTTAGGTAATTTTGGACTTACGAGCGCGTCCGGAATATGATTTGGAGGTCCACGGTAGAATTAGGCCTGAATTGGCGAAAGTTGGAAATTTGGCTATTTTGGTCGGTAGTGGGAAATTTGATACCGGGGTCGGAATGGAATTTCGGAAGTTGGAGTAGGTCCGTGGTGTCATTTGTGATGTGTGTGCAAAATTTCAGGTTATTCGGAGGTGATTTGATAGGTTTCGGCGTCGTTTGCGGAAATTGGAAGTTTAGAAGTTCTTAGGCTTGAATCCGAGGGTAATTTGGTGTTTTGATGTTGTTTTGAGTGTTCCGAACATTCGACTAAGTTCGTATGTTGATATACGACATGTTGGTATGCTTGGTAGAGGTCCCGAAGGCCTCGGGTTGATTTCAGGTGGTTGAAGGAAAAAGTTTGAAATTTATGGAATGCTGAAGTTGAACTCAGCTGTCATAACCGCACCTGCGGAGAGGGGACCGCAGGTGCGAGCCCGTAGAAGCGGAGAAGGAGCCGCAGATGCTGCCAAGGCTGAGGTGCACAGGAGCCGCAGGTGCGATTAGTAGAGTGCACCTACGAGACCGTAGGTGCGAGAATTGGACCGCAGAAACGGGTTCTGATGCCATAAGTGGGAACCACACCTGTGATGGTTTTTTCGCAGGTGTGGCGTCGCAGAAGCGACATTTGGACCGCAGAGGCAGTATCTCCGGGAAAAAAGTATAAATTGTGGACTTCGTGAATTTTTGTTCATTTTCCACTATTTTTAGTCGGCTTTGAAGCTTGTGGGAGCGATTTTGAGGAGGGATTCAAGGGATTATCAGTGAGGTAAGTTGCTTGAGTCCTAATACTCGTATATGTGATGATTTTCCATTTTTTAATATGTAATTAGTGAAGATTAGGGGTGAAATGAGGGGTTAGGGCTTGGGATTTTGGAGAGTTGATTTGAAAATTTGAGGGGTCAAATGGAGTCGGATTTTGATGAATTTCGTATATATGGACTCGTGAGTGAAAGGGCTTTCTAGTTTTGTGATTTTTGTCGGATTCCGAGACGTGGTCCCGGGGGCCGGGTATGGGTGAATTTCGAGATTTTTGTCTAAGTTGATATTTTTTCGTTTGGAATTGGTTCCTTGGCTTATATTGATTGCATTGTATTGCTTTTGGTTAGATTCGGGACGTTTAGTGGCCGGTTCGAGAGGCAAAGGCATCGCGGAGTATGATTTTTGGCTTGATTGTGGTAAGTAACGCTTCCAAACTTGGTTCTGAAGGTTCGAAACCCCGAAATATGTGTAATGTGATTAGTATTGAGGTGACGCACATGCTAAGTGACGGGCGTGCGAGCGCGCACCATGAGAATTGTGGCCTGGGTTCATTACATGCCACCGGTTAGTGCCTCTTTCTTGCTGATATTCGTTTTCTATCGTGTGATTTAAGTAAATGAGCTGTAAATCATGCTACATATCATGTTAGGGCTTCACGCCGATATTTTTGAGACCCGAGTGGTCGTTTCTTGCTGTCATCTCATTAGTTTCATTGATATTCTATACTCAGTCTTATTCATGCACATCATATCATGTCTCAGTCTCGGTTGTTATTATTTGGCACATCATATCATTGTTCCGGGCTAGTTTCCTGGCATTGTGAGCCTGTATGTGAGACTGGAGAGTGATGACTGAGTGAGGCCGAGAGCTTGATTATGAGTGACAATTATGGGATCAGGGTGCACACCACAACGGTTATGTTGATGATTATGATATCGCTTGGGCTGTAGGAGCCCCTGCGGAGTCTGTAACATACCCCCACTGAGCGTATGTGATTTATTGAGGGATGGATTTCCCTCGACATAGATTTGTTCGAAGTATTGATATCTGGAGACTGATTTCTCCACAGGGTTGGATTACCCTTTTCCTCGGTACCGAGTGACTTTATAGTCAGCGATGAGTATGTTCCAGGATGGATTTCCCTGGGCCGGATGGCCATATGCAGTACCGAGCGGTTGAGTATGTATATATATACCCGGAGATGGATTTCTCCTCAAGGTTGGATTACCCTTCTTCCTCGGTACTGGTTGACTTGCAGTCAGCATTGTATATGTTCCGGGATGGATTTCCCTGGGCCGGATGACCATATGCAGTACCGAGTGGTTGAGCACTTGAGAGTGGGAGCACGTGGTGCATTTCATACATTTTGTTCATTGGCATGTAGAGTTAGCTAAGTTTCATGTCTCACATCGTTCAGATCTGTATTTATTTTACTGCTTGACCTATATACTTGAACTGATAGCATGCCTACTTCCCTCCACAGTTTATTTCTATTACCTGTTGAGGTTACGTTCGTCACTACCTATCAGTTCATAGTTTGGACTCGTTACTTAATGAGTTGGTGTACTCACGTTATCCCCTACACCTTGTGTGCAGATCTAGGTATCTCTGGCCACGGTATCGGCTGTTAACTATTCCAGTTGCGGACTTTCATAGAAGATAGCGAGGTAGCTGCCTGGCGATTGCAGTCCTGCTTTTCTCCTTCTTTATCTTCCTTTTAGTGTATTTTGGCTACTCTCAGACTATGTTAGTCTTGCTATATTTCAGAACAGTTGTAGTAGTTGCTCATGACTTAGTGACACCCCGATGTCGGGCTTTCTTTTTACGCACTTTTGTATTCATTTGAATTCCTTATTTAAGGTTTTATATTATATAGCTTGAGATTTGTCTTTTAGTGAAACATACCGTTTGTTTTGGATATGTGTCGGCTTGCCTAGTACTACGATAGGCGCCATCACGACAGGGTTAGTTTGGGTCGCGACACTACAATCTTTCCTAAGTCCAAAATGATCTGTTAACTACCCGAAATCAACTCGAGGCCCCCGGGACCTCAACCAAACAAACCTACCAGTCCTAAAACACCGTACGAACTTAGTCGAGCCCTCAAAACACATCAAACAATAACAAAAACATGAATCACCATCCGATCCAAATTTAATGAACTTGAAACTTCAAATTTCTACAATCGATGCTGAAACCTATCAAACCATGCCTGATTGACCTTAAATTTTGCACACTAGTCATATTCAACATTACGGATCTACTCGAACTTCTGGAATCGGAATCTGTTCCCGATATCAAAAAGTCCACTTACGGTCAAACTTCCCGAATATTTGACTTTCGCCATTTTAAGCCTAAATCAGCTACAGACCTCCAATTCAAATTCAAAATTCGGACACGCTCCTAAGTCCAAAATCACCCAACAGAGCTAACCGAACCAACAAAACTCTATTCCGAAGTCGTCTTTACACAGTTCCAACTACGGTCAAAATCCAAATATTTAAGGTTCCATTTTAGGGACTAAGTGTCCCAAAACACTCCAAAACTAAAAACAAAATATCCCAGCAAGTCACATAAGCAGAAAAAGATATGGGGAAGCAGTAAATAGGGAATCGGGTTTATTACTCTCAAAACAACCGGACGGGTTGTTACATGCCGGTGCGGTGCACAATCCCGCTTCTACGCTCAATCTCGCTTCTGCGCCCATGGACATCGCTATTGCGCGACCGCAAATGCGCCTCAAGCTCCGCATCTACGATCTTCCTCACCCAGCTCTCACCTTGCTTCTGCGACTCCTTTGTCGCTTCTGCGACCATCGCACATGTGCAGACCAGCCGCAGGTGCGATCACACCAGATCATGCCACCAACAACTTTGGCCAAAAAAGGATCCAAATGATCTGAACCTTGTCCGAAACTCACCCGAGCCCTTTGGGACCTCGTACAAATATACCACAAGTCCCATGACATAACACGGACCTACTCGAGTCCTCAAATCATGCATAACAACATCGAAACGACGAATCGCACCTCAAATCAAATTTAATAAACTTTGAACTTTCAACTTTCAGAACTCGCGCTGAAACATATCAAATCAACTTGGAATGAACTCAAATATTGCACAGAAGTCCCAAATGACATATCGAAGCTATTCCAATTTTCGGAACCAAAATCCGAATCCGATATCATAGAACTCAACTCCCGGTCAAACTTATGAACTTTCCAAACCTTCAAATTTTCAACTTTCATCAATTAATGTTGAATCCTTCTAGAAATATCCAAATACAAATCCGGGTATATGCCCAAGTCTAAAATCACCATCCGGGCCTAAAGGAACCATCAAACTTCTGTTCCGGGGTCAAATTCACAAAAGTCAAACTTGGTCAACTCTTCGAACTTAAAGCTTCAATAATGAAATTCATTCTTCCAAATAAATTTCGAATAATCTGAATCAAAACCGATGATTCACACAAGTCGTAATACATCATACAGAGCTACTCATGCCCTCAAACTACCGAGCAAAGTACGAATGCTCAAAACGACCGGTCGGGTCATTACATTATTAAAAGTATGTAGGAACGTTTAATAAAATTAATTTCATAAGAATCCTCCATGTTGGCAGTACAATACCACACCAATATCCAATACCAAGAAGAAAAATATTAAATTGATTGTATAGAGCATTGAAATTGAGAAAAAAATATTCCAATAATATATTATAACATTTTATTTGAACTATTTTCCTACTCAAATATTATACGTTTTAATTAAGTTTTCGTGTAATATTAAAAAATATATATGATTATGAAATAACAACTAAGAAAATATTTAAGAATATAATGTGTGAGAAAGAGAAAGAAAAATGGTTGGTAAGAGTCAATACCACTAATGATTTTGCAAACATTGTATTGGGTGATACCCTTTTTTGCTTGAGCCCGACCGGGTTGGGTCCGGTCCGGAGCAAATCGGGGCCATCGAACCCGACCTGGATGCAAGGTAGAACGACGGCCACATCTACAACCGAGGTCGAGTCATTTCGAGACCGTTACAGAGCTCGATAGGAGTCACCACCGGATGGAGAAACACACAAGGTCGGAAGCCGGACTCGTAACGGATAACCAAGCGTCGCCGGATATCTCGCCCAAACGTGATTTTCTCAACCACTTCAGGCCATTAAGGCGTAATTACAGGGATCCACGATGTAATCAATTTACCTACCTTATTTTTACCCTTAATCAGAATGTATAAAAGGGGATCTCTCTAAATTCTTGTGGATCATCAAGCACAATTGTTCTAAGCAATATTATATTCTGCGATTATTTACTTTAACAGCAATTGTTGAGTCTTTATCTTTATTTTCCTTAACCTAAAAACCTTTTGTA
>NC_031992.1:962304-965931 GCF_001879085.1 Nicotiana attenuata
ACAAAATGTTCCATCCCGTGTATTATGCAAGTAAGACTATGAATGAAGCTCAACAGAATTACACGGTGACGGAGAAGGAGTTATTGGCCATTGTATTTGCCATGGAGAAATTTAGACCATATCTTATGGGGGCCAAGGTGATTGTGCACACGGACCATGCCGCCCTTCGGTATTTGATGACCAAGAAGGATTCCAAGGCAAGATTGATGAGATGGGTGTTACTTCTTCAAGAATTTAACTTAGAAATAGTGGACCGGAAGGGAAGTGAGAACCAAGTTGCGGACCATTTGTCCCGGTTGGAGGAAGAAGGGAGGCCATGTGACGGCCTTAAGATAAATGATACATTCCCCGACGAGCAACTTCTTTCCGTGTCAATGTGTGACATGCCATGGTTTGCGGACATCGCCAACTTCATTGTGACCGGAATTGTCCCGTGTGAGCTCTCTTCTAACCAAAGGAAGAAACTCAAGCGGGATAGTTTGGATTTTTATTGGGATGATCCGTACTTGTTTAAAATTTGCACGGATGGTGTGATTAGAAGATGTGTCCCGGAAGGTGAACAATTGAGCATATTGGAGGCTTGTCACTCCTCCCCCTATGGTGGCCATCATGGAGGGGTGAGGACGGCTTCAAAGGTCTTGAGTTGCGGTTTCTATTGGCCGACTTTGTTTAAAGATGCTAGTGACTTGGTAAAGAGATGTGATGCATGCCAAAGAGCCGGCGGAATTTCAAAAAGGGATGAGATTCCTCTCAATACGATTCTCGAGGTGGATATTTTTTATGTTTGGGGCATTGATTTCATGGGTCCTTTCGTGAGCTCTTGTGGGAACACTTATATTCTTGTGGCGGTGGACTATGTCTCAAAGTGGGTTGAAGCCGTGGCTTTACCCAACAATGAAGCCCGGAGTGTTGTGGCATTCTTTAAAAAGAGTATCTTCACAAGGTTTGGCACCCCTCGTGCTATCATTAGTGATGGGGGATCTCACTTTTGCAACAAGGCTTTCGACTCATTGCTTGCCAAGTATGTAGTAAATCACAAAGTGACCACCCCCTATCATCCTTAAGCTAGTGGTCAATTGGAAGTCTCCAACCGAGAAATAAAGAGTATCTTGTCCAAGACGGTAAATGCTAATAGGACCGATTGGTCGAAAAAGTTGGATGACGCTTATGGGCATATCGGACGGCTTACAAGACCCCAATTGGTATGTCCCCGTACCGGTTGGTGTTTGGGAAAGCTTGCCATCTTCCGGTAGAATTGGAGCACAAAGCTATGTGGGCCTTGAGGAAGTTGAACTTGGAATGGGATGTTGTGGCGAATCTCCGTGTTGAGCAACTTAATGAGCTTGATGAGTTTAGATTTCATGCCTACTCCAACTCGTCCTTGTATAAGGACAAGATGAAGTATCTTCATGACAAATATGCTCGGGAAAGGAATTCAAGGTTGATGATATGGTTCTTCTTTTCAACTCCCGGTTGAGGTTATTTCCGGGAAAGCTCAAGTCAAAGTGGAGTGGGCCATTTGAAGTTGTATGTGTGACTCCGTTTGGTGCTATTGATCTCAAGAACAAGAAAGGTGAAATTTTCCGGGTCAATGGGCATCGTGTCAAGCATTATTTGGGGATGTTGGTTGACAGCCACGTGGTGGCACTCATTCATTTGAAGTGATGTGATGGTAACATGCGTCGTGCCGTGACGTTAAATCAGGCGCTTCTTGGGAGGCAACCCATATCTTTTTCTTTCTATTTGATTTTCTTTGTAGCTTAGGATTTTTGGGCTAATTGTTTGTGAGATGTTGCAGGGATTGTGTTGAAGCAGTGCAAAACAAAGGAAAAACATCTGGTAGTCTCTGAAGTTTGCCAGTGCGGACCGCGGTGCACTTTTGTGTGGTCTGCGCTGGCATGTTGAAAATGCAGTGCTCTCTGAAGTTTTCCACCGCGGTGGCGGTCAAGTTTGGGCGGTCCGCGGTGGACCTGCGCGTTCGCGGTACACTTTAACGCGGCCGCGCAAGTTTTCCTTCTGAAACATCTTGTGTTGAAACCCAGCGCGGTCCGCGGTCACTTTTGTGCGGCCGCGCTGGTAGGTGAGTATGGGGCCCACAGTTCATCTATAAATAGGGCCCCAGGGTTTCATTTTACCCTTTTCGCACTTTGAAAACCCAGAGCCATATTGTACTATTCATCCCTCTTCTGAGACCACTTTTCTGACTTGCTTGGACTAGTTGCATTCAATCTTCACAAACTTGGTAACATTTCATGCATTTGTGATTAATTAATTTCTTATTTTCATTTTTTATGGCTTGCTCAGTAGTTTAGCTTCTTCTTTTTATTTAACTGTTAGTTTAGGTTAGTTTCAAACCAGGGTAATGCACTGAATATGCTTAATAAATGGGTGAACTGAGTAGGGACAAAGTAGGTGTAAAAACTTGAACAAGAATGACAAAAATGCACCCCTAACTTAGTACCCGTAAACCCTAGCTCAGCGCGGTCCGCGGTCCGCGGTCACTTTTGCGCGACCGCGCTGCCCTGACGCGGTCCGCATTGTAATTTTGTGCGGACCGCGGTGCTTTTGTGATTGAAAGATAAAAGTCTCCAGCGTGGCCGCATTGCTGTTTGTGTGGTCTGCATTGGCTCACGGCGGCCGCGTTGCATTTTTGTGCGGACTGCGGTGGGAGATTCAGAGAGTGGTAATTTGGGCCTTTGCCCAGCGCGGACCGTAGTCACTGTTGTGCGGTCCGCGGTGCCCCCAACGCGGCCGCACCCCTATTTTGTGCAGTCCGCGGTGCTATGTTCTGTAACCTGTTCTGCAGGGGTGCACTAAAATTATCTCTGCAACCTGTTTCTTCACCTGTTTCACTGAATGTGCTTAAACTAACAATGTTAGATGCTTATCTTTGCAGATAATGGTTAAACAAAGGGGCGCCAAACAATCACAACAACCCGGGAGAGGTGGTTCCTCCCGAGGGGGTAAAGGAAAGAGAATTGCAAAACTCACTCCCCAGGCTCGGGAGAACATCAAAAAGACCCGGCAATTGATAAGAGTTGCTGACAAGGCTACTTCTCATTCGTCGGGGAGTGAATATGTGCCCTCCAAAGGCATCTCCTCCGATTCAGTCCCAACTCATATAACCGACCCCCTCCACCTAGCTGATACCCCTTCACCATCACCCACCTCAAAAAGACCAGTGAATGTAGTCTCGGATTCTTCTGACGAGTCCGCAGCCGGTAGCGAGCAATACTCCACTTTGCCTCAGGATGCACCTGTCATCCAGCCGGTCCAGGAACAGGCTCCAATCCCAACAGTTTAGTAGCAGGAGGTAGTCTGAGGCTCCAGCACATACGGAGGACTTGGGGACCACTGATGACCCCATGCAGACGGACCAGGCTTAGGGAGCCCCTATATCCTTTCTTATGACTTTTTGATGCTTAGTTTGATAGTTGGCATTGGGGACAATGCCAGCTTTTATTCGTGGGGGTGCGCCCTACTTTTTTTTGTTGACTATCTGGATGACTGTATATATTTGACTCAGTTTTTGTTCATTTTGGTTGATTTCTATTTGGTATGTATATAACTTTACATTCAGTACTTTTTATCTTCTATTTTGGTTTGTATATAAAGTTCGTTACGTCT
>NC_031992.1:966660-1065994 GCF_001879085.1 Nicotiana attenuata
GAATGTTTGTTGAGGCGAAATCCTAGGTGAAATTTGACTTGAGAAGTGATTATAGGCTCTCCTTGATCCGTATGTTAAGTTGAACAATTCCATAGCCTACCAAAGAGATGATCCCTAGTTAACCCTTTTGAGCCTTATACCTTTTTCTTTCAAGAACCAATGCTACAAGCCTATACCCGTTCTAAATGATTACCCTCTCTTGGCACCCAAATCATCCCTTGAGTAATGACAAATGTCTAAGTTTGGGGGGAGAGANCTTGAGTAATGACAAATGTCTAAGGTTTGGGGGAGAGACAAGAAAGGAAACAAAGTGGTAGAAAGGTACAAAAGACAAAAGAAAAAGGAAGGCAATGAAAAAGCAAGAAAAGAAAAAAAAACAAAAAGAAATTCCAATGTGAACAAGAGTAAAAAGGGATTCAAGGAAAACGAAAGTGAAAAAGGTGTGGAAAAAGTAGGAAAGGGAGAAACGTTTGGAATTGCATAAGAAAGAGTGACAATGTGTCTCTCTAACCCCTTGTAAAGAAGTGAAATACTCAAAAGAGTCAAGAGAGTTGTGCCAAAATGAATCAAAAGAAGTGCTTAAGGGAAGATTGAACCCACTTGAATAAAAACATGTCCTACCCTTACCCAAAAGCCTTCATAATGACTCCACAAAAGCCCTATAGGATCATGAGTTGAAGGAAACCTACATTAGTGGATACTTACATAAGGGGCAAGCATATGGTACCTAGAGCCGGACTTGTGACCTTCTTCTCGAGAGAGATGAGTGAAACTCCATCAACCTTGATTTGTGTGTTAATACTCTAAAAGGTGAGGTTCGCTTAGGGAGAGTTGAGGATGTGTGAGTTTGGGTTCCACAATGACCAAAGTAATTGAGATAAGTTCTTTGATGAAATGTGTCAACTCTTGATGCTCTTGTGTCACGCTTGATCCATGGTTTTTCAAAAGTTTAAATGTGTTAATGATGCATTCGTATTGAGGGCAATTGTTAGTCCCAATTGATGCTTGTTGAGGTTGCTTTAGGATAGCTGGAATTACTTGGACTTTCCTTTAAGGGGTGGGTCTTATTTTATTTGCTTGAGGACAAGCAAAGGCTTAAGTTTGGGGGAGTTGATAAGTTCGGGTTTTAACGAGTTTTATGCCCCTACTTGCCTATGCTTTGGTTATAAATTGCTACAAAATAGTCCCAAAATGCTCACAAGTTGTACTTGATTGCAGGTTTGATCGACAAAGCGACGAATGTCAAAGATCAGCTCAAAAAGGAGTGAAGCCTACTCAAGTGTCAAAGACTAAATAAGTTGAGGAAAAGAGAACCTAGTGCGGACCGCGCAAATGTGAACACGGCCGCACTAGGAGGTTCAGAGGATGGCAGTTTCAAGGGGCATGCTACGTGGCCGCGGTTGGATTCTCGCGGTCCGCGGTCAGGCTCCGCGGCCGCGCTACTCTTCTACGTGGTCCGCGGAGCAGAGATTCAGAGAGCCATAATTTGGCCAGTTCCAAGCAAAGCGGCCCGCGATCATTTCTGTACGGCCGCGCATACTTCCACCGCGATCGTGCTACATTTTCACGCGGTCCGCGGTCCTCAACTTCAGAGAAGCAGATACCAGGAGTTCAAGAGCCAGTGCGGCCGCGGTCCTATTTGCGCTGTCCGCGCTGACCCCGCAGGGGTATTTTTATCCAGTTTTTCCAGCCCAGTATAAATAGGACCTTTTACCATTTTTAGGTCAAGTTTGATATTCTGAACGCAGCTGAGCTCGTGAGACCTAATATTGTAGCCATTTTCGGCATTTTTGCTCTTCATTATTGTAGTTTCTTCTTAGTAATTAATTAATATGCTTAGTTCTTCATCTATTTCTTCAATTTCTGTACCTAGCATGAGTAGTTAAATCCATTAGCTAGGGTTGTGGCTCAACCCTAGTGTGGGTAATTGATGGGTGTTGCCTTCTAAGGTTAGATTGATATTGGGTGTTTGTTATTTGGGTTGATTTTATGTTTTAATTAAGGATTGGTGATTCCAAACACTGATTCTAGCTTTGTGGGTTTAACTCTTCTTGAGAAAGAGAGTCCATGACCCCAAAATTGACCCAACAAGGAATCGGGATGGACCCATGAGAAATGGTAGTCCCAATTAACGGGTTAAATCTTTAGAGAGTAATTACCCTACTTGAACCCTAGTTGCTTGGTCTAATTGGCCTACCCAATTGGTCTCGAGAGAGTCAATCGGGCAAAATCACTCTCTCTACCGAGAGGTGTGAGAGTGGGTAAAATTGTGCAACGGTTATAGCATAAGCCCCAAATATGTCAATCTATCCTTAGTAGCATCTACCCGTTAATTAGCCACCTAGGCAATGCCACGACCCTAGTTCCTTTCTCTATATTAAACACAACTTAACAATATTCTCGTAGCATAATTTAGTTTTAATCATTAGTTTTATAATAGTAGTTATAAGAATCAAAGAAAACCAAAAATGTTTAAAGTGACATTAGGAGTACAACCGCATCTCTAAACTAGACAGATAATACAACTCCACTACTAGCTCCCTGTGGAAATTCGATCCTGAACCACTATTCGGGTAAAAGTTATTGCGACCCGCTCTTCCTACCTTAGTGTAGCGTCGAGTTGGCAGCGATCACTAGACCCTTGGACCATCTTCCTAAGAATCTTCTTGATGTTCTTATTCGCAGCTTCAACAACTCCATTAGCTTTGGGCCTGTAAGGAGTAGAATTGCGATGCCCGATTTTAAATTGTTCGCATACCTCCTTCATCATATGACTATTCAAAGTAGCAGCATTATCTGTAATAATGGTTTTTGGAATACCGAAACGACAGATGATGTTGGAGTGAACAAAGTCTACTACTGCTTTCTTAGTAACTGATTTCAATGTAATAGCTTCCACCCATTTGGTAAAGTAATCAATTGCAACCAAAATGAATCTGTGCCCATTTGAAGCTTTTGGCTCTATTGGGCCAATGACGTCTATTCCCCAAGCAACAAAAGGCCAAGGAGCCGACATAGGACATAACTCTGAAGGAGGAGAGTAAATCAAATCACTGTGAATCTAACACTGGTGGCACTTGCGAACAAAACGAAAGCAATCGCGCTACATAGTCAGCCAATAATATCCTGCCCGAAGGATTTTCTTTGCTAGAACATATCCATTCATGTGCGGGCCACAAACTCCCAAATGCACATTATTCATAATCATTTTCAGCTTCTTTGGCATCCACACATCTCAACAAATTCAAATCCGGAGTTCTTTTGTATAGGATTTCCCCACTCAGAAAGAAACCTTTTGAGAGTCGCCTAATAGTTCTCTTTTGATCCCTATTAGCATGTTCCGGATATTCTCTTGTTTTCAGATACTATTTAATATCACGGTACCATGGTTCACCATCTAGTTCTGCTTCAATTGTATTGCAATAACCATGTTGATCCCGAATTTTAATTTCTAATGGGTCAATGTGAGTATTACCCGGATATGGAAGCATTGAGGCCAGGGTGGCCAAGGCATCAACTAATTCATTGTGAAACCTGGGAATGTACCTGAACTCGATGGACTTGAACCTTTTGCTAAGATCTTCCACACATTGTCTATATGGAATGAGCTTGATGTCTCGAGTCTCCCAATCACCTTGAGCCTACCGAATAAGCAAATCTGAATCTCCCATCACCAACAGTTCATGCACATTTAGGTTTATTTCCATGTTCAGACCCATGATGCAAGCTTCATATTCTGTCGGGTTGTTTGTATAGAAGAAACGAAGTCCCGTCGTGGCAGGGTAATGTTTCCCAGTAGGTGATACAAGAATTGCCCCAATCCCTACGCCTTTGATGTTGACAGCCCCATCAAAGTAGAGTTTCCAAATTTGACTGTCATCTTGGACTACTTCTTCAACTAAATTAACCTCTTCATCTGGGAAATATGTGCTCAAAGATTCATACTCATCATCAACCAGGTTTTCTGCCAGATGATCAGCAAAAGCTTGTGCCTTCATAGCAGTATGAGTGACATAAACAATATCTAACTTTGTGAGCAAGATTTTCCACTTTACTAATTTACCACTTGGCATCGGCTTCTGAAAGATGTACTTCAGGGGATCCATTCGGGATATGAGGTAAGTTGTATAGGCCAAAAGATAATGTCTAAGCTTTTGGGCGACCCAGGTTAAAGCGCAACATGTCCTTTCCAAAAGAATGTATTTGGCCTTATAAGTTGTGAACTTTTTGCTTAAATAATAGATTACTTATTCCTTTTTTCCTGTGGCATCATGTTGACCCAGAACACAACCAAAGGAACTATCCATTACTGACAGATATAAAAACAGAGGCCTACCAGGTTCTGGCGGGACCAAAACAGGGGGATTTGACAAATATTCCTTGATCTTATCAAAAGCTTTTTGGCACTCATCTGTCCACTTGATAGCGGCGTTCTTTTTCAACAACATGAAAATAAGCTCACATGTGGTTGTAAGCTGCACGATGAACCTGCTGATGTAGTTCAACCTCTCGAGTAAACTCTTGACTTCTTTTTTATTCTTCGGGGGAGGCAACTCTCAAATGGTCTTTATCTTGGAGGGATCTAACTCAATGCCTCTTCGACTAACTATAAAACCCAAAAGCTTCCCAGAAGGAACTCCATATGCACATTTGGCTGGATTGAGTTTGAGATTGTACCTTCGTAGCCTTTCAAAGAACTTTTCAAGTCTTACACATGATCATCTTGTGTTCTGGACTTAATGATCACATTATCAACATACACTTCAATCTCTTTGTGCATCAAGTCATGGAATATGGTAGTCATGGCCCTCATGTAAGTTGCCCCTGCATTCTTCAAACCAAATGGCATGACCCTATAACAATAAGTTCCCCATGGAGTTGTGAAGGCGGTCTTTTCTGCATCTTCTTCATCCGTCAGAATTTGGTGATATCCGGCATAACAATCCACAAAAGATTGGATCTCATATTAGCACAATTGTCAATAAGAATATGAATGTTCGGTAAGGGAAAGTTGTCCTTTACACTTGCTTTGTTTAAATCCCTATAGTCAACACAAACTCTGATTTTCTCATCCTTCTTTGGCACTGGCACAACATTTGCTAACAATGTAGTGTATCGGACGACCCTGATCACATTTTCACTTAGTTGCTTCGTGATTTCTTCTTTAATCTTATCACGCATGTCTGTCTTAAACTTCCTTTGTTTTTGCTGGATTGGTGGAAAATTAGGATATGTGGGAAGCTTATGGACCACTAAATCGGCACTCAAATCTGGCATGTCATCATACGACCAAGCAAATACATCTCTGTACTCGAACAAAACTTGAATTATGGCATCTCTCATCTTTTGTTCAGTATGAATGCTTATTTTTGTTTCTTTGGTTTCTTCAAGACTTCCCAGGTTAATTGTCTCAGTTTCATTTAAGTTAGGCTTAGGCTTATTCTCAAATTGATCCAATTCCCTTTTTATTTCCTTAAGAGCCTCATCTTCATCGTACTCAACTTCTTGATTCATTATTTCGAGATTAGACAACTTTTTAAGATCTGGGCGTGAATTTTGCGTGCATGTCATGTTTTTAAAGCCAGTATTAACAAAACTCAAAATGATAAGAAGTTAACAAAAATTAGGGAAAGGAAAAGATAGAATTTTACTATGAAACAGGAACTTCATTTTATTGAATTTGAAAGGATAGAAGGATTAACATCAAAGCAAAGTAATTAAACTAAAATATCTGGATTACAACCCTTAAAATAATCCAGATACAGAAAAAGCAACAAAATAGACTACCAAGACTCCTTCCTAATGGGAAAAGGAGTTGCTTCCAGTTGTTGTGCGAGGTATCTGGACCAATCAGCTGAACACTTGCACGGCTAGGGCCCTCACCAACTTGAACCATATTGATCTCGTAGAACATCTCCTTGAGACCTAGCAAACTTCATCAATGAATCTTGAGTAGAAGGATTTTGGACTTCTTCAAACTGCGGCTTGACAAAAGAGTAGGCAATGTGAGGGATTGGTTTGGACAAATTCCTGTCACGCCTCCTTTTTACCTACACCCGTGAGGGCATAAAGGAGTTTTTCCAATTAAAGGACAATCAGAACGGGATTTATTATTAATATTCAGAGTCGCCACTTGGGAGATTAATGGTGTCCCAAGTCACCGGTTGAATCCCAATCTGAGGAAATTATGACTCTGTTAACAGTCCGCGAACCAGAAATCCGAGTAAGGAATTCTGTTAACCCGGGAGAAGGTGTTAGGCATTCCCGGGTTCCGTGGTTCTGGCACGGTCGCTCAACTGTTGTATTCGATTTTATCTGATTTCAAAACATGTCCAAACTCATGTGCTTTTATTAGTAAACCGCTTTTATTATTTTTTTTATTTTTAATAAGAATTGCAACATCGCGAAAATGCATCTCGAACAACGTCGCACCAGTGCACCCGTGATTGTTAACACATTTCGACTTTGTTGAGATTTGGATTTGGGTCACATAAATGTGCACCCATTTTTAGGAAGGTAATATTATTAAAAGTCGCGCCTAAAGCAACTACGAGTTTATTACATTTGGGGAAGACCATGAAATTCGCTAAATGGTCCGCCCGAGTTCTAAGCATTTTATATAGCATCTATTGAGGGCCCCGCGATTTATATATTTGCTTAGCGAGGCTCATCTCATTTATTTTTAAAGTCGACCTAGAAGAACTATGATTTTTCTATTAAGTATTGTCTCTACTAATAAGAAAAGGCCCCAATTAATTAGTATTATACCATTTGAGCCCCAAATTCAAGCCGGAACTTAAACAGGAGCATGTTATCATTTGAGTCAGAAAAGGGTAGCCCCGTGCCAATTCTGATCACCATTGGGCTGTACTGAAGCGTCTCGCTCTAGCCCAAACAACCCAGGCAATTAGACGGAACAGGCCTTAATAAGGCATCAGTGGCTCAAGCTGTCAACTAATACCAGGATTTAGCTTTTGTTGCATATGAAATATTGAACTTAACACTCGAAATTCAGCATCACATAGCAAATGGAATTTGAATATTTTTATTAAAGCTAATAATTAATGTAAAGCAATACAGGAGTAAATGATTACCCTAGCATGATTATCAACTAACTTGAAGTGTTAACTTCAACAAGCTTAATAAGCTGAAACGCATGAAGCCAATAGCAATTATCTGGGCCTTTGTGTTTTGGTCTAGCAACAAGTTTTAAACGGGATCCAATGTTGGTCATGGGTCGGAGATTGAATTTATCAACTGGTAATGCTACAATCATTTCTAGTTGTTTATTAAAACCTTCATTTTACTAGTTTAACACTCAAATTCGTCTAAGAGTGAACCTTCACCTCAAACTTTAAGACGAAAGCTGAATTGCTTAATCTCAAACCAGGGATCTTATTTTATTGAGAAGCGATTTTTCCATTTTTTTTGTGAATCACCATGCTGAAAACTCAGGTTTAACTCCGACTCCATACTAACAGGCTTATCTTGTATGAACTACGGTCAGGTGTGCACGTATGAGATTTATTACCTAACTAAAACATGAAAAAAAAACTTAAGTATCAATTTTAAACAATATAAATCCACTATCACTGAGCATTGTACCTCATCGTTATGAGATTCAACACAGTCCAAAACAATTCAGAAGCAATCCAAAACAGTCCTAATTATACAGTCCATAGTCTGTTGTCCATGTTAATACAAACCAAATAAACTAGTGCTAGATAATTACACATCAACTAGCCTCTATTTAATCACAAATATAGGAGCATCCAAACGAGCACAGATCTGGTGAATACTTTTCATTTCATTCCAATTCAAATCTACATCAATGCGAATTCAAATGTGTACCTGGAATTATAATGCAATAGAAGAGAAGAAGAGAGTCAGCAGCAGTAGGCAGTAGCTAACCAGCAATAACAAATTCAGTTTCAACCCCAAAATGATGTCAACACACCCAGGACTAGATCACAGAATGATAAAATCCACCAGATGACCAAAATAACTTGACTGAATCCCAATCCGTACTTGAACTTAACCCAGGAGGTATTTTAACAGCAAATCAACCAGTAAACTGACCAAAGCAACTTGAATAAACCCAACAGAGCTGGAGATTGAACCCAGGAACAACTAGGAGCTCGAATTGACAACTAAACTAAACTTGAAGTCAAATTGAATTTGAAATTTAACTTTCAGATCCTAAGACTTACAGAAAACTTTTTTAGGCGGAGTTTTTGGTGCTGAAACCTTTTGGGGAATTTTTCAGGTATTCCCCCAAACTCCTGAATTAAGGCATTGGACATGCCTTTTATAGGCACCCAGAGGTGCAACTTCAGATTTTCAGTTTTCTATCCTAGTCCCCATTTATTTTCCATTTAGTCCCTAAGGTTGTGACTTGTTTCTCAAGTTAATGCTATCAAAAATCAGAAATTGCAGCTCTCACCCTACCTAGAAGCTTCTAGGGGCTTCTTAGTCTGTTACTGCAAGATTCCTTTACTATACAATGCCTACTTTACCCCTGACCTTACCCTTAAATTACTGACCTAAGCTAACTAACCCCTGCCCCTCTCAACCTTAGTCAGTAACTGTAGTTAATTACTCAAAAGAAAAGAGAAATTCAATTAAATCCAAACAAACCCTACAGTTGAGCTAATTACTCAACCAACTAATCAGAACATGGAACTTAAATCTACCTGAATTGTTAATCCAAACTAAGCTAATTCACTAAACGAGTCAACAATTCAAACGAGAACCAAAATTAAAGACCAAAACCAGAATCAATTATCATTAAGAAAAAAAAAATTACTTAAATGAAAGAAAAACCTACTGATTTACTCCAAATAACCGAAACTAAAACTACACCCTAGCACACTGATTAACAACTTGGACTACACTGTATAACAAATTAAAACCAGTCAAGCCTACACAAAATTAATTAAAAATTAACAACGCAGGGTTTAAACTAATACCTAAAATAGACTTAAATCAAATTAACCTAACAAAATCAGTATTGAATCAACATAAAATAAACTCTAATCCAATAATCAAACTAGTCAATCATTAACCAAGCTAAAAAATGAAAATTAATTGGACACTAACAAACATGATAGCAGAACTAACAGAGGGATTTAAACAAGAAAGGAAGGAAAATAATCAAAGAAACCAGGAAGAAGAATGAGAACTCACTCATTAATTACAGATTCAAAAATCGAACGATCTCCAATAGGATTTGAGGGCCATTGACATTGAATTTATCACGAGGAAGACCAGGGGACCATGTGGCATCAATTTGGAACATTTAGGAGCAATTAGGGTTTTGGCCGGAAAATTTAAATTTAATATTCGAGCGATTCCGGCGAGATTTGAGGGATGGGGTTTGGGGGGTTTGATAGAGGAGGTGAAGGCGGTTATGTGGTGTTAATTTGGGGTGGTTTGGACGGAGTTGTGTCATGGCCGGAAAACTTCGATCTAATATTCGAAGCTTTGGGGTGGGATTCGAGGAGAAATAACGCTAGATTCGTGATGAGGAAGATGAGATGAAGAGGTGGTGTAATTTTCAGGCGGTTTGGATGAACGCCGCCGGCGGAGACGATTTCCGGCCGGCAGTTTAAGGTGGAGGGACGGTGGGGTTAGTGTGTGGTCCGGTGGAGGTGAGGGAGACGAAGGGGAGGGGGTTCTGAGGGCGTTAGGACATATGTATATCAAAATGAGACCAGTTCTCAGCCGTAGGATTGATGAACCTCGACGGTCCAGATCAAAAGGAGGGGAAACGACGTCGTTTTGGTGAGGGGAGGGCCGGACCGGGTTAGGGACTGTATTGGGCCGGTCTTTGGAGTGATTTTTGTATTGGATTTCGCTTGGGTGAAGCCAATTTGGCCCAAATTTGGGCATCTACTAAGACCATTCTTTCCTTTAATTTTCCATTTAATTTCTTTTCTTTTCACCTTTTTTTTATTTTGTATTTATTATTTCTGATTTTTATTAAATGCCAAAGCAACAAATAAAAACCCAAATCGACTTCTTGAATTATATCTCGATTTTCAACTACACTAATTCCTAATTTAAATGCAACCTAAGATAAATTACAATTATAAATGCGAAAGAACCATTTTTGTTATTTTCTTTATTATTTTTGTAGTATTGAGTACTAATTAATCCTAAAATGTGACATTAACCCTACATGCAAATGCGAAGTATTTTTTTTGTATTTTTCATGATATAAACAATGATAAACGTGCACAGACAAATGCAAACAATTAACAAAACATGCCACAAAAATCCATAAAATTGCAAATAATGAAAAGAAGTAATTTTGTTTTGAATTTATGGGAATAATTCATATAGGGCAAAAATCACGTGCTCACAATTCCAACCATTCTTTTTGCGGGCCTTGGCTCTGTTTATGTCAGCTGATGTTGGTTTAAAACCCAAGCCAAATGTATCTTTCTTCGAAAAGGGAGCAATGGGGTTCACAATTCCCTACAGAGAGGATCCTAATCCTTTTCCTGGTTCATAGCCATTCCTCAACATCAGCGAATCTACCATCATAGATGTGGCTGAAAGACGGGGATGCAGAATTGGTTTTCCTTCTTCCACTTGGTCCACCTAAATCACCTCAAAAGCTTGATTTATGATGGATTCACATCCTTCTTTGGCCTCGATACATAGAATGGACGGGTCTTTATAGGCGGATGAGTTGTCCTCCCCATGAACAATAATTTCTTGCCTGTCATACTCGAATTTGACAATTTGATATAGAGCGGATGGTGCAGCTCTGGCCATATGGATCCACGGCCTTCCCAGAAGAAAATTATAGGATTTTTTCATATGCAACACTGAAAGAAAATGTTAAAATCAACCGGGCCGATTGTCATGGTGAGTTCGATTTCCCCAATAGTGTCTCTTCTTGAACCATCAAAAGCTCTGATGCTGACAATACTAATCTGAATTCTGTTAGTGTCAATGTTCAGCTGATGTAGAGTAGAAAGAGGGCATACATATACACTTGAGCCTCCGTAAATCATGACTCCTTTTACGTAATGCCTTTCGCATTTGACCATAAGATGCAAAGCTTTATTGTGCCCAGCCCCTTCCCCAAGCAAATCAACATCGCTAAAAGAAATTCTATTCACTTCAAAGAATCTTTCAGCCATTTTTTCTAGATGATTCACCGTTGTCTTTTCTGAGACATATGCATCGTTCAAAGTTTTGATCAACACACGGCGATGTTCTTCCGAGTGCAAAAGCAGAGATAACAAAGATATCTGAGTAGGTGTTTTCCTTAGTTAGTAAATGATTGAGTAGTCTTGCATTTTCATCTTCTTAAGTAATTCCTCCGCTTCTTTTTCTGCAACGGTTTCTTTCACTCGCAAGTGACTTTCCCTGGCTTGCTTAGCTTTTCTCAATTCCTCTGGTGAGTAGCACCTTACAGAGCGGGTCAAGCCCCCCATTTCATCTGTTTCTTCCACTATCTCTTTTCTTTTGTATGTCATGACAGTCTTGTTATAATTTCAGGGAATAGCTTTTGTGTTTGTCACTGGGAGTTGTGCAACAGGTCGGATCACAACTGGCTCTGTTATATTTCTCAAACCATTATTTGGAACAATCTTTTGAATGCCCCCCAGGGATGTAAAGTTTTGGCCCACCCAATTGAACCTCAACTTTTTTTGTGCTTCCAAGGACATAGAGAACCGTTTTTTCAGAACCTGCCAAGTTTGAACTAGAACTCGCACCTTTCACAATCAACAATGCCAATTGCGGCGGGCTTACTATAACTTTTGGCTCTTTCCCTATGGTTCCAACAACCATATCTGTCTTGCCAGACTGCTTATAATCCTGATCATCACAAATCATCCCAATAAAATGTGTATTATCATGAGCTGGGAGCGAATTGTTTGTGATATTAGGAGTATCCTCATTGTTTGTCACCGCAATTGCCTTTGCTTCAATAAAAATTTCAATGGCTTTCTTTAATGTCCAATAATTTTCGGTACTATAACCTTTGGTGTTAGAGTGATACTCACATCTTGCATTGGAGTCAAAACCTTTTGAATTTGGATTCACATAACGCGGCATGATAGGTTCAATCAACTTCAACTGGATCAACGTTCAAAATAGGCTTGTATACGATTCTCCAATTGGGGTGAACTCTTTCTTTAGCTCTTGTTCTCTCACATATTCCTGTCGGGGACGAGGATTATATGGCGTATGAAAATTCGGCCAGAGTTGACGGGAGCCTTGAGGAATCAGTGCCCTCCATTGTTGGTGATTGGGAGGCCTAGCATAAGCCTGAGAATTAAACACTGTTTATTGTTGTGGGGGAACTAAGTAACGGGAACCCTAGCATGGATAGTAATGTTGAGGTGAATTGGATTGTCCTTGTTGGAATTGCACATAAGAAGGAACTATTCTTCTTTGAACTCCCCCAAACCCAGATGCCTTCATGGATCCTTCCTCTTTCTTTTTTCGATTTCCAAAACTGCCTGACCCGCTTTGAATTACTTGAGTGGTCGCCTTAAGAGCTGCCTGACTCACAATTTTTCCCGTCTTCATGCCATTCTCAACTATTTCACCAATATTAATCGCCTCAGTGAAAGGTTTACCAATGGCGGCCAACATGTAATGGAGGTAATCAGGATCCTGAGCTTGGAGAAAATAGTCAATCATTTCTGCCTCTTTCATTGGTGGTTTGACCCTAGCAGCATGCTCTCTCCATTTGATCGCATATTCTCTGAAGCTCTCTATTGGTTTCTTCTTTATGTTGACAGAGCGGTCTGAAACTATATCAATATTGTACTGAAACTGTTGGACAAAATCTTAAGCCATGTCGAACCAAACGTGCCAGTGAGAGATGTCTTGATCTATGAACAACTCTGAAGCAATTCCTGTCAAACTTTCCCCAAAATAATCCATGAGTAATTCTTCTTTGCCACCCCCTCCCCTTAATTGGTTACAATTGCTCTTCAAATGGGCAACGGGATCACCATGCCCATCATACTTGTCAAACTTGGGGGTCTTGAAGCCGGGTGGCAAATGCATGGGGGAACATGCATAGATCGTTAAACGAAACACTTTTGTGGCCTCCCAAACCCTGTATATTTCTCATGGTGTGTTCCAAGCTCTTCATTTTTCTGGTCATTTCCTCTTGTTCCATATTCTTGCCGGGTTTTTCGATCTCAACTATAAATATGTTCTGAGGAGTATGCTTGTATGAATCTGGAACCTTGACAGTTGGTTCTGGAGAGTAATGTTGGGCATCATGAGCATTCAGTTGTGGATCATTGTTGAGCTTTTGAGCGATATCCGGTTGAGGAATGGTGAAAGTAGGGACAATGGGTACAGTATGTGGGTCATTTCTGAGGGGTGCGGTTGGAGGACGCGGAATGGAGGTACTGGGGTTAGTGGGAAGGTTAATGCTCAAACCGAATCCACGTTGGTATAATAGGTTACTTGTCATGGAGATGGGCACTTGATTTGCAACTGACACATTATGAAGATTATCTGAAGGCCCTATGGGTAGTGAGGGTTGTGCCTGTCCATTCACCCAAGCTTGGTACATCTCTGCCAATTGTCGTTTTAACACTCTTACTTCTTCAACCAGTCCCGACCCTTGTTCGACCAATTATCCATGGACATCATCATTATCTGACTCATTCTTACTATTGTTTGTCATTCTACTTTTTCCTTTTGATCTCGTGTTGTAAGGGTGAGTCGCCAGTTTAGACCACAAACTAACCACCTCTGTTTAACTTTATCTTAAAGATGACAAATGACAAACGACAAACGTGTTAGAGTTAGGCATTTTGCAGATATTAATCACACATAGTATGTCATGCACCTAATGCCATTTTCATTTCTAAAATGAGCTTGGAAGGCTTCGTGCTTCATCCCGGCTTATTGATTTATTTCCTCTTGAATTTAACTCTCTCTATTATTATAATTTTTTTTTGCAGATTAATTATGACTATGATCGCATCCGATGAGGATTGTCTACGCATCATGACGCCGCATGAATCACACCATTACGTAGTTCAGGGGAAATAATAACAATTTTGATGATTTTTTTTAATTGTTTTTTTATACATATAAAAATAAAATAAAATAAAATAAAATATTTTTCATTCATCAAAAAAAAATTATATATAAAAATAAAATAAAACAAACGAAAATATTTTTCGTTCATCAAAAAAGAAGTTTATATATACAAACTGATTTTGCTGACTCTAAAGACATAAACATGACTGGAATAAAACAAACTTTGATAAGAATAAAAGACTCCAAATATAAAATTAAAAATGCGACAAATAAAAATGAAACTAAGAACAAATGGACTGCACAAAAAATTTAATTTTCAATGGTCTTCTTGCTTAAACTGATATCATCAATGTTCTGTATCTCTTGCCTCCACTCCCCCCGCCCCCCAAGTCTCGTACAAATTTTGAAACACCGCCGGCAACTGTGGAACGAGGGCACGTGCTTGTTGACCAACTTCCTCATTGCTTAGACGGCGATGATCATCATGAACATATGCTGCTTTTTCTGCCAATCGTAGTACCCGCTCTCTGGCTTGCCCCATATTCACGTGACAATTCTACAACCACATTTGGATAGTGTTGAGGGCGTGCCGCATCTGAGCCTCATGTCCCTCATATTCTTCAATGCGACGGTTTAACACACCTCTCTCAATCATCCACTGACGTCGCTCTGCCTCAGAATCTGCGTACTGATGACCCCTCTTCTGCCTTTTTATTTCTTCTAATTTTGCATAAAGCTGACTCTTGGAGCGTATCCAGTGGGCCCTTTGTGTTTCAAATTGTTATTTCTGCTGATCAAACTCCAGTTGTTGCTGGAGCACATCCTCTTCAATGATACTCAAGTCTTCTTGCAACTTATGTATTTCAGCATTTTTGTTCGCCTCAACTCTTCTGACTAAACCAATCGTGTTTGCCAGTTCTTCTTCTAAGCGGGATGCCTCATTTTTAGCATGCTTTAGATCTTTATCCATGACCCGCAAGGAAGATTGATAATCTTTCTCAATATTTAAATAAATCTGAGCGACTCCGGCTTGCTGCTGGGCTTGTTGTTTTGCTATGGTCATCTGAGCATGCTCCAATTCCTTTTTCAGCCTTTCTAATGTTCTTTGATCATTTCTCCTCCTGTTCAACCCCTCAGGCCTATCTCTAAACAACGAAGGATCATGAAACCAGGTAATATATTCAGGGATCACCTTTCCATGATCTCGGTCTTCTACCATTTCATTCAATTCTGAGACCTTACTTGCATATCAAAATTTCATAATTTCTTCTTCTTTATAAGGCTGATCTTTACCAAAATCATAACAGAACTTGCTCATATCTCGTGTTGGTGGCACCTCCTGTAATCGTGCAAATTGGCGCATTACCCGAAGTGGAGCATAGGGCTGAACACCATCCAATCCCATGAGTACCAAATAAGAATGGTATGTAGACTCACAAATGACCTCTTTAGAGGAAAACCAATCGTAATTCCATGTGATCTGTTTGGCAGACAAAGTAAGAAGTAGTTCTTTCCAGGCATTAATCCCTTCTGGTAAGTCACATTTGTCAATTCTTTTCTGGTGATCATAAGTGTGATTGCGCCAGAGCTCACTAAAATTAGTGATCGTAGGATGACGATAAAAATGCTCCAAAAACCATATCTATAGCAAAATGTTGCAGCCATCAAAGTTTCGTGTGCCCAATTTACATCTAGTTAAAGCACGAAAAAAACAAGAAAGAATTATAGACCAAAGTATAATCATCCCCTTTTGAAGTCAGAGCCTCAACTACCCCTGCCAAGTGGAAGTCAATGCGTCATTCCCTTTTCGGGAAAACTACATGCCCCAAAAAAGCAACCATAAATGCAAACCTTCTATGTATCTTCCATGTTTCCTTGTCTTCCTTTGATTTCACTTTTCCCACATTCCTTTCGAAATTGCATTCTAGGTCGCACAAGTGAAACAAAAATTCCAACTTAACCCACTTGCCTCCTAAACCTTCATACTGTCCGTAATTTATGTTCAAGAGCTTTAGAAACTTACCCTCATTCACATTGTTTTGTACTATGGGCCTTTGGAGATGAATATTGCGGCCCCACCCATGGAAATGGGCGATTTCCTCCAAGATCGGGTCATTTCACAGTCAGTAAAACGGAACACATTATTTTCAGGATCCCAGTGCGGAATCAAAGCTTCGATCACACCCCTCCTGAGTTTGATCGTCATCATGTGAACCAAATGTCCCAAATACTTCTTTATCTGGTTTCACTCATATTCCTTAAAGTCTCTCCACCAATCCCACAACAACTGTGGTATCTGATCGACAATTAGAAAATCTGGTATCCCTTCTGATCTGGGCCTCTTTTCAGACTTACCTCTACTCATGGTGTACCTGTTTACTCAAACACGGGGTTAGTCTTTAACCAAATATATTATTGACACAAAAAATCAATTTCTCGGGTTCTGACACTATAAAAATAAAAATAAAAACCAAACTGCGGGACTAAAAAAAAGTTAATTTAGTAAAATAATCATGGAATTAGACAAAATGCTCAAAATGACTATTTTTAGTAAAAACAAGTGAACATAAAAATAAAAAATAACCGGCCTCTATTTCGCATTTCCAAAAAACGTATCAAGGCTATTTCGACAAAAGGACCGGACGAAAGGGCAAAACTGGTCAAAAAGAGATAACCTGACAAAGTGACTATATTATTATTAATATTTGAAAAGAAAAAAAATAGTTCTGATACCTTTTTTTTGTATTTTTTAAAAAGGGGTTGAACCTGATGAAAGTTGCTTACGTATCTCACATCCGGTGAGAATCAAACCTGCGTAGTTCGGTTAAAATAACTAAAAGAACTATTTTGAAAATTATATTTTACATACCAGAACCCTTCAAAATTTTATTAAAAATAAAATGGGTATCTTACGAAAACTTGGAAATTTTCTCTTTCTCTCTCCTCTGTTCAATCAATCTATCCTAAAACCGGTCAACATTTGAGTGAAGTCTACCAAATAATGTTACAGATGAACATGTTGGTCCAAAAACTGGTACATTTACTAGACGGGCCCGGCCCCTGTGCCGAGTCCCGCTAAGTCCAATGCACATGATGCAAATAACGCGTAGCCTACTAGGGACATTCATTGTTTGTGGCTTGTTCTTCTAAGTTTTCAAATCCTAAAGGAGATGGTATCTAGACCTGGCTTACCGGACGGACAACCCGAGTCGAGGAGCGTCAAGCGTCACCAGTAGTAGAACATCACTGGCTAGCTAACGGCTCTCTCGCCTAAACATGTGTGACTAAATCCTTCACCAGAAGCTGATAGGCTAACTAGCTTTATCTCAAGAGAGAAATTTTGTGATGCTGGTAGGTAAACACAACATAACTACCTATTAGAAGACTCAGAAGGGTGCGAGAGAGGATACAGTTTATATCACAGTTCAAATAAATATTAAAGCGGTAAATAAGCGACAAATAGCACATTAGGCTCGAAAACATAATAATATTCAAAACATAATAAAAGCCAAGCAAGAATCAATGTAAAAAGCTCGAATTCTAATTAATTTTCCCAGCGGAGTCGCCAGAGCTGTCACACCTCTTTTTTTCCACACAACCTAATTATGAAGTTGAGTTAGAAGAGTTTTTCCAATTGACGTTTTGAAAAGGGATTATTTATTATTTAGAGTCGCCTCTTGGAATTGAGTGTTGGTGTTCCAAGTCACCTTTTATTGAATCCCTTATCAAAAGGAAGATTTGACTCCTAATTTATGATCTACGAAAGCAGAAGACTGAGTAAGGAATTCTGGTGATCGAGGGGAAGGTGTAAGGCACCCCTCGAGTCCCGTGGTTCTAGCACGGTCGATTTATTTACTAATGTAAGGCTTAAATCTATTTTTAGCTATTCTTCTATTTTATTTATTATGGCTTATTTATTACCACTTAATTAATTATTGTATTTTATTTTAATTGTTCGGATCCAGATGCGATACACACACAAGGTATTTCTTTGTAGTTAGATGTTAAACCAAGGTACGTAATATACACATGGTTAAAACATAATTATTTTAAATTTAAAAGTATCAAGACGCGGGAATGCGCACATGATCCTTTTATTACTTAAGCATATCAATCCAAGGTTCGGGTATGAAAACATGGGCTAATATTTAACGAGCGTCTAAACTTTTCTAATGTAGTTATAGTTATTTTCCTAAACTAATTTGACATTGTGGTGAGGTCATGATTTATGGATATAAAATTGTTATGGAAGAAATGTGTGATTTAACTATAAGGATTTACAGGCTATCAACACTTATAAAACCAATTATAACGTAATTTGTCCTAACAATTAAAACTTGCTGCCAACCAAATGTCGTGGCTAACTTGAACTTTCGAGGCTGGAGTTGTCACGACCCAAAATCCACTAAGGGTCGTGATGGCGCCGGACACCATTGTCAAGCAAGCCAATAACAAATAACTAGTAACTTCTCATTTTAAATATTTCTGGAATCACTTTTTTTATACGTATAAACAATACATAATAAATTCTACTGAATAAATAATGAAACATTTAACAATTTTAAATTTCTAAATAAACCTATAGACATCCCAGAACCCGGTGTCACAAGTGCATGAGCATTTACTAGGGAATGAAATAAAATACAGTAACTGTCCGGTATACAAAGTGGACAGAAATGAAAATACAGTACAATACTCTGTAGGAGACTCTGCTGGCTGCGGGTCGTCTCGATAAGTGCAGCTCACCTAAGTCTCTGTATCAACCATGCCGCTATGCCACTAAGCCACTAGTCACACATAAACCTGTGCAACAAAAATGCACATCAAGTGTAGTATGAGTACGAAAACAACGTGTACTCAGTAAGTATCCCGTCTAATCTCGAAGAAGTAGAGACGAGAGGTCGACTTCGACACTTACTAGTGGTCCAATAATGTTATATCAATAATATATTAAATCGTGGATTTTTATTAACATGATTGTAATTCAATAGAATGAAGGAAGTAAATAATTTTTTCTTTTATAGGAAATTTCCAAATTCCTTTTCGTCATTTATACATTTATTCTCAAGTCGGGAAGGAACGACATCACTTCAATAAATTTCAAAGCAAGCAATACAAGCATGCGCAAATCATGCCGAGGATGTACGGCCCGATCCAACAATATTTAAACTGTGCACTGCCAGAGGGTCGAATGGCGCGAACCATAGATGCATCTATTTAATCTACTGAGGCGTTCGGCCCGTTCCACAATAGATAAACACATTCGAACAATCAAATCAATAATTCATCAAGGAGTAAATATTCAGGAAAATGCAAGTTTCTCTTTTAAAAGTCAAGAAATGATATCTAACCTTTTTTAAAAATTTATTTACACGTTCGATAAGTTTTAAGCATTTTAAGTTTGTCAACAAGGTTGCAAGTATTACAAGAAAGCATGCTTTTGGGTCCTAAACTACCCGGACTAAAGCATAATAGTAGCTACGCACGGACTCTCGTCACCTCGTGCGTACGTAGCCCCCGCAAATAGGAGCACATAACCAATTAACTCACCTATGGGGACAATTCCCTCTTACAAGGTTAGAAAGGAGACTCACCTCGCTCCGCAATTTTCATAATCGGCTTCCAAGCCCTTCCAACGACTCCAATTGATGCACAACGCCCCAAAACTATTCAAACAACGGGCAAACCAATAAAAATTCACTCTAACACTTGTAACAATTCAAATTATATAAGTTCCCAACTCTGCTCGAAAAGTTGACCAAAATGTCCTCGGGCCCACGTGCCTGGATTCCGAAATTTCTCGAAGATAAATTCTGCCCATAGCTTTACTAACTCAAATATACAATTTGCTCTAATTTTCATGCTCAAATTCAAGGTAGAGTCCAAAACTCCAAATTCTAGGTCTTCCCCAAAAATCCCAAATTTATACTAATTTTCCATGTCTAAATCCATGTAAGATCACATATTTAACTCAAAAATAGGAAGAAATCACTTACCTAGTGTTGCTTGGTGAAAATCCCTCCTTGAGCTCTCCAAAATCCGTTCAAGCCAAATGAAAGAAATGAAAGAATGGGCCAAAACTCGTGTTTAAAACAATCTGTCTAGGCTTCATCGAGGTGTACCTTGCGCTGTGCAGGTTATACATCCTATTACAATTTTTCCCTATTGTACACCTACTGTTAAAACGCCCATACCTCCTTGTGAAAATATCCAAATGACAAACGGTTTGAAGATTTAGAAACTAGACTCGAAGATCTTTCATTTGATAGGTTGCACACCATATAACTCTTTATATATTCTGAGATATGAGCTTCTAAAGTCGGCTCCATGCATCAGAAAATTCTGTCGAAACTGCTCCAGCAGCCATCTTCAATCGATCATAACTTTCTGATAAAATATCTAAATCATGAATGGTTTAACTTTCTGGAAACTAGAATGCAAGGGCAACAACTTTTGTGTTTTGCAAATTTTCAGATTTCTTATAGATTTTGAGATATAAGCTTCCAACTTCAGCTCTGCGATTGCACTAGTTGCTGTCAAAACAGCTTTCTGCAGAAAATTTCAGCAACTCTTTGGTCCGAAATTCATTCTGTTAACCTTCCGAAATCCACCCGAGGCCCTCGGGACCTTAACCAATTATACCAACATGTCCTAAAACATGATACGAACTCGCTCGAGGCCTTAAATCACATCAAACACGTCGAAATCATGAATCGTACTCCAATCCAAACTTTATGAACTTTGAAATTTTAAACTTCTACATTCGATGCCGAAACCCGTCAAATCACGCCCGATTGACCTCAAATTTTGCACACAAGTCATATTCCACATTACGGACTTGCTCCAACTTTCGGAATTGGAATCCGACCCCGATATCAAAAAGTCAAACTCTCGGTCAAACTTCTCAAAAACCTTCAAATTTCTATCTTTAGACAAATGACTTCAAAATGACCTACGGACCTCCAAATTCACTTCCGATCGCGCTCCCAACTCCAGAATCACCATACGGAGCTACTCCCACACTCGAAATCCCAAACAGATATTGATAACACTGAAATACACTTCAACCCAAACTTATAAAAAAATTCCAAAATGCTAACTTCCACAATAGGCGCCAAAACGCTCCCGGGTCATCCAAAACCCGATCCGGGCATACGCCCAAGTCCGAAATCATCATACGAACCTAGTGGAACCTTCAGATCCCGATTCTGAGGTCGTTTACTCTGAAATCCAATCTTAGTCAATTTTTTCAACATAAAGCTTCCGAAATGAGAATTCCCTTTCCAAATCAACTCCGAATTCCCCGGAATTCAATTCCGACCATGCGTACAAGTCATAATACCTGAAATGAAACTGCTCATGATCCCAAACTGCTGAGCAACGCGCTAGAGCTCAAAACGACCGGTCGAATCGTTACAGGAGTTATCCAAGTCAACTAAGTGATTAATTGCCTTATACGATGAAAAATCCAATAAATATCTACCTCCCCGTCAAGTTCATACTTAACTATAAAGAAAATTTAGCAAGTAAAGATACAAATATAGCTCAAAAATTCACGTTTAAAGTAAATACATTTAAACCTAAACAAACAAAATGTTAATGAAAGAAATATTCCCCCAAAAATATGATATGGCTTCATGTGATTATTACTAGACTACTTTCGAAGGAACTAGGAGAGTAAAATATAATTAAATTCAAAACCTACCCAATATTAGAATGAATCAGATTAACGAATCTTCATTTTTAGACCCAAGCTAAAACTCATATGGTCCTACTTTCTTCATATCCATCCATTATACATCAAAAGATTTATTTTACTAAATAAGAGAGGAAAATCACGGATATGGTATTACACATAAATTAATTTTAAGACTTATATTCCTGGTTAAGCTAAGTAAGACAATGAATTCAGAAGAACTTTAAAGTTATACATATAAAGAAATGTTATCATAACGTTCACAAAGAGACATAAAACTATTCAAATTTCAAAGATCTAAACTAAAGAAATGACTAAACTTAATAGCTGATACTTTATTTTAAATTAAGGATAAGCGTCAACGAGAAAGACATGAAAAAAAAACTTTAATCCTAACACAAAGAAGACAGAGAATCAGTTAAACTAAAATTATACCTTCAATGACACATAGTTATAAAGAGTAAATAACCCAGGCATTCAAAAATTAAAACTAATTGAAGAAACAGACCTTTAGGCGAAAATTTCCTTGAAATTAATCCAGCAATATACAAAAATCAGCTACAGCAGAAACAATACTGGAACTTCAACAGAGAAACACAACCGGAACTTCGAATGACAAAAGAGTGACAGTTTGGGTCTGAGTACCTCAACTGAGCTCCATTTCTTTGCTATGTATTGTCTTTTTTTGAAAGATAAAAGTGAAGGAAAAGCACCTCTAATATTTTGTATATATTTTTTTTTTTTTGTAAAAGTCTAAACCTTTAAAGTTTTGAGAAAGAAGATCCAAAAAAATTGGTATCCAAACTCTAAAAGAACCAACTCTCGGCAGACTTCAAAAACACTTTCTTTTTGCCCCCTTCGTTTCTGTTTCAACTATCTCTTCTCAAAATATTGGCCTTCCCCCTCTTTATATGAATGTGTGCCTATTATATATATATATATATATCAATGAATTTTCTTTTCTTTATTTTTTTTTTAAATAGAAATAAAACTTATACTCTAAGAATGTGAGTATTTTGTGGTAGTTTATTTTTTAATATTAGTTTTTTATGAAATAAAACCTATTAAGGGCAAGATAAAAGTTTTAAAATATTAAGATTAGACCTAAAAGAAGTATTTACACTAAAGTAGTATCGAATTTGGGCGCGGTCAAAAATTAGTTGTTCACACAAAGCTTAAAGAGAAAAAAAAAATATTGGATCATGAGCAAAAGAAAAAAAATCTCATCCGGGTCACTGGTTGGTCTAACTAGGCTAGGAGGTCTTAAGGCTGGGAATGACCAGGTTCTTGGTTCTTGGCTTGAAGCAGTTTCAGCATATCCTGACGAATGCCATCATTCTTCTCCTTCTCCTTTGCAAGCTCAACTCTGAGAGCATCACTCTCAGTTTCTACTTCTGCCAACCTCTTCTTCAGCCTTTCAATTTCAGTATCCTTAGCCCCACTTTCTTGCACCAAGACTCGCACTTTGCTGTTCACAGGTACCTTTTTGGATGAACCAGGTTCTTTGGGGGTGGTGTGGACTTCATAGTCACAAGCAGTCAGAGTGTTTGCCCCAAAGTGATCCTTGCTTGTACCAACTTCCCATTTCTTGATAGGTACCTTGAAGTGTGCAAGTACAGCCATGAGAATAAAACCATAGGGTATGACATGAGTTTTGGTTCCGGTCAAAACCCTATCAAGAAGTTGGATTATAAATTCAGGCCAATTGATTTGCCTTCCACTGTCCAGACATTCCATAAGGACCAGGTCCATGAATGTGGCAATGTGCCTCCTTTCCTGCCAAGGTAGCACAACTTTGTTAACAAATTCGAACAACACTTTGTGGGGTGGCTTCATCTCACTTATGTATATGGCCTTGGGCTGAAGTTCTTCTTCATTGTCACCAAACTTCCTTGTAATGGCAAGGGAGGTAGGGAGGTTCTCTAGACTTGGCCATTTGAGCTTCTTGTAATCATTGTACCTTTGAGAAGGTACACCTAAGATCTCTCCCAATTCCTTGTCATCAAAACTCACTGCACCCCCTTCACCACACTGGTGACTCTGCCATTTTTTATCTTACAATTTTCCATGAACTTCATAATCTCAGTTCTGGCAAGTTTCCCATCCATCTGAAGGACCATGTCCTTACAACCCTGCAATTGTATCTTCTCCAGCAGCATCAACATACCTTCCTCCTCCAAGTCCTTGAGGAGTCTACCTTTCAAGATGGTTCTCTTCCCAAACTTAACCATCTTGTCCTTCTCAGCATCAGATTATTCTTCTTCTTCTTCTTCTTCTTCTTCTTCTTCTTCTTCTTCTTCTTTTTCTTCTTCTTCTTATTCTTCTCCACTCCATTCTTCTTCCTCCACTACTTTCACTTTTCTAGATTTCAATGCAGACCTGGTTCTTTTAGCCAAAGTAGAGGGATCTGCAGACTTTGTTTTTGAAACAGACTTCTTTGTGGAAGTCTTGGCTTTCTTTGCCTTTGGAGTCACAACCTCCATTTCTTCTGCCTCCTCTTCATCACGAAGAACTAGGTCCATCTCTTCAATCTCAATAGGCTCAACCACCTTCCTCTTTCCCTTAGCAGCAGCTTTTCTCTTACTTTCTTCTAAGGCCTTTTCCAGTTCAGCCTCACTCTATTTCATCTGACTCCTTGTAGCTCTCCCTCTTGTAGGTGGAGTCTCTATAGGGATAGACGAGGCAACCTTTCATTTCTTATTTGCCTAGCAGTACCAGGGATTTTAACTCTTGAACTTTTTTTCTTTTTAGGATTGTAACTGTCAGATACCCTTTTCAGTAGGTCTGCGAGGGGTACATGTTCAGATAGAACAGGTTCTTGAACATTCTTCCCCAATCTAACCAAACCCTTAGCACCTTCTCCAAACCCACTTCCCCCATTTTCTCTCACATTTTTTCCTTCTCCGGTAGATTCCTCACTCCACACTACCATAGCACCTGTTTCTTCAGTCAAACCAACATGAGTGGGTGAACATTCAGCCACTCCTTTCCCCACTCCCCTTACAGCACCTTGAGCACCCTCACTTGTCACGACCCCGGTTCGCTCTCCGTGAACCATCGTGACGGCACCTAGTCTCTACGACTAGGTAATCCTAACAATGTAAAAAAAGAAACAATTTGCGGAAAGAAAATAATATAACACCAAAATAACAAATTGAAATAGTGTTTAAGATGCCGCCTGGCATATGCAATATCAACTCTCAAACTAATAACATTTTCCAAACCTCAAAATCTCATGATCACAAGCTTTTCCGATGGTTCCGTTAGCTCCGTTGGGTGATTTCGGGTTTAGGAGCGTGTTCGGATTGTGTTTTGGAGGTCCGTAGCTAATTTAGGCTTGAAATGCCGAAAGTTGAATTTTTGAAATTTCTGGTTCGATAGTGAGATTTTGATCCGAGGGTCGGAATGGAATTCCGGAAGTTGGAATAGCTCCGTAGTGTTGAATTTGATAGACTTTTTGATCGAAAGCGTAATTTGAGAGTTTTTGAAGTTCTTAGGCTTGAATCCGATGCAAATTTGGTGTTTTGATATTGTTTTGAGCGTTCCGAAGGTTGGAACAAGATTGAATGATGTTATGGGATATGTTGTCATGTTTGGTTGAGGTCCCGAGGGCCTCGGGTGAGTTTCGGGTGGTTAAACAGATCAAATTGCATGTTAAAAAGTTGCAGGTTTTAACTTCAGTTCTGTTGCAGGTTTTTCTTTATCGCGATCGCGTGAGGAGGCTTGCGATCGCGTAGAGATTTCTCAGGGGGCATCCAGGTTATTCTTCGCGTTCGCGTAGACGGGGCTGCGATCGCGTGAGTGTAGGTTTCTGCGCATCGCGATCGCGTAGTCTCATTCGCGATCGCATAAGTGTAAGACTATGAGCATCGCGTTCGTGTGGGTATATACGCGATCACATAGAGTAAAATTTGGGGCCAAAGGAGTTTGTGCTTCGCGATCGCAAGGGGTTTTCCACGATCGCGATTTAGTAAAATAAAAAGCTGGGCAGTGTTTTTAATAGCCCAATCCGCGACCCTTCTTCATTTTTCCACCATTTTTGAATGGGGTTGAAGCTTTTGAGGGAGATTTTGAGGAAACCAAAGGGGAATCACTTGGAGGTAATATTCTTGACTTTTTAACTCGTTTATATGTAATTAAAGGTCTAACTAGTGGTGAAAAATTAAGGAAAAATCAGTGCAAAATGGATAATTAGGGCTTGAGATTAAGAAACCTTTAAATGGGTATTTGAGGGGTCAATTAAACTCCGATTTCAGTGTTCTTGATATGTATAGACTCGTGAAAGTATGAGAATTCTGGAAATGTAAATTTTACCCGATTCCGAGATGTGGGCCCGTGGGGCATTTTGGTCATTTTACCTAATTTCGCGTATTAGCTTAGAATTTGTTTGTAGAATCAGTTACTTGAAGCATTATTTACATTATGCAATTGATTGAATAGATTTGGGCCATTTGGAGTCGAGTACTCGTGGCAAGAACGTGGTTTCAGATTGATTTTGAGCCGGTTCGAGGTAAGTGACTTGCCTAACTTTGTGTGGGGGAAACTCCCCTTAGGATTTGGTATTATTGATATTTGGAATGCCTTGTACGTGAGGTGACGAGTGCGTACTTGTGCTAATTATTGGAAATCCGGTTTTATTTAAGTAATTCTAATTGTGTTTCTTTTTCCTGCTTATACTACTTGGAATTTAAGCCTGTTGTTAACTTAGGGAAGCATGTCTAATTGACTTAATTGCTTTACTTTCCCAAACTGCCTTATTTGGATTATGTGCAACATGCTAGACTAGAAGTACCTGTTTTACCTTAGTATGGAATTTGAATTAAATTGTGTATTTCTTCGTGTTGTTGCTGTGTGTTTACTTTGAGACTACGGGATGGTATCCCGGTAGATCCCCCTGCATATTTACTTTGAGACTACGGATTTGTATTCCGGTAGATCCCCCTGCACATTTACTTTAGAACTACGGGACTGCACCCGGTAGATTCCCCCTGTACTGGATATTTACATTTGGGACTACGGATCGGATTTCCGGTAGATCCCCGCACATTATGAGTTGGACTACGGGATTGCACCCGGGAGAACCGCTGGATGGTTATATTGGGGACTACAGGACGGTATCCTAGGAGATCCCCGGTTGTTATCTCTGTGTTGAGTTGTACTCTTTTCCGTGATCATTTTGTCTCTGTTATAGTTGCTGTTGTTCCTTCTATTCTATGTTATTTCTTACTGTTGCACTTAATTATACTGTCTTATTCTACACTGTTATACCTTAGATTTCATTTAATTTCAGTAGGGCCTTGACTTTCCTCGTCACTACCCGACCAAGGTTAGGCTTGGCACTTACTGAGTACCGCTGTGGTGCCCTCATGCCCTTCCTGCGCATGTTTTTCATGTGCAGATCCAGGTATTGCGACTCAAAATTATCACGCTTGAGGCGAGGTGCTTGTAGAGACTCCGAGGTATATTTGCCGTGTCCGCAGACCGAAGAGTCCCTTTCTACTCTTGCTTTAAGTATTAGCCCTTCTGTGTTTCCTTCTTGTTAGATATTCTGGAGTTAGATACTATTAGACATTCATCCATTCCGAGGCCGTCTTCAAACTATTCCGACTACGGTCAAATTTCCAAAACTTAAGCTCTCATTTAGGGACTAAGTGTCTCAAAACACTCCGAAACTCAAAACCAAATATCCCGGCGAGTCGAAATAGCAGAAACAAACACATGGGAAGCAGTTAATAGGGGATCGAGGCGTAAATTCTAAAAACGACCGGCCGGATCGTTACATCACTCTCCTTTTCTTTTCTCTTTTTATTTTTACCACCAATTTTCCCAGACTCAGTTGTTTCAACCCCAGCCACAGTTCCTACCAGAATAAACCTATTTTCTAGATTTGTAGCAACCTCAGAGATGATTTTGTGAGTAACTTTAGGGCCATAAGTTACCAGCTTTGTCTCAGAAGAGACAGTTTCTTCCCCCAACAGACTTGAATGATTCATCAGATTTCTGGGGTTCTTCTTCCCGACTCATTTTAAATTGTTCATTAATTTTCTTGATTTGCTCTCCACTAGTGACAACCTTGCGAGCCAACATATTGAACCTTCCTTTCTTAGAGGTGGCTGTGGTTGAAGGTGTGATGGATGTGTGGGTGTAGTTTCCTTGGGTGGTGATGAGGGAAGGTTTGCCATTTATATGTTTGGGTATGAGAGAAGATGAGTTTGTGTGTGTTTGGAAGATGAGAGAAGATAGAGAGAATTTTTTGACGGCTTGAAAATTAAGAAGTGAAGAAATAAGTAAGACCTAATCAATTTAAAGAGGAGGTTTTTAACTGGGTAACTGTAGCCTTTTCAGAAGTCTAATCAAACTAGAAGTCATTTTGAAAAGACGTTGAAGACTGTCCCTAGAATCTAAGCACTTATTGCGATTTTGGACTCTGTTTGAATGAAACTGGTTTCGTAACGGATAAGTTCAAAAGAGTTTGGGATTAAGTGGGACTCTCCTCTTGATCATAATCCAAATATAATTATTCCAAAATATGCAGAGTGGAGAGTACGTACTAAGTAATCTTGACGAACCAGGTTCTTTACTGAGAAATCTCTTGTGTAAGTCTGAATTTTTCAAGAAAATAGAGATAATATCATTAGAGATTAATGAATCATTTTAGCACTTGTATACTGATGAAAGTATGAGACCGAACAAAATCTAATCTAATTATGTATAAAAATTCACAAATTTTCTAACCAATTTTGAGTTAGAACTGGTTCCTTTTAGGTGATCTTAATCATCCCTAATTCTAACCTGTTCCTTTCAAAGTGATCTCTACTTAGAGCTTTTGTGAAGATGTCAGCTATTTGCTAATCAGTAGCACAAAATTCTACAGTGATCAAACCCTTTTCATAGTTGTCCCTCAAAAAGTGATGCCTAACATCTTTGTGCTTAGTTATCTTGTGATGAACTAGGTTCTTGGTCATACTAATTGCACTAGTGTTATCACAAAATATGGGGACACAACCTACATCAATTCCAAAGTCCATTAATTGTTGTTTGATCCACAAAAATTGAGCACAACATGAGGCAACAGCAACATACTCAGCTTCAGCAGTAGATAAGGCCACAGAATTTTGCTTTTTGGTGGCCCAAGACACCAAACATGAGCCAAGAAAGTGTGCCATACCTGAGGTGCTCTTTCTATCCACAAGAAAACCTGCATAATCAGCATCAGCATATCCCACTAAGTTGAAATTACTACCTTTTGGATACCATAGACAAAGGTTAGTGGTGCCTTTTAGGTATCTCAAGATCCTCTTGACAACAGTCTTGCAACTGGAGCAAAAGTCACATCATAGTCTATGCCATCCTCTTGACTATATCCTTGAACCACCAATCTTGCCTTGTTCCTTGTAATTATTCCATCTTCATTAGGTTTGTTTCTGAATACCCATTTTGTGCCAATTACTGATCTGTCCTTGGGTCTTGGTACCAGATGCCAAACTTGACTTCTCTCAAATTGGTTGAGTTCATCTTGCATTGCATTCACCCGGTCTGCATCCCGCAAAGCCTCAACAATATTTTTAGATTCAATAAGAGTTAAAAAAAGCATCAAAAGCACAAAGATTCTTCAAAGAAGATTTTGATTCCAGAGGTTGGATCAGTAATTATGTTCTCAATGGGATGAGAACTTTGGTACTTGTAAGGCTTCACAAACCAGCTGGTTTCCCCTATATGTTCCTTCAATGTTTTGTTGCTGAGGAACAGGTTCATGGACGGATCCCTCAAGGTTTGAGGATCGGTTCTTCTTTGTTCAGTCCCCCCTGTCAGGTTGCCCTGGGTAGAAGGACCTATTCCATCACCTGTTCCTTCCTCTGGTGCAGCTTTAGTCTGGGTTGTGATTTCATTTGAGTTTCTTACCAGCCCAATTGCTTCATCTTCATGTTCCTGCCTCTTAGAAAGAATGTTAGTTTCATCAAAAATCACATGTACACTTTCTTCTACACACATAGTTCTTTTGTTATAGATCTCATAAGCTTTACTATGTGAAAAATATCCCAAGAATACTTCCTCATCACTTTTGAGATCAAACTTACCTAGGAAGCCTTTACCATTATTGTGCACAAAGCACTTGCATCCAAATGCCCTAAGATGGGGTATATTTGGCTTTCTCCCTTTAAATAACTCATAGGGAGTCTTCTCGACAAGAGGTTTAGTCATGCACCTATTTATGATGTAGCATGCAGTGTTCACAGCTTCTGCCCAGAAACTATGAGGCAGTTTATTAGAAAAAATCATAGTCCTAGCCATTTTTTCTAGCATCCTATTCTTTCTTTCAACTACTCCATCTGTTGTGGAGTCCTAGGAGCAGAAAAATTATGATCTATGCCATGCTCATCACAAAATTCAACAAATTTAGCATTTTCAAATTCAGTACCATGATCAGACCTAATTGATGCAAGTTGATTACCTAGTTATTTTTGAGGTTTTCTAACAAAAGAAGTGAACATGTCAAATGTTTCATCTTTAGATGTTAGAAATAGTGTCCAAGTAAACCTAGAGTAATCATCAACAAGTACCGTAACATATCTCTTACTACCTCTACTAAATGTTCTCATTGGTCCACAAAGATCCATATGGACCAGTTCCATCGTCCTGGTGGTTCTTACCATTTTCTTTCCTTTAAAAGAGGATATTACCTGCTTCCCCCTTGCACAAGCCTCACATACTTTATCTTCCTTGAAGTTAATGTTATGAAGTCCTATTACCAAGTCCTTGGAGACTAGTTTGTTGAGTTGACTTAGATTGGCATGTCCAAGTCTCTTGTGCCAAAGGAGGGATCATTATCCAACACACTTAAACAAGTGAGTTCATTATCTGACAGTGTGGAAAGACCTACAACATATATGTTGTGCACTCTTTTTCCCTGCAAAACTATCTTGTCAGTGATAAAATTAATCACAAAGCATTTTGTAGAGGTTAATGCAACCATGTTACCTCTATCACACAATTGTGATACACTTATTAGATTGTACTTCAGTCCATCTATCAAGTAGACATTCTCAATAGAGTAAGAATCAGTCTTACCTACCTTGCCAACCCCAATGATCTCACCTTTCTTCCCATTTTCGAAGAAGACATTACCTCCTTTAAAGTCCTCAAGTGAAAGGAACGGGTTCTTATTCCTGTCATATGCTTTGAGCAGCCACTATCTATATACCATATTTGGTTGCTCTCCTTCACTTGGACCTGCAGGAAATCAGGAGTTAGTCTTAGGAACCCAAATTAGTTTGGGTCCCTTTCTATAGGCAAAAGAATGAATCAAATTCTTTTTAGCCCAACTTGGTAGCCTATTATTCCCTTGAACAAATTCTTTGTTCTTTTGACTTGCCTTTACTTTTGCAGTGCATTCACTTTTATAGTGACCTATTGTACCACAGTGTTTGCAAATCTTGTTCTCAGGAAGTGTGAGGTACTTGCTTTTGCAATCCCACTTAGGTGCCAGGTTCCCAAAGCCAAGTCCTCTTCTGTTGCTACTATGGTGTTCTTGTAGCCATGACAGTGCATCAGATGACATGTTCCATTTACAGGTTCTGTCTAGCTCATGCTTGACTTTGCTTAGATCCTCCTTTAGGATTCTTACCTGCTCATCCCTTTTATACAACTCATCTTTTATTTTTCCTAAATTTTCTTCTAGAGTGAGTTGTGTGTGGTCAGCGGTCCTTTTACCTGTTCCTAATTTCAATTTTAGATTTTTAGATCTAAGTTCTAGGACAGTTGTGTCAAGTTCATGAACCTGGTTGTTCAACACAACATTTTTCACTTTCAGTTTCACTAGCATTAAGTACCAGGTTTTTGCACTTAGCTTTTAAAACTACACACTCTTTTGACAGCTCTTCCTTTTCATTATTTACATCCTCAGATTCATCAATTAGCTCTAGGAGCAACTCAGATAACCTCTCCTTAGACAAAAATTTGATCTTGTCTTTGAGATGAGAAACACTTACCTCAGCTTCTTTATCAGATTCTCCAATAGCCATAAGTGCTCGTTCATCATCATCATCATCATCATTATCATCTAAGCTATCTCCCCAAGCAGCGACCATAGCATTTATTGATCCTTTGCTGTTGCTTTTCTTGGGTTGAACCTGTTCCTTCGTTCAACTCTTTCCTTCTTCTATTCAATTTTTCACAGAGGGCAGTTCTTGATGTGGTGATCAGTCTTTCCACATCTGTAGCAACCATCATTGGTTTGCTTCTCAAGAGATTTTGATTTGTTGTAGCTTCCACTTCTTGAAGAACCCTTTTCTCTCCTTACGTACTTCTTGAAGTCTTTGGTGATCATAGCCATTTCATCATCTTCCAGATCAGGACCTTCAGTGATTTTGATAGCCAAACTCCTTTCCTTCTTAGGTACATCCATCTTCATGGTCTGTCTCCTAAGTTCATAGGTAGTAGATTTTCAATTAATTCATCCAGTGGAAGAGTAGCAATATTCTTTGATTCCTGGATGGTAGTGATTTTACTCTCTCAAGTGATAGGCAAAACTCTAGTCAGTATCTTTTTGACCCTTTCTTCTTCAGGAATAATCCTTCCAAGAGATTTTAGTTCATTTGTCATGTAGTGAACCTTGTGTACATTTCTTGAATAGTTTCTCCTTCCTTCATAGTAAAACTCTCTTATTGAGAGTACAGTAGGGTTCCTCTGGATCTCTTCACTTGAGGTGTTCCTTCGTGAGCCACTTGCAGTGTGTCCCAAATTTGCTTAGCAGTGGTACAGCCTTGAATTATGCTGTACTCATCAGGACCAAGTCCACAGACAAGCCATTTCTTGGCTTTAGCATTCTTTTCCCACTTCCTCAAGTCCTTAGCAGTGCAATCTACTCTTTCTTTGGCACATCTACTCCTTCAGCATTTTTCTTCAAGGTAGCCAGTGAACCATCGGTGACAATGTCCTATAGCTCATAGTCCTCTCCTATAATATGATCTCTCATCCTGTTTTTCCACTAAGAGTAGTACTGGCATTAAAGAGTGGTGGTCTAGCAGTAGATTGCCCTTCTAGGTTTCCAGGTAGTGCACTCATGTTGATCTTCTCCTAAGGTGTAAGCCTCTTCAAGGATAACCCGCTCTGATACCAATTAGTTTTTTATACTTCAATTCCACACAAGAGGAGGGGTGATTTGCGTGGTGTCCAATTTTCGCGTACACAGATTATAGAAGGACTGGTTCTTCTATGTGTTCCTTATACTACTATTACGGAAATAATGAATGCGAAAAGTAAAGAACACAAGTATTTTTACGTAGAAAACACCCAGCTCAAAAGGTGAAAAAATCACGACCTACTACTCAGTAGGATTTTTCCTAACACTTCACTAAATCACTACGACAAAACAGCATTTACAAAATTTTTTGTAAACCTAAGGATTACCTCTATTCTCGTTGTGGCAACCAGGCTCTAACTATTGCGAGAACTTCAAGTTAACTCTAACTTGAATACTCAGAGTACCTAATACAATTGCTTCTAGATAAAGCTAAAAGGTACAATTTGAAAACAGCTACTACAATAAAACTAGAATAAAAGACAGACACTTAGAACTGATTCTTCTATCTGGTTCATGTAGCTTCAGGTTCGCTCACTTGAATCACACAAGAATTGCTTGCAAAATGTCTTGCTATTTTGCTCTCAACTCACGTTTAACTTCAGCTTTTGTGCGTGCCTGTAAAGTGAGAACATCCTGTAATTTATAGAGTTAGTAGAACTGAAAATAACTAGAGTTCCAATGCTATACTCTTCCTTGATGGAAGAGTTCTAGTTATCTTGAACTTCTAACCTTTCTCTTGTCTTGGATAAAGTTCTCTTCGAATAAGTAGTCCTTCTCCTTATCACTTATGCAACCTTTTCATCAGGAGATATCAGTTATAACAACTTAGGCTTATCTCCTTCACGTGTATCCCTTATGCTCGAATCTGCCCGTGTCTGTGTGCATTGTGTATGGACTTGGTTCATGCTTGAGTTCCTTTGTCAATTATTAAAACAAACTTCACTTGGGCCGACACCGAGCCTTTCCCTTCTCCTTTCACTAGCTATTCCCAGCTCTAAAAAACAAAATATAATAAAAATGAAGATACAGAAGGCAATGAATTCCTATAATTACTAAGAAGAACAACCTGTACACATTGTAAATTCGCTTTTTCATTTTTTAATTCTTTTATTCTTGTCTAACCAAGCGAAATAGGTGTCCTTTTCCTTTCCTCTTTGCATGTGATAGGTCACCCTCCTAGCTTTTCCATGCTTGATGGAAAGGATGCTTTTGTTCTCTTTTCTCCTAACCCTACATGTATTATATATATATATATATATATATATAATACATGACAAATGTTGTCATATGGTTGTGCACACAAACAGAAAATGTTGAGCAAAGCCGTTCGCCTGAAGAATGAGGCAAATTATCCGTAATATAATTCAAATGATGGCCGACTGCTCTGGCCTCACGGGGCGAGTTCCTACGGTTATCATGAATAAAACTCTCACTCTTTTAAATTCAAATAAAAAGGGGCACCTTGATATTATGAAAATGTCAGCCTTTGTCTTTCGCACTCCATAGCCCTAGCTCTGAGACGAGGTCTTGGTTATTAATTTCAACTGCTTGAACTGGAGCCCTGCCCATTGGCCTCCAAATAAGTTTTTTTGTAATAGTCAAAAGCATCTTAAAACCACGAATATGTTGCCATAAAGAGCTTAAATGAGATATCACTGGCCTGCTTTACCTAGTATTATTATCATTAAGAACAGGCCAGCAGCTCTCTTTTTGCCTATAATCGCAAAGAGACTACCAAGTAGTAATTAGTTCACTTAGGATCCGTTGCACAAGTTTTGAATGATATTAGTACAACTTGGTAACTACTCTGTGAATATATGAACACAAGCAGAACCAACCCACGCCCCTGCAAAAAGAATATATGACACATGAAACAGTTATTCAGAACAGTTCTTCGAAGGTCCTGGTAATTTCTGAACTTTGGCAACTAAGTTTCAAATACCTCTTTGGTCCGTTCATACAAGAAGCCTAAAAGGAGAATATATGGTTAGACCTCTCTTCACCCACATCCATTGTTTTCCCGCTATAACAAGTATTTAGGGATTTCACCAAGAGATGGACCATTTCTTGATCCACATAAAGACAAGTAATAAGAAAATCAAAATAGAACAACAGTGGTAAAGGAAATTCATATCATGATTCATGAAGAAAAGACCATTATTCGTAATACAAATAATAAGCATAAAGTAGTACTAGCACACAGAGGCAGATCTATGTGTAATATTGAGGGATAACCGGACCCCGTAAACTTCGGTAGAAATCTTGTATATGTATATGTGTGAATCTTGAAAATGGTTCATTTAAATCACTTGGCACCCTAAACACTAAAAGCCATTAGGGGGCACTGGTTGAGTAGAATATTGTGCCCCCGTTGCGTTATGATCCTGGGTCCGCCTCAGTGCACATTTGCTGATCTCTAGGCTTTCATTTGGATATTGGCCATTCTATCATCTCTTTTTCCCTTCATATTTAAGAATTACATTTGAAGCCAAATGAAAATGCAATAGTGTGTGATGCCACTATCATATGCTCATTCGGCAATAACTTCAGCAGACAAGAACAGAGTTTGCTCATGATTTAATGCTCCTGGAAGGAAACTGGAGTAAACGCATGGAAGCCATGACACAGTCTAAGTGCTTGGGACAATAAATTCCCATTGCTCATCCACCTCATCGTTTTAAGAAGGGTGGAAATGAGCATATTATATATACACTAGTTTAAGATATTGATTGCACGTTTATAGCTCCATTATTCCATTCAAAATGGTAGCCTGAACAAGTTTAGTTCAGTAGAGAAATATCATGAAATGCATTGGTTTGCCTTACTTTTACCTGTCAGGCCAAGGGCATTTCTCTGACAGTAACCTTTGGTTTCATAAGCACTTGTATACAAGCATTTGATACTACAAAGACAATAGACAAAGTTTTTTCAACATCAAAGGAGTATCTGCATTACGTTGAAGGGCATGTAAGAATGACAGTACTGAAGGATTTTGAGCATGAATAAGCTAACTAATTTCAATGAGAGCAGAAAGATCAAACCTGTGACTATTTGAAGTTCCATTAGCACTTACTATTGTCTTCTACCGTCTTCATCAGTAGCTTTCCATGCAAAATTCTGAACCTACCACGAGCATTTTAAAACATGATAATCACACACTCCGTTCCGTTATGGGTTTGTTATGGTAATACAGCATAGCCTTGACAAAAAATTAAATAACCAAAATTTGCAATAGGAAGACGTTAAGACAATCTCTCATAGTAGCCCGCCACTTTCCTGAAGTAGTTTAGGATAGAAATTACGATCAAAGATAAGTAGATTAACTGCAGCACTCCAACCAAATTGGCGTACCGCCATAAATTATAGGTACCAAAGGGGACCATGGCCAAAGAACTAACATAATCTACGATATGCTTTGGGTTCGTTCCTTTTCTGACGCTCATACAAGCTGCATGCTCTTTTTAACAATACACATCTCAAAAAGAACGTATATCTATACACATAAGCACATGTCTGTTCATCCAAGCTCGAAAAGCAACCACAGAAAGTGCAGGGAGTTCCAGGTTTATTTCGAAGGTTACTGTGCTGTAATTTTCATTCCACCAGAAGCCAATGCTATATTTAGGCGAAGTGAACACCCAGAAATCCGCGAAACTAAAGCAAAAACAAAATTCTTTTTTCTTCTCTCAGTCAGGGAAATAAAGCTGACAGGACTTGCCCCGTCAGATCAGATCTAGTATAGAAAGATAAAGTTTGGACATCAAGAATGATGAGACCTTGCCCCACTATCTGATTTTGCTTTGGCTACAGTTACAATGTTAAATAGAATGGTATCATTATTACGATTTTACGAGGTGAGTAAAACATCAAAGTCGCTCAGAGTCCATTCTGCCACTTCATCTTTGTTGCTAACGAAAATTTCAGTCCCCACATCCAGAGATGTCCATATTCTTCTAGCAGGAGGTGTACCTGGATCCTGCAGCCAAAAAGAGCAAGGACTGAATCATACAGGTTGGTCTGGCCACTTGTTATTTAATCTTGAGCACTAAATGCCTCGTGCATTTCTGTCTGATTTAAACATGGTTTTTGCACCATATTTTGAGAAAAAAGTTAACAATCCCACTTACCTGATAGAAGTAAAGTCTGCTGGAAAGGCCACCAACGTCAAGCTCCCATGTTCTTCCATCCCCAACCCAGCCGTCTCCTTGTTTGGTTGGATAGCCATAGTCTGCCCATATTGGATGAGGCAGCAACTGAACTAGCTCCTGTGCTTGGGGATTACTGTAAGGATCACATGTGCTATATGGCTTTTCCAAGTGCTCGGCATTCCCAGGAGCACAATAATAGTGATAAGCTGAGTAAGGGAAGTGAGAGGTGTCATTCCTGTAGATTTTAGTATTGTTCGGTGTGATGTGAAAAGGTGGGCAGTTGCCAATATTTGTGGGGCTGCACCAAGCTGGAGTTTCTGGATTAATGATCATCTCGCTGTATCTGGTAATATCAGTGAGCACATCTCCATCACATGGAGCACCATTGTTCTTCCAGCAGCTGCCAATATCTATCAAGTAAAACTGGCTCTTCGGTCCTCCCCCTCGCTTCACATCCAAGGTCAATTTGACCTTAAAATTAGGTGACTCCGGGAGCTGAAATAACAATAATTGTGCTGTTATCAGGAATAGCATTGAAAAACCATGAAATTCTTCAAACGGTAGAAGAAAATAAAATATCTTCGTATTTCATTTGTAACACTTGGTTTAGAAAGATTCTTAATAATCTTGCCACCGGATTTCCTCGATAGCCATATGTATATCAATAGTATTCTCAATTCTTTGCTAATACTACCAGACAGACCATTTATATAACGAATTCGTGTCAGGCCCAACACTCCCCATGCTCTCTACAGCCTACTCATCTCTTTATGGTAAACCCACCCCCTTAATCCTAATAAAGTATTAGCTTAGGGTCTCCAAGTTCCATCGTACTAACTTCAAAACTGACAGCAAAAAATGCAACCCCAGTAATGGCGTTAATTTTTAAATGTACCCGTCAGAGGCCTGGTGACCAACCAGGGAGGTTCACAATTAAATCACCTGAGTTGTGCTCGGAATTTTAGTAGTAGAATAAGACATACGACTAATTGATCATGGTGTCAACAGCCATTCAGGGCAGGCTTATTTGCTCTAATGTGGACAGCCTCTTGAAATGGATTTTTTCTCTTTTGATTTCTTATTTCCTCTTTCACTTGGGCGGATTGACATTAAGTTGATGAAGAATCAAGTTTACCCCTAATTGTAAGTAGATTTTTAATGTCAAGCATCAAACATTCCCTGATGCACAAAAAAAAAAAAGAATCTTCCTGCAGAGCTTCATGCTCTATTGTTTAACAATAATGCTAGTAAAGGCAAACATAACTTGGAACCAATAGATATTTATAAGGCCTTTTTTTTTATCAATTTTCACAATCAAAGTGGTGAAGTTATCAAAGCAAGCAACCCCAAATCAGTTTTTCGATTAATTTGAATGGAGGGAATAAAGACATATTCCAAGGACAAGAACAAGTGAGCTTACAGTTTTCAACATTCCTCTGGTATCGTAGTGGTAGCCTCCAGAGAACCCTTTGGTCGCGTCCGCCCTAAGATACAACATCAGCCATGGATACAATTTGGAGGTTCTGAGTTTGTGCTTAAATACCCAACCCCCTGTGCCAACTTTCTTTTCCCAGAGCACCTCAAAGAAGGAACTACTGCCACCCGTTGTAGAACCCAAATCATAGGTACCATTAAAACCTCCCCGCATAATATCATCGGCTAATAATGTAGTGGGCTGGTGATACAAGATAGGTTGATTCATACATCCTTCCCCAAAACAAGGAAATCTTCCAGGATTAAAAGGGGGCACTTTTTTCCCATTTTCTGGGCAAAGACCAGATTTTGTGTCATAATTTCCGTTCTTCAACATTATCATCCAAAATTGCCATGGCCTCGGCGTGTCATCAACTTCACACAATGAACCAAGATAGAGTTCCTTTTCAACAGCATATAAGTCCGGATTATTCTTAGCCTTAGGACTCAGGCCAGGGAATGTCTTGCCAACTCCTAGCTTATTATCCGAGTCGGTTACCTTGTGACTCAGAGAACTGTCTGCACATCACACAATCATTGCAAAACATAACAAAAATAGATCAGATTATAGGGTCAGGGTCTACAAAAAATACAACCTTAGTAGCTTAGATAATCAAATCCAATACTCCCTATATCCCAATTTATGTCACTTCCTTTTCTAGTATGTCCTATATTTAGAAATAATATAACTTTAAACTTCACATTTTATGATTATAGTCACACAGATATGTATTGTTTGGTTTATACCACAAGTTTCAAAAGTCATATTTTCTTAAACTCCCTGGCCAATCGGAGGGAGTACTAAATGCCACAATGCCAGTTTTTTACTTTAATCCTTGCAAAAAAAAAAAAAGTTTTAATGGGGTGGGTGGGGAAAAATGGGTTAAATTTAATCACCAGAAAGATGAAAGCAATCAGCAGCTCTAGGGCTACCCATTCCAGGAGCTTCTTGACCAACTTCATTACAAAAGTTCCAAGCTTCTAAAGCAATCCTTAAGCCATCTCTTTTCATTCCTGGATCTCCAACAGCTGAGGAATGACCACTCTCTACTCCTTTACAAATTACAAGCACTAGCCAAATAGTCGTTAATAACAATGGTGAGAAATTCGCCATGGCGGCAGCCTGCACTTGCATTGCATGTACAAGGCAAGGGCAGTAGCTGGACAAATTAAGGCTACTGTTTTTGTAACCAAGTATCTCTACTCTACTCAACTTCCCCAACTGTTTCGGTATTTATGCTTTATTGAAAAGAGAGAGAGAGAGAGAGAGAGAGAGAGAGAGCGGGATCCAAATAAAGGAAAAGAAACGCGTTTTAAGGGCTTTTTGCGTTTGGCAGCTGAAAGTGATAGTGACCGGAATGGCAATAGGGCCGGTAATTACTTTTGGCGCTTGTTTGGCTCTACTTTCCAATTTTACTTAATTGTATTTTAAAAAGCTTTTTCGTAAATAAGAAAATTGTATTTTCGTTAAGTGATATATTTAAAAAAGTACTTCTGGATAGTAGTAATTTATATTTCTCCAAAATGTTTTAAAAAGGATTTCATTAGTTTAATAAAAGCATTTTACATTAGCTACCAAGAAAAAAGCAATTTACATTTGGCATTTTTTCTAAAAGTGCTTTGGGAATTAGTATCATTTAGATAAATAAATGGTTTGGAATATTTCTTATCAATGACTTAAATTGAATTTTCTAATTTTATTTAATTGAAATGTACAAAAATAAAATTATAAGATAGAGAGGGAGCATGTGTTATGAGATTTTGATCCTAAACGGGTCGTCGACAATGCATCATGATATGTTTTTTTATACTGGGTATGGAAAAATCCTTGGTAGGGAGCGCTTCGCCCCTAATGGGGCCTTACGCGGCACGAAACCGGATATAGTCGGGCTCCAATGCGAGTACCGGACACCGGTTGGGAAACAAAAAAACAGATATGTGTTTTGTTACCACATAATTGGGAGGTAAATATACATTAATTTAATGATATTCTTGTTATTCTGAAAAAATTTAAAACAACTTTTCTTAGGAAAGCTACTTTATTCGAATTCTTCCAAAAAAAAAAAAAAAAAATATATATATATATATATACAACTCAAAGGCACTCATTTTGTACCCAGAAGCTTGGCCAATAAAAAATGTAACTCTCCAAGATCAACACAACATATACAAACACTCCTAGATTCCTAAAAATTTGGCCAAAAAAATCACATGTGTTTGGTTTATGTGCTAATTATGTCAATATTATAATAGAATTCATGTGCGCAATAAATAAATAATGTACGTATTATTATACGATAAATAGTAATGGTGAAAAATAATACATAAAATTATGAAAGGATTGTTTAATCTAAATACATTTTTATTTAAATAAATAAATAAATATATATATATATATATATATATATATATATATATGCATATTTTTATTTCATGTTTTATCTTGCATAAAAATAATACCTAAATCTTCTCGCTTAAATTATGTGAATTTAATAATGCTGATCGAACGTTACATACCAACCTAACGATATTTTATTCTTTAGCTTTTTTATATGCTCCATCTTACTCCACCTTGACTCGTTTTGCCTCCTCTCAAAATCTTAAATTTCTTACTATTGAAATTAAAAGTTTCTTTTTAAATTTTATGCAATGATAAATATGAGAACTAAATATTTTTTCTATACGATAAATTATTAATACTAAAATAATGATTATAAAGTTTTCGTAATGTTGGTCTAACTAATTGAGGATTATAAGTAATTGTCTGGTTGATATAAATCATTTGCAGTTCCTATCAAAGCGGATTATTTTTGGAAAGAACACATATTAGGAAGATGGGAACGGGCCAACGGGGGAATCCAAAGGTGGCATAATAAGAATATATAGGGTAATAACTTACTCTCGGCAGGGATATTTTGAAGCAATTATAGATCCTGGAAGATGATTTTGAGTGGTCGTGAATAAAGATCGTTTCCAATGCTTTATTTATTTATAGCTAATTTATCATGAAAAGTAAAAAGAAATAAAGCATATCTTGTGAACGTCTTAAAATGTTTATTGTATCATTATGAATATACAAACAAGAAATGTGGAAGCCTAAAAATATATATGCTCAATTGAGATGCGATATAATTGCATCACTGTGTGTAAGAACATGATCTTCACTTTGATTTGATAATTACATTGCAAGTATGTGGACGTGTGTCCTAAATATTTAACCGTTATTAAATGGATGTTGGAAATTGATATTTGAAAGAAACATTGCTTAATTAATATGTTTGCATATATACAAAATTCGCTTAATTATGGTAAATTTTAATATTTTTTATTTTATTGAATCACTTAACCATGATTATTTGATATAGTTTAATACAAACACTTAGTGCCAGAAATTAATTCCACTGATTCCGGTAACTAACCTGTTTCCAGTAGCTACCAAATAAGTTAGCTCTATGGACAAACTATTCTACTCGTGAATCTTGCATTCCCATCTTGTCATCTGAGCAAAGTGGATGCTTTACAGTAGTTACTACAAACCGACAGAGCTGAAGAAACTTAAGAGATATCATCACTCACTCATCAGACAAGACAATCTTAGATATTTTTAACGCAAAAATCATCATATTCATTAACGATAAAGTCGCCAAGATCATCATTGACCTCGATGGCTGAAGCAAGATTTTCACCGAGAGAATTCAAAAAGTAAAAAATAAAAAATAAAAAATAAGTAAAGAAGCTAAGGAGATTCAACCTCTAATATATATATATATATATATATATATATATATACTAGTATCTATGAACGTGTGTTGCACGTTAATAATGGCACGTGATGGTTTAAACATTCGAATCCTTCAACAACCGGAAAATATTATTACCTTATCATAATACGTGATTTCAAAATGAAAGGAGATCATTAGAATTTACACAAATGATCAATTTAGTCATGTTAGTTGGATAATAACGTATTATACTTTAAAAGCATTTGATGTGAGGGTACCTTACCGAACAGTTCTTTGTAGTTAATGTTTTTTTGTGTATGTTTCCTTCTAATGCTTTGGTTGCTCTGCCATAACCAGAACTCATGTTGGCGATATTGATATTCCTCTTGAAAGTGCAACATATAGTTGTACATGCAAGAAAACATATTGCGATAAATAGTCTAATATTGAGGATGTTTTTTCCTTGTGTATTTATTATAATTGCAAAATATAAGCATGGCTAAAATTATTTTCACACAAATTTAAAAGAATATTCTTTAGTTTCGGAAGATGAAAGTTGAATTCAGGGATAAAAATATACTTAGAAGTACATTGACCTGTATCATAATTTTTTCATGTATGAAGTTATTGTCAAAACTTCCATATACGATTTATGTGCTATTTCATAAGTTATTCGGGGGATCTAAGTTTTTCAGTTTCATGACGTACATATTTTTTTTCAAAATCAATATATATGCAATGGAAGATCAATTTTAACTTAGTATATTATATATATGGTGACACTAACATGCGTACGTAAGAATTAATAAACTTGACAACAAACCTATGTGGTAGAAGGCCATTTTAGTTGATCAATATATTCATTTCTGCTAGCTAAGATAGATTTTTAATTTCTATCATGCAATTTGCACAAATAACGCTTTAATATAATGATAGAAATATTCCTCTTATTAAATGCACTATTATTACGAAATCATCTTTTATTAGATACTCTTCTTCGTTTCCAATACGAAGCAAGAAGTCACTGAATACTGGATATGTTCTTACTTTATATTTCTTGTCAGATGAATTTTTTTTTTCATTTGAGGCCATAAGTATAATTTTGGCAAGCTAGTTTTTACAATCTCTGCTTTCTTCGATTTTGAAACTATTGGTAGTACTTTACAGAAATCACCTTCCAAATCATTAATTTTTCACCAAACGATTCATTGATACTCAATATATCTCCAGAACTCCGGCAATTATTTCAATCTTTTGAATCTTGGCCATAAGCGCTTCATTCCATTTACCAATTTTGCTTTCCTTATAAATTTAACAATATTTCTCTGTTTTGATATATTTTTATGGCTATTTAAGTTGTTTGAAGAGGCATATCAAATCTAAAGTGAGTGCCTCATAATAAAATTATTGCTGGTACACTATTTCTTATTATTGTTAACAATATCACGCCTCTTGATTTTACATTTGCAAGTAATGCATGAAATAGAAGTATTATTTCGAATCCGCCGGCGGCATCTACAAAGGATAATACCACTATACCAGAGTCGAATATTTGTAATATAGCCTTGAAAGGTTATTCTTGTTCAGGATTTAGCTTTGATTGTGCTTCAACAGACAATTGTATGGTCGTTCGATTCTTAATATTATACTAACCTTTTTTTATTTTATGTTCTATTTGTTTAATCTATAACGCACTTTTTATGGAATAAATTTATGTACCCTAAGAATTTTTTTTTTTTAATTTGAAAAATAATTGTACTCATATGATGAATTTAAAAAATAATTGAATTGGATTCTCTTGCTAAATAATTAATTGAAAGATTTTATTGTTTGGTCTGAACATAAAAAATAATTTATTTTATGTTGATTTAGATTCTTACTATTAGTTAAAGATTTAATCTTAATTATAATTTTATCCTCCATATATTTTTTCAAGGAGTAAAAAAATCGATCCGGCATTCCACTTTTAGATCTTTACGTTTGCAAAATCATTAGTAATATTGACTCTTACCAATTATTTTTCTTTATCTTTCTCACACATTTATATTCTTAGATATTCTCTTAGTTGTTGATACGAAAAATTAATTAAAAATATATTATTTGAGTAGGAAAACTGTTCAAATATAATATACAAATATATTATGGGTATATATTTTTTTCTCAATTTCAATGCTATATGCAACTCATTTAATATTACTTTTTTTGGTATTGGATATTATGGAGTGGTAATGTACTGTCAATATGGAGGATCTTATGAAATTGATTCATTAAACTTGCCTATATATTTTTAATAAGAATTTAATAGAATTTTTTTATTAATTTTAAAATCTTAACTATTAAAAAAATTAACATAGAAGATCTTGTAGTCCAAAAAAAAGGTTATTTTAGTTATATCCTTTATAATAATATAGGCTCTCCTTTTTCTAGATGGATTTGGACAATATATTACATTCTCAAATTAAATTAGTAATAGGATATTATAGTATGTTTTAGTAATAGAATTTTTTAACGTGTCTATGCTCGAAAGTAATTATACTATAGGATTTCTAAGGTGTAGTATTATGTCCTAAAACTAACAAGATTACAAGGCTAATATCTAGAATTTCGGTTATGTCCTTTTATTGTGAGTTATTATGCTTAATATTATAAGGTTATTTTTGTAAACCGGCATTGTATTCATACTTTTATAACAATATAGATATAGATATAGATATAGATGTAGATAGATATAGAAAAATATAGATTTAAAGTTATATACAAATACATGCATTGCGACCCAAATAGTTGTGTGATATTTTGTTATTGCCTTGCTAAGTTTTTAAATTAAACATCAATATTATTTTCCTACATCATNTAGAATTTCGGTCATGTCCTTTTATTGTGAGTTATTATGCTTAATATTATAAGGTTATTTTTGTAAACCGACATTATATTCATACTTTCATAACAATATAGATATAGATATAGATCTATATAGATTTAAAGTCATATACAAATACATGCGTTGCGACCCAAATAGTTGTGTGACATTTTGTTATTGCCTTGCTAAGTTTTTAAATTAAACATCAATATTATTTTCCTACATCATCATTTAATGTGTTGGGTGTATGCTGTTAATTTTGTAAGATCCCTAATTATTATACCCAATAAAAAGATAGCGAAAAAAAATTAATCGTAATAAATGAACAATAACGTAAAATTGTATTAAACGTAGTTGCATTCCTATGTTGTCTTGATTCAATTTTATAATTAAGTTTCTATTGAAGTTAAACATTTTGATGTCAAACGTCTAAAAGTGAAAACACACGGCAATATTTAAATACTTAAGCAAGCTGAAATTACTTACTTGTGCATGTTATATTTAAACAATTAATTGAGCTAATAAATAATAATTGGGGGATCGAAATTTTTTTTTCTTTCTTTTATAACTTGTTGATTTTCTAAAATACAAAATAACAGTTACTTCCCTTCAAAAAAAATACTTAATTAAAATCATTTCACGTGATAATGAGTAGGAAGGAGTCATTGACTACCTCAATTTCAAAAAAGAAAGTTAGCCAAGTATGTTTAGGCACGTATATCCTCCGTGATAATTAAAAGATTTTGTTACTATTTGTTAATATTTTTTTACCCTAATAACTATTATTATTACTACCCAAAATTAGTAAACGTTCATATAACTCCATTGTTTTTATTACATAATGTCAAACTAATTGTTCAAATAGACCCTAACAAAGAAAATCACTGCTAATATACTATATGAGGATAATAATATATAGTACTTTTCGCAAAGCGAATTTAATTGAACTTATTTTTTTATTTAAAAAAAGAGTAATTTGGTGAACCTAGCTGATAAATAATTTTGGTGTGATAGGGTATATATATAATGCAACAGTAGTTTGTTTTATCACCGTTTGGTGCTCACTCATTTACTAATTACTTTAAAGTTTTAATTACTCGTTGTTTAAGGGAAGGAATTGACTCCCAATAGAAAAAGGTTTCAGTCCAATATTACAGTTACATCCTACATTAATTGTTTAATAGAAGAAATATTTTAAGTCTATTTTGGTAAACCAACATTGTATTCACGCTTTTATAATAATATATATATATATATATATATATGGAAAAAAAATTAACCTTATATGCACAATATAATTTTTGACGAAGGGATTCGACTAAACCCCCTTCCGCCCACCTAGCTTTGCCCCTAACAGTTTCATGGGCAGAGCCGGAGCTAATATAGAGAATATTGTTCGACGATATCAATAACTTTGATCCAATATATATATATTGAGAATCATAAATTTAAAATTTTGAATACACCTTTGGTTCGTTTTATTAATGATGATGTTGTCATCTTCGTCGTTATCGCTCGGGGCATTTGCATCTATACCCGTTTTTTGTGCCACATTTTAACTTGTGCCCGCTTTGCAAAAAAAATTACAAGCGTACCCGCTTTTTCACATAACTTTAGCCCACGGGGCTGAAGTTTTTCTTTTGTACTGGAAAACTTCAGCTGAAGTTTTTGTCTTTGTAAACGAAAAACTTAAGCAGTTTTCTAGCTTAAGTTTTCCAGTTATAAAATAAAAACTTAAGCAGTTTCCAGCTTAAGTTTTCTAATTATATAATAAAAACTTAAGCTCTAGAGCTTAAGTTTTCCAGTTATAAAATAGAAACTTAAGCAGTTTCCAGCTTAAATTTTCCAGTTATAAAATAAAAACTTAAGCAGTTTCCAGCTTAAGTTTTCCAGTTATAAAATAAAAACTTAAGCAGTTTCCAGCTTAAGTTTTCCAGTTATAAAATAAAAACTTAAGCTCTAGCTGAAGTTTTCCAGTTATAAAACAAAAACTTCAGCTCTTTCCAGTTATAAAATAAAAACTTCAGCTCTAGGTTTCCAGTTATAAAATAAAAACTTCAAGTTTTTGTGTTGTAACTGAAAAACTTCAGCTCTAGAGCTGAAGTTTTTTGTGTTGTAACTGGAAAACTTCAGCTCTAGAGCTGAAGTTTGCCAGTTATAAACTGAAAAACTTCAGCTCTAGAGCTGAAGTTTTTATGTTGTAACTGGAAAACTTCAGCTCTAGAGCTGAAGTTTCTATGTTATAAAATAAAAACTAGAGCTGAAGTTTTTCAGTTACAAAACAAAAACTTCAGCTCTAGAGCTGAAGTTTGCCAGTTATAAAATAAAAACTTCAGCTAGAGCTGAAGTTTCCTAGTTATAAAATAAAAACTTCAGCTCTAGTTATAAAATAAAAACTTCAGCTCTAGAGCTGAAGTTTTTGTTTAGTAACCCGGAAACTTCAGCTCTAGAGCTGAAGTTTCTCAGTTATAAAGGGAAGCTGAAGTTTTTTAAAAAGTGGGTACGGATACAAACAAAAAGATAAAGCGACTACAGGTTAAAGAGGGCGCCCCGTACAATTTTTACTTTATCGCTCGGTGACTCACGTAGGCTTCGGCCCAATCTTATTGCCATTTCTACATATGGCTAATTGCGTTACTTCCACTATGATTGAAGTTTTCTCTACCACAGAGAGCTCCATCGACTTTCTTCTATTTTTATTTTATTATTTACAATTCAATCGCGACTATTTTTTTGATGCCAAATGACAACAATATAAAATTCAATTTAAGATCTGACGACTTTAAACTAAAATTTCCCTGAGTTTAAGAAATTTTAAATTGGGTATAACATAAGTATCATTTATTGATAATTGAATATATTATTTGATATTCTTATTTAGTTATTTTTTGTTTAATGTTTATGCATAGAGTATACGGGCGAAATCGGAGCTACCCGACTTCGTTCTTCGATGGAAAAGATGATACCACGTCGAGGAGCCAATACGCCGAGCTCGGGGTCGAGGTTCCTTTCCAATGCCGGGGTCGAGGTCGAAATCATTTGCCGAGGTCGGAAGAAGACATACATCGAGATAATATCGTTATGGTTCAGTAACAGAAATTAAAGAGCTAGATCCCGCAACGGCCCCAAGATCACGGCGTAAATTGCGGAATGGATTAATCCTTGACGGTTAGACAGCTGTCAATTATGATTTCTTACTGTAATTAGAAGTATACCTTATTTAGGACTCTCCTATTATATAAAGGGGAACCCATTTCATTTGTAAGATACGTTTTGACTGATAATATAATATTCACACCTCATTCTCTAGCTATTTTTCACTGTTCATCAGAGTTGCTTTGTAACTTGCTATTCTTACTATCCCACCTCGAGTCCATCATAGCTCGAGGTCAAGATTTGGTTTGCACACTGGTTTGGCTTATCTTATTCTTCAATTTACACATTCAATTCCTTGTTTATCAATTGGTATTGGATTAAGTCACATATCCTTAAAACTACAATATAAGTTTAATTGTTACTCGGATTTTAGGGTAAACAGTTTGGCGCCCACCGTGGGTCTAAGGATAATAGTGATTGTTTCAATGCTGATTCTGATAACACACGCTATTTTCACACTTGTTCTTGTCAAGAATTTTTGTTCTTAGGTTAAAACATGTCAAACTTGCAAAATGCACTCGTACATGGTGATGATGGTTTTGGATTTCACGGGGAAAACGATAACGTAATTTCTCCAGGAGTCGGGGTACCACCAGCTAATCTCGGGGGAGTACCGGTCGACGATCCAGTCGATATCAGTTCGGACATTGCTTTGAATGCGGATTTAGACGCATACCCCGAAGGGAGTACATGCAGGGAAGGCCGATCTGGTGGTCAAGGTACACAGGGCAGAAGAGACGGAGGAGTTAGTCTCCAGGTAATATTCGAGATGCTACAAGCACAGTAGGTTGCTATCGTTCATCTTCAAAGTCAACATAAAACTCCGAGTGTGGTCGAACCAGAAATCACCCGGCGTACCGAGCCGGTGCCAGAAAGGTCGAACGATAATGGATCGGGGACTAATCCTGCAATTATGAAGATGCTCGAGGAGCTCACCAAAAGAATCGAGTCGGGAGAGAAAAAATCGAAGATAATGACAAAAAAGTGGAAACATACAACTCCCGATTGATCAAATACCGGGGGCACCCCCGATCTTAAAAGGTTTGGATGCAAAAAAGTTCGTGCAAAAGCCATTTCCTCAGAGTGCAGCTCTGAAGCCCATTCCTAAGAAGTTCCGTATGCCAGATATACCTAAATACAACGGGACAACCGATCCTAATGAACACATCACTTCGTACACATGATGGATTAAAGGAAATGACTTAAATGATGATGAGATCGAGTCGGTTTTGTTGAAAAAATTTGGGGAAACTTTGTCAAAGGGAGCAATGATTTGGTATAACAACCTGCCACCGAATTCCATTGACTCATTCGCCATGTTAGCACACGCCTTCGTGAAGGCGCACACCAGAGCCATAAAGGTCGCAATAAGGAAATCGGACATTTTTATGATAAGACATAGGGGTGATGAAATGCTGAGGGAGTTCGTATCCCAATTTCAAATGGAAGGCATGGAGTTGCCACCGGTCACAGATGATTGGGCCGTTCAAGCTTTCACCCAAGGGTTGAACGAGCGGAGTTCGATAGCATCATGACAGTTGAAACAAAACTTGGTTGAGTATCCAGCTGTAACCTGGGCAGATGTGCACAATCGATATCAATCAAAGATCAAGGTCGAGGACGACCAATTAGGAGCCCCTTCCAGTTCAGTACATCCAAACAGATTAGCAGTTAAAACCCATAGGGACATCGACAGGGAACCAAGGTCGAACAGGGAGCAATATCAAACATATACCTCGGATCGAAGGAACATTGGCTCGGGATGCAACCCCCTCCCCCCCCCCCGAAATGATCGAAGGAACGGCCGAGAACAAAATTCTCGGGGACTTATGAGTAAAAGCAGTTTTGATAAACATGTCGATCCCATGGAGGCACCTCAATTATCGGAAAAAACTTTAGCATTGGTCCATCAGGCATTGTATTGGCAATTGGAAGGATCATAGATACCAGATGGCCCAGACCCATACAAAACCGATCCTTCCCAAAGAAACCCAAATTTGATGTGCAAATATCATGGCACGCATGGTCACAAAACCGAGGATTGCAGGCAATTAAGGGAGGAGGTAGCCCGTCTATTCAATGAGGGCCACCTTCGAGAGTTCCTCAATGATCGAGCCAAGAACCATTTCAGAGACAGAGACGCCAATAGAAAAAATGAAGAGGAGGAACATAGCATGTCATTCATATGATTGTCGACGGGGTTGATATTCCATAGGGGCCTGTATTCAAACGCACTAAGGTATCAATTACTAGGGAGAAGCGGACCTGGGATTACATGCCCGAGGGCTCCTTGTCATTCAACGATGAGAAGCAGAAGGCATTTCTCAACCACACAACGACGCTTTGGTAATTTTTATCTTATTAAATAAAGTTCAAGTTAAGCGTGTTTAAGTGGATCCAGGTAGTTCGGCGAACATCATCCAATCGAGCGTCGTGGAGCGACTCGGCCTACAAGATCAAATTGTACTCGCAGCTCGGTTCTTAAATGGCTTCAACATGGCCAGTGAAACAACTAAAGGTGAGATTACTCTACCGGTGAACGTGGCCAGAACCATTCATGATACCAAGTTCCACGTGATCGAGGGCGACATGAGGTACAATGCCCGACTCGGGAGGCCTTGGATCCGCCAGAGGGCAGTTCCTTCGACTATTCACCAAATGATGAAATTCCCTATGTCGGACGACGTGAACATAGTGTATGGGGAGCATCATGCTGCGAAGGAAATATTTGCAGTTGACGGGGTAATACTGGTATCAATGTTATCAACCTCGGAAAGGTCGAGCATCAAAGGTAAACAGGAAACCAAATAGCAATCACAGCCACCAGCCTCGACCGAATCAGAAAAGCAGGAGATAGAAGAAGAAGAGGAGGATTTTCTTACTCCTCGAACCTTTATTGTACCCGAAGACTCCGACGCAACCAAATCAACGGTCGAGGAGCTGGAACAGGCTATACTGATCGAGTACCTGCCCGAGCAAAAGGTATACCTGGGAATGGGGCTAACCCCCGAACTCAGGAAAAAGCTTATTCAATTTCTTATCGATAACATGGATTGTTTTGCTTGGTCCCATTTAGACATGACAAGGATCCCACCGGAGATAACAACGCATCGGCTAAGCCTTGACCCCGGGTTCAAACAGGTGAAACAAAAGAGAAGGCCCAGTCTGAGGTAAAGCATGCATTCATAAAGGATGAGGTAACTAAACTTCTCAAAATAGGGTCCATTTGGGAGGTAAAATACCCCGAATGGTTAGCCAATGTAGTCGTAGTCCCCAAAAAAAGGGAACAAACTTAGAATGTGTGTAGATTACAAGGATTTGAACATGGCATGCCCTAAAGACTCCTTTCCACTGCCTAACATCGATCGCATGATCGATGCCACAGCTGCCCACGAGACCCTAACTTTTCTCGACGCCTATTCCGGGTACAATCAAATTTAGATGAACCCGGAAGACCAGGAGAATCCCTCATTTATCACTAAGTATGGAACATATTGTTACAATGTAATGCCCTTCGGGCTAAAAAATGCAGGAGCTACTTACCAACGCCTAGTAAATAAGCTGATCTAAGAACAAACAGGAAAGCAAATGGAAGTTTATATTGATGACATGCTAGTTAAGTCCCTACGCGCAGAGGACCATTTGACTCATATGCAGGAACCGTTTGAGATTTTGAGGAAATATAACATGAAACTCAACCCCGAGAAATGTGCTTTCGGGGTCGTCTCGGGCAAGTTCCTAGGCTTCATGGTGTCAAATCGGGGGATCGAGATCAACCTCGATAAAATCAAGGCCATCGAAGACATCAACGTCGTGAACAGCGTAAAAGTCGTGCAGAGGCTGGCTGTGCGGATAGCTGCTTTAGGACAATTTATCTCGAGGTCATCGGATCGAAGCCACGGATTTTTATCTTTACTCAAGAAGAAGAATGATTCACCTGGACCTCAAAGTAAAAAACAAGCATTAGAGGAACTAAAACGATACCTATCGAGTCAACCATTGCTTCACACCCCGAAGGCAGATGAGAAAATCTACTTATATTTGGCGGTGTCAAAAATCGCGGTAAGTGGTGTCCGAATTCGAGAAGACCAAGGTACGTAATTTCCCATTTACTATGTAAGTCGAACCTTAGGGGAAGCAGAAACTAGATATCCACACTTAAGAGAAATTAGCACTTGCACTAATAAGCGCTTCTAGAAAGTTGAAACCATACTTTCAATGTCACCCCATAAGTGTGTTAACCACTTACCCAATTCGTAATATTTTGCACAAGCCCGAACTTTCGGGTCGATTGGCCAAATGGGTCATCGAACTTAGTGGGTACGATATCGAGTATCAACACCGAACGGCCATCAAGTCTCAAATTTTAGCGGACTTCGTGGCCAATTTCACGCCAACCCTCGTACCCGAAGTTGAAAAGGAACTCTTGTTAAAATCGGGCACGTCATCGGGGGTATGGACCCTTTTCACAGATGGCGCTTCTAATGTGAAGGGGTCCGGGCTAGGCATCATTTTAAAGTCGCCCACAGGTAGCACTATTAGGCAGTTTATCAAAACTTCTAGGTTGACTAACAATGAGGCCGAGTACGAGGCCTTGATTGCAGGTCTCGAGCTAGCTAAAGTCTTGGGAGAAGAAGTCATTGAAGCCAAGTGTGACTCTTTATTGGTGGTGAACCAAGTAAACAAAAGCTTCGAAGTTCGAGAGGATAGAATGCAAAGGTATTTGGAGAAGCTACAAGTAACTTTGCACCGCTTCAAGGAGTGAACTCTAGATCACGTACCTCGAGAACAAAACAGTGATGCCGATGCACTTGCAAATTTGGGGTCATCGGTCGAGGAAGATGATATTATCCCAGGGACTGTCGTCCAATTATCGAGATCTGTGGTCGAGGAGGGTCATGCCGAGATAAATTCTACAAGCTTGACCTGGGATTGGAGGAATAAATATTTTGAATATTTAAAGAACAGAAAACTCCCATCGGACCCTAAAGAGTCGAGGTCCCTACAATCCAGAGCTGCTCAGTTCACATTGGATGAAGATGGAACATTATACAGAAGGACGTTCGATGGGCCATTGGCGGTATGTTTAGGGCCGGGAGACACCGATTATGTTTTACGAAAGGTCCATGAAGACACTTGTGGAAACCACTCTGGCGTCGAATCCTTGATTCGCAAAATCATTAGAGCAAGGTATTACTAGGATTGCATGGAAAAAGATACTAAGGAGTTTGTTCGAAAATGTGATAAATGTCAAAGGTTTGCACCAATGATCCATCAGCCTGGAGAGCAACTTCATTCAGTCCTATCCCCATGGCCATTCATGAAATGCGGGATGGATATCGTTGCCCTCTGCCGACGGCCCCAGGTAAAGCTAAATTCATTTTGTTTATGACTAACTACTTTTCTAAATGGGTGGAAGTACAGCTTTCGAGAAGGTTGTAGAAAAAGAAGTTATAGATTTCATCTGGGACCACATCGTGTGTCGATACGGAATACCTACTGAAATTGTATGTGACAACGGAAAACTATTCATCGGCAGCAAGGTAACGGAGTTCCTCGAAGAACACAAGATAAAGAGAATCTTGTCGACACCGTATCACCCAACTGGAAATGGACAAGCCGAATCGACAAACAAGACTATCATTCAAAACTTAAAGAAAAGGTTGAACGACGCTAAGGGGAAATGGAGAGAAGTTTTACCCAAAGTTCTTTGGGCGTATCGAACGACATCGAAGTACAGCATGGGGGCAACCCCGTTCTCCTAAGTATATGGCTCCAAGGCCTTAATTTCGGTTGAGGTCGGGGAACCCGGCGCCAGATTTTGACATGCAATGGAGGAATCAAATTACGAGGCTATGAATATTAGCCTCGAACTATTGGATGAAAAACGAGAAGCTACGCTAGTTCGGATGGCTGCACAAAAGCAAAGAATCGAGAGATATTACAATAGAAGAACCAACCTTCGCCACTTCGGAATCGGGGATTTAGTTCTTAGAAAAGTCACTCTCAATACTCGAGACCCAAACAAAGGGAAACTAGGACCAAATTGGGAAGGACCATATCGAGTTATCGGCATCATCGGAAAGGGGTCTTACAAACTTGGCACAATGGAGGGCGGACAATTTCCAAACAACTGGAATGTATCACTGCTCAAGCGATATTATTACTGAGGTATGACTTTCTCCCTTTTCCATTTGTGTTTGATACTAACTTATTGCAGGAGTTCGATCGAAGACATCGAGAAGCTCTTCAACACGAAGGCATCATGTTTTATAGCACGCGTTGCACTCTTTTTTCCTTAGATCGGTTTTTATCCCAAATAGGTTTTTCCGGCGAGGTTTTTAACGAGGAACCAATTATGTGCTACCTAAGGAAAATTCAACAGTATTCAAGGTTTTTTTTCAATCAACCTTGAATACTGGGGGCATCACCCTCGGAGGATATATTTTCAAGAAAAATACTTCATCACAAAGGGTCTTGATAGGGAAACTATGTAATGGGCCAAATGGTCGATTGAACCGTGTCCATATAGATTAGTCAAGCCCCGATGGAAAAACATGTACGCATGTATAAATTATTCAAAGAAGCATTCTTTCTATATCAAACACTTTGTGTCTCGAAGAAAATTTGTTACTATACGAACTCTATACTTATGATTTTGTGAAAAATGGCGGTCCAAGCGCAAATATACCTCGAACACTCGGGGACTGTCATCGATAATCAACATGTTTGAGTTATCTAAACTCAAATTCATAAGACCTCAAGAGGCGCCCCTCGATCTATAGGCCAAGGCCATCTTTCTCGGGGACTAACACCTCGAACAAGTTCGAAGTGCTATTGGGAAATAAGCCCAAGAGGCATACCCAAAGGCTACGGCCATATTAATGCGACTCGGAGACGTCCGAACCCCGGGATCAAAATAGGCCTTCAAATTATACGAAAAACCAGTTAAAAAAGGCTACCCCAAATAATAAAAAGGGCTTCGACAAAATCGGCCCTCGAAAAAGATTAAAAGGTATCGAATTACCTTAAGACAAACGTGGTAAGGCACAAAAAGTAATGGGGTCTCAATCGGCATCGGACCCTCAAAAAATCCAATGGGTAAAAGATACATGCTAAGGCATAAAGAAATTTTACTAAGTCTTTTAAGCCGAAAAAGGGGGAAATAATAGCCATCTTTTAGAGGCCATAACGGCCCGATCTAAAAAGAATCTAAGGGCCGATATACTTAGGATTCGAGATCTTGTTCTCACTCTATCCGAACCCAAGGGTTCGATTATCCCGATCTCAAATAAACAATAACTTGATTATGGCTCAGGGACTCACCGTTATCCGGCATAAAACCGTAAGGGTCTATGCCTCAAAGTTTGAACCTTTTTCGGACTCGACCATGGTAACTTCAAGGTAGCCATCTCGAGCACATCGTTCAAAGCATGAAACTATGCTAAGATTTTGCAAGGCAAAAAAAACATGCTCATAAAAATTGAGAAGGCATTCAAGAAAAAATTTCTTTCATATATATATATATATACAAGAGACCTACAGGGGTCTTACAAAAGAAAATGAAAATATCCTAACTATGCCCGGGGATGGTTTCTCCCTCGGGAGCATCTTCTCCTTCCGGCCCCTCATCATTGTCAGACCCGCCTTGGCTTCCTTCATCATCATCATCAGCATCATCAGAGGAGACGAGAAATCTGGCATCAGCGTCGAGCGCCTTTGCTTGAGCTATCTTTTCAGAGAAGTCATAACCTCGAGCATGGATTCCCTTGAGGGTCTCCCTCCGGGATTGGCACTTGGCTAAATTATTGCTTTGTTGCTCTTGGTCGGCGGCTTCCCTTAGCTGCGTTTGAGCAGCCTCAGCATCGGCCACGTATACAACAATGGTTCTGTCAGCCGCGACCTTCGTCTTCCCGACCTCTGCCTTGGCCGCAGCAAGCTTGACCTCGAGCTCGTCGATCTCTCTGGCCTGGGCCGAATTTTTCTCTTTAGATCCCCAAAGTTGGGCCTCAGACGAAGTCAGTTTGGCCGAAGAAGCCTCATTCTCCGCAGCGAGGCGGTCCATGTTCTCTTTCCACCGATCGTAATCGGCCTTGATCTGATCGACCTCCCTGCAAAGCAGCTCGATCCTATCCAATTTTGCTGTAGCTGAGACACTGAAGTATTAGCCTCCACAGTTGGGTCGAGTAGACCGTACTCTTTCAAAATGGCAGTTACCTGCTTGTCTAGCTCGGCCTCATCCTTGCGAGCCTTGGCCAAGTCTGCTCGAAGGTCCCTGAGCTCCTCCTCCTTTTGACTGCAAGGGAGTTTCAAAGCGTTCCTTTCATCCGAGGTCTTCTGGAGCTCGGCTTCACATTGGCTCAGGTCGGCCCTAACTTTGGTAAAAGCCTACACAGAAAGAACGACACAAGTTAGGGTAAAGAGAGAAGAAGATAAAGAAAATTGCAACAATAGGAATTGATGCTTACTCGAGAGAAAAGATGTTGAGCCTATTTGAAAAGGGTAGATGTGTCGTTGAGATCGGCGACGTCATCGACCCCGGTAAAGCAATCCTGGAAGGGATCCTCTTCGCTGGGGACTCTGCCCAAATCAGGCATCTGAAGAGCCCGAGCCTCCCTTTGGCCTCTTCATAATAAGCTGGTAAAGAGGGAGAGTGACCTATTGTCATGGCCCCGAGCGAATCACTCGGGGCGTCTTGTTCATTGTAAGGGGATATCAGAACCCGCCCCCTCCGGTGTGCTTGTTGATGGCCGGGGAGCAATCTCGACCTCGGGCGATTCAGGGGTTTTGTCCGCATCTTTCTTCGAAGCCTCCTCGTCACGAGGCAAGGTCTTCGGCTCGGAGGGTTTGGCAGCTTCAACCGGTTTCCTAGTGCGAACCACCAACGCGGAGTCTTCACCCTCATCTTCTTCTTCATCATTCAGCTGGTGGACCGATTCTATATCCACATGAATGAGATTTCTCCCGCGTCTTCGAGATAGAGCCTTTTTATCTTGGGGGTCTTCGGGCTTCGATACCCTTTTACTCTTATTATTTTTCCCCGATTTCATAATCGGGGACCGGGTCTCTTCCCTAGGCGGAGCCAGCCTCATTTCAGAGAAATCTCCAATGCCTGCATTGAGGAAAACCAAATATGAGTAAAAAGACATCTCCGATAAAGAGGAATGCATCAAAAAGCTTACAAAGCGAACTTACCGTGATGTTTGACTTCCTATTTGCCCCTCGCCAAGTCAAGCAAGCAGTGCTCGTTATAAGAGGAGATCGCGGCTAGTTTCTGGACCCAGTCTTCAAGGTCGATGACCGTATGAAGCATCCATGCGACTGCTGCAAAATAGATGAAGGCATCACATGATGCAAGAATGGAGTACAAAGGATAATGGATAGAAACTTCACTTACGTTTTGGGTTCCACTTCTCAGGGAACGACATTTTCTCGTCCCGGATGATGTCGCAGGTCCTCACTCGCACGAATCGGCTCATCCAACCCCGATCTTTATCCTCGTCGTTACTGGCAAAGAAGGCCTTGGTCGACCAGCGTTGGAGCTTGATCAACCCTCAAAAAGCTGAGGCCGATATAGTCGAATAAGATGGTTGAGGGTGAACTCTAGACCCTCGGCCTTACTGGAGAAGAAACGGAGCATGATCACTATGCGCTAGAAAGAAGGGTGGATCTGGCCGAGGGTGACTTGGTACCTCTTGCAGAAGTCAATAACGACTGGATCGGTGGGACCCAGTGTGAAGGGGTAAGTATAGACACTTAGGAACCCCTCCACATGAGTAGTGATACTCTCCTCGGGGGCGGGGATCTGCTCCATAATCTCGTCCCCCCAGCCACAATCCCTCTTCATGGCCTCAATGTGTTTCTCCGTTGTCGAGCAAATATATCTCGATACATGCTCACATTGGCCCGGAATCGCAGGGGGATTCTCGACTTTGAAGTCGTTCGTTGTGACACAGGGGCTGGGGATAATCTCATGAATGACCGGCGCTTTATCATCGGCCGGCCGGTAAGAAGAGGAGGAAGCTTTCTCCTTTTGAGGAACGGTTTTAGAGGTTTTCGCCATTAATTCAGGTTAAAAGAAGTGGAAAGGGTTGGAGTTTGATATTTCTTGGTGCTAAAACGGGGTGGATCAACAGGTAGAGATAGAGAAAAGATGAAGAGAGGAAGAAAACAAGAAGAGTTTGAGGGTGGAAGTAAAGGTTTTGATTCAAGTAAAAGCCCTATATTTATAGGCACACGGTGACGGTTCGCGGCGCTAGTGGCCGACCGCCACTGGCAAGCATTTAATGTTTGTGGAAACAAACCGACGGGATGTTTCGGTCACCTCGAGCGCCTTCATCACGGGGATGACATCATCATCAGGGCCTCGGGGAAATCGAGGTTCAAATCTTTTCTTATCATTTTATTCTAAGAAACAAGGGGACTATCTGTATACGGTGGAAATCGGAGCTACCCGATTTCGTTCTTCGATGGAAAAGACGATACCACGTCGAGGAGCCAATATGCCGAGCTCGTGGTCGAGGTTCCTTTCCAATTCCGGGGTCGAGGTCGAAATTATTTGCCGAGGTCGGAAAAAGACATACCTCGAGATGATACCGTTATGGTTCAGTAACAGAAAGAGCTAGATACCCGCAACAGCCCGAAGATCACGGCGTAAATTGCGGATTGGGATTGATCCTTGGCGGTTAGACAGCTGCCAATTATGATTTCTTACTGTAATTAGAAGTGTACCTTATTTAGGACTCTCCTATTATATAAAGGGAAGCCCATTTCATTCGTAAGACACGTTTTGACTGATAATATAATATTCACACCTCATTCTCTAGCTATTTATCACTGTTCATCAGAGTTGCTTTGTAACTTGCTATTCTTACTATCCCACCTCGAGGCCATCATAGCTCGAAGTCAAGATTTGGTTTGCACACTAATTTGGCTTATCTTATTCTTCAATTTACACATGCAATTCCTTGTTTATCAATTGGTATTGGATTAAGTCACATATCCTTAAAACCATAATATAAGTGTAATTGTTACTCGAATTTTAGGGTAAACTCATAGTTAACTTACTAGAACTTGTAATCAGACTACACAATTTTACTTAACATATGGACATGAAAGATGGCACAACGTTGCGTAGTAGTATTGTCTAACTATAATTAGTGGAACGAAAATACAAGAAGAGAAGTCTGCATTGGGCAGAGTCTTTTGTCATGGCCGATGTTATCATAAGGCCGGTTTCAATGCGAACATCATGGTTTGCCTCATTAATCTCCTGTTAAACCAACTTCTATGAATCCTGCATACTCCACGACTTAATTATTGAATTTTTTAAGTTTGAATCTAGGATAAATTAGTTATTTAGGTGAGGTTTGTTTTAAATTTTAAAAATAAATTGAATTTGTTACTTCAATTTTAATCTCATTAAAAAGTATTGCTCGAACTAAATCTTCATTTTCTTTTAAAGAAAATTTTAAAGTCAAATTTTAAAAAAATTTAAACACTGAAAAGATGTCAGTTGTTCGCAGCTTTGCGATTCCAAAAAAAATAAAAAATAAAAAAATCAAAGACAATAAAAGAAAGATTTGATGCATTTCGGCAAGTTTGACCAAATTTTTTTCGTCAGTCGTAGTTGCAACATTACTTCAGAAAGAAGCTGTGCAGGATTATCTGAAGAGCAAGCATTGGGTTGGGCACGAGACATTTATGGCAATTTTACTCCAAGTTTATTGAAAGAATAAGAGTATTCACATTACATTAAGAAAAAAAAAAGCCGTATTGAATAATCTGACAAATTGAATGCGGCACTAGTATATAAAATGCCAGACCTATAATTTGTTCCATTTATATGATACAGACAAACAAGTAAATTCTGAATTTAAAATATAATAATGTAGAATATATTTGAATGATAATGTCAAGGACAAATTCAGGTCTAGTATGATGACTTTTGTCTAACAGTATCTTCCTATCTCTCTCAAAAGAACTCTTGCAACAGTATCCTCCAAACATGGATCCCCCATTAATCAAACCACATATACCACCGGAACCTCCGGATAAGCACAACCAAATGGATGTAGAATTAATCCAACCATCACACTCCTATAAGGAAATGCTCTTGGACAAACCGGAGAGCCATCAAACTGATTACTACGAAGTTGACTCCCATCCAAATTCAGATCTCGATAAAGGGAAACACATAGAAGGCTCAATCCCCCTTTCCCAGGATGACAAAAATCGTCTCTACCTTCCATGGCGTTACTCTGAAGGTCTTCAAGCGAAAGATGTCACACCATTTCCTTCGGTCTAAACTAATTGAACTATGGAAGCCATCCGAACAGTTAATCTTGATTGACCTAGGATGGGACTTCTACATAGTCAAATTTAGTTTAGAAGAGAATATGGTGAAGGCACTCCACCTTGGCCTTGGTTCATCTCCGGAAACTTCTTGTCTGTGCGGTAATGGGAACCTAAGTTCGTTCCTCAAGAAGCCACCCTTACTTCTACTGCCATATGGATCCGGCTTCCACAATTACCAACAGAATTCTACGATAAGGATATCCTAGAAAAGATTGGAAGGAAACTCGGCAAACTATTAAAAATCGACCAATGCACTTCCTCTACACTCAGGGGACGATATGCCCGTATTTGTATTCAAGTGCCACTGGAAACACCAGTGGAAACATCGGTCATAATACGAGACCATAAACACGCAGTGATCTATGAAGAAAAAGGGACTCTGTGCACCTCTTGCGGCAAAATTGGACACACTGCAGTAGGTTGCAATTACCGGGCAGCCACACCCAAAACAACCCATGAACCACAGGAAGCACAATAGAGGAAGGTTGTGCAGACGGAGGAGAGTGAGTGAAAAACTGTCACATTCCCAAGAAGAAGGAAGCAAGGGCTAGCAAAATCAACTAATAAAAATGGCGCAGGATTGAATAGTCCACACCAAGCTCCACAGGCGGACCAGATACAGGTAAATTTGTTCGATGCTAACTCAGGTAAATTCCTTCAAACTCAATCTCTGCGTCACAACTCAAAAAAGTTAACCCCTCCCAAAATTCCCAAAAATGGCCCAATGAACAACGCAAGCCCCACCAAGACGCAAGGGCTGACCCAACAACGGCCACAATCGAGTACGTGGGCCCAGCCCAGTACAAGCGCCAAACGAAAGGCGGGACCGGGGCCTGACGACTCCACTGACCCCAATCATGAACCCCTCGTTCAAGGCGCCACTTTGAGCCTAACTTTCGAGATCCCTCATCTCAAAGATAGAGAGATACCCAATGAGGCCGGTCGCTCTTCTCCAAATGGGTACCACTCCCAATCCGCAATTGTCAGCCCATCTAACCCCCCAAATAGACTCACCTACGCTTCCCCTACCAATCCTTCTGAAACAATCTCTAATGTAAAAATATCAACAGTCGCCACCAACAATCAAGTGCCCTATCTGGTAATCCCCCCTCCCCCCCATCTCTAGATGAAAAGACTCAAACCGTCAATTCCAATAGATCCTCAATTAATGACCAATCCACCCCTAGTTCCGATTGCCAGTAACCCCTCCACTGACCGAGACTTGACACTAAAGGGAGTACTGACGGAACGCTAGTCCCTTAAGATCACCCCTTTCATTACCCAAAGTAGTAATGCCAAGAAACAGAAAAATAGAAAACGAAATGCCACCAACTATCATCACCTCCCTACCTCCACCACCAGACCACCAACCGGCTTCTTGGTTGGAGGTTGCTCTTCAGGGCCAGGGCCTCTCCTACAATTTCACCCTGGGCAATCAGAAGGTGACCCTGATTGTACAAAACCCAGCTCACCTAGCCAAAGTCACAGTGGAACCGTTGAGCAAAGCCCTAGAGGCCTTTGGGCCTCTCCTATGGCAGTCGATGGTCAATAGAGACAGCAGCTCACTGATAACCGAACCCCAAACACTCAGCAGCCACATAATGCAGAGCTTCCAAACCCTACCATTCTTCCCAGATCTGACGAAGGAGGACCCATCAGCGGAGTCGGTCTTCGTAATGATCGACAATCAGACTCGACAAAGGCCATCATCGTCTGCACCAAGAGAGAAGAGCATTTCACGCCCCTCCACAACATCAAAAAAGGAATCTCCAAAGCCCTATAAATCCTCAAGAAGAAAAGCACGCCAGAGGAAGAGGGAGCAACCTATGCCACCCCACGAACGGACTCGCTCCTACTGGACTCAGTGAGAGCGATAGAGTTCAGCACAGAAACCAGCGAGGTGATAGTTGTTCTTTGTCCAAGAGCGATGGTCAAGTGTGGAATGAGTTTGGTATCCATCCAAAATCACGGCCCATCAAGCCCATGCTGAACCTAACTCCAGTACTGAGTCTCAAGAGGAAATCCCCCTCACCTCCAACGAAGTGTTTGCAAGGACCAAGGAACCCTCAAGAGGGACCTCACCAACCACCCCAACTCCACTGATGAATTACATCATATGGAATGTTAGGGGAGGGAACAATGCCGAATTCAAGAGGCACTGTTTAGAAATGGTGAAGATGCACAAGCTAGCCATGCTTGTTCTGCTTGAAACTAAAATGGCAGACCACCAAAAGTTGGCTCAGGAGCTCCATTTTGATATGATCATTCAGTCACCGGCAATAGGACTCTCTGGGGGAATAGTGTTCATATGGAAAGAAGAGTATGTGACAGTCGAAGAGGTGGACACTACCCACCAAGGCATCCACGCGATGGTAAAGGTGAGTCCTAACCACCCTCCATGGCTCTTCTCTGCTATCTACGCAAGTAATATCTTAGCTAATAGGAAGCTCCTATAGGAGAACCTAATCACAATATCAAAGAACCTCACAACCAACTGGTTTGTAGGAGGAGACTTCAATGAAGTCTTAAAGGCCAGGGATAAATTTGGGGGCAACCCCATAACCCTTAACCGCAATAATCTGTTCTGGCACTATATAAATGAGTGTAATCTTGTAGACCTAGGCTATAAAGGAAGTAAATACACTTGGTCTAATAAAAGATACAGTAATAGAACTTCGCTAATTCTGGAACAAATAGATAGGTGCTTCCCCAATGAAGGCTGGATCCAGCAGTACCTCGAAGCAATCGTACTGCACCTCCCTAGGACCCACTCAGACCACCGCCCACTTCAAATTAATTTGGTAGGGCCTCCAAGCAATAACCTACTAAAGCCCTTCAGGTTTGAGTCAATGTGGGCTAGCCACCCGTCCTTTCCTAACATCATCAATAGGGCTTTCTCAGATCATTCCAACCTCCTCCAATCCACTGATTCCTTCAAGACTCTGGTCACCAAGTGGAACAAAGAAACTTTTGGAAACATCTTCCACCTAAAGGGAAGAATCTTAGCAAGAATTTCTGGAATACAGAGATCTCCTAACTACCAATTCAGTAGTTACCTGCTTCATCTGGAGACTAATTTGACTACTGAGCTTAACTTAATCCTCAAAAATGAAGAGGATTTCTGGAAGCTCAAATCTAGGATAAATTGGCTTAACGAGGGTGATGCTAGCACTAGATTCTTTCACACCTCCACCCTCAATAGAAGAAGAAGGAACAAAATCCTCTCTCTTAAAGAAGAGAATGGAAACTGGCTCCATGACCAGAAAGATATCCAAGCAGCCATATTGGGCTTCTTCACTGATCTATATACCACATCCCACTCCCAAGCCCCTTGGGCTTTCACCAACACTCCACTATGTCCCCCATTCTGTCTAAAGGCCAAAAAGCATTCCTGGACAGACCTCTTGAATTGAGTGAGATAAAAAGGGCAGTCTTCCCCCACAAACCCTTTAAATCTCCTGGCCCTGATGGCCTCCACCCTTCTTCTACCAAAAATACTGGGACATAGTTGGTGACTCTGTCAAAAACTTCTGTAAAAAATGCTTTTCTTCAAGTTCTATGGATGACACCATGAACCAAACTCTATTCTGTCTAATCCCAAAATGCCCCCAAGCTTCAATGTTAAAAAGTTTTAGGCCAATAGGACTGTGCAACACTATCTACAAGTCAGTCACAAAAATCATAGTGAACAGAATAAAGCATATCTTGCCTCACATCATTGGGCCAAGCCAAGCCAGTTTCCTTTCCAATAGGAGAGCCTGTGATAATGCCATTATTGTCCAAGAGTATATCACTCACTTTAGAAAAATGAAAGGGAAAATGGCAATATGATCCTAAAAATCGACCTAGAAAAGGCCTTTGACAGGCTGGAATGGTCCTTTATTAGAGACACCCTTTCTGCTTTCAACTTCCCCCAGGGCTTATCCAAACTCATTATGTCCTGCATCAGTTCATCCTCCATCTCCATTCTTGTCAATGGGGGGAAAACTGAACCCTTCAAACCTTCAAGAGGTATCAGGCAGGGAGACCCAATGTCCCCCTACCTATTCATAATGTGCATGGAAAGATTATCAAGATCAATTGATAAGGCTGTTCTGGACAACCAGTGGCAACCCATAAGTATAAGTACATCTGGCCTAAAAATATCCCATCTTTTCTTTGCAGATGACCTAACTCTCTTTGCTAAATCTAATGACAAGAACTGTACCACCATACTTTCCATTATGCAGAACTTCAATGAACAGTCAGGTCAGAAAATAAATCTTGCAAAGTCAAGGGTCCCATTTTTCTCAAACACTCCACAGGACCCCATACAGAATCTCAACAACTCCCTGTCCATCCAACACACCACCTCCTTTAGAAAATACCTTGGTTTCCCCATTTTCCATAAAAAGCAAACCAGTGTAGACTTTCAGTTCATCATTGATAACATGCAATCCAAACTGGCTGGTTGGAAAATAAACTGCCTAAATATGGTTGGCAGAACTGTACTGGCCAAAACCTCTTTAAACAATATTCCTAGCCATGTCATGCAGTACATCAACTTGCCCACTAAAGTTACCAATCAGATTAACAAAACCAAAGGAACTTTCTTTGGGGCACCACTCCTGAAAAGAAAAAGCTCCACCTAATCAAGTGGGAGGTGGTCACAAAGAGCAAGGCTGATGGTGGTCTAGGACTCCAAAAGGCCAGTCTTAAGAATAAAACTTCTCTTACAAATCTTGCCTGGAGGACCTACAACAATACCAACAGTCTATGGGCAAGAGTTCTAATTCATAAGCACTGAAACATGTCCAACAATGCTAGGCTACTTAGAGCCCCAAGATATCCTAGACATCCTAAATCAACAACCTTGCAGTGCATCCTAAGGGGCTGGGATAATTGCTACAAAGCAAGCAGATGGGTAGTTCACAAGGGAAACAAGGTCAGCTTCTTAAATGATGTATGGATCCCCAATCAGCCAGCAATCAGACGGTTGATTGAGGGTCCTTTAAGCCAAAATGACCTCAATGCTAAGGTTAGCTCAATCCACAACCTAGGAACTTGGGACACATCCTCCTTGTCTATTGCTCTTCTCCCTAGTATCCTGAATCTGTTAAACTCAGTGTTTATTCCCCAGTTCCTACTAAGGAAGACAATTTCATATGGAACTTGACTTCGAATGGCCAATTCTCAAATAGTTCTGCTTATTCCTTCCTAAGCAAGACTGACTCCAGCCTTCATTCTAGTGAGGAAGGCTCCTTCAAATGGGTCTGGAAGCTGCAAGCTCCCAACAAAATCAAGAATTTCATCTGGCTCCTCACCCATAGGAGACTCCCAACTAGGAGCTACCTCCATAGAATTGGGATAAACTGTGACCCCCAATGTCCTTATTGTAACAATGGTCAGGAAACTATTGACCATATGTTCTTTGAGTGCCCTAATGCTGTACACTTCTGGAATGAAATACTGTCAAAATCTACAAGAGACAGCTCACAACAGACTCCAGGATTCAATGGCCATCAGTGGCCATCAACATGGAACTCAATCAAAAATATCCCCTTCAACAGCTATATCCTTTGGGGTAACCTCATTCCCTTCTGCTTCTGGCACATCTGGCTAACTAGAAACAACAATTTATTCAATAACAAGAAGGATCACATCAACTCCACAAACACAATCTCCAAAGCTACTGAATACCTTGTGCTTACAATAAATGGCCCTAGGAAAATAACTCACCAAATTGTAATAAAATGGGAGCCCCCAAGCAGAGGCTTCTACAAGCTAAACAAGGATGGAGCAGCAAAAGAGAACCCAGGGATTGGGGGATCAGGAGGAGTATTTAGGAATCACAATGGTAACTGGATAATGGGGTACATGGACAATATCCTTCACACAACAAACACCAGGGCAGAATTACAGGCACTCCTAAGGGGTCTACAACTTGCTGAGCAAAATAACTTGGCTCCTCTGGAGATAAATACTGACTCCTCTGAAATTATCAATATGCTAACGAATGGAAGCCTCATTTATGATCCCTTAATTTGTAAATGCAGGTCACTAATTCACAGGATAGATAGGGTGGTAGTGAAGCACACCTATTTGGAGCAGAACAAAGTAGCTGATGCATTGGCCAAGGAGGCAGCAAAAGAAGTCTTTTTGAACAAGTCTAGGATATTATCAGTTCCTCCGATGTTTGTCAATGATATATTTTGGGCAGACATCCTAGGAACTGAATTGGTTAGAACTTTTGTGGGTTGTAATATAGACACAATCGTGCATAATATTACTGCTGTGGGGGTACTACAATACCCTAGCAATGACTCTGTTGTATTATCTTTTGTTATCTAGCATATATAATAGGCGAAATGGCTTCCTGGCCACTTAAACTTGTAGGGCTTTTGAAAGCCGATACACAAACTTTAGTCTTTCCCATTTAAACACTCAAACTCGTGAAACCTATAACAAATAAACACCTTTGACCATTGACTATACTTATGTGGCGGTAGGTTATCTTACGTGAACATAGTGCGTACAAGTCACATTCAAATGGCGCGTGTGTGCCAATTTCCATAATAGAAACACCCCCCCCCCGGCGGATCTCGTCTTCTACACACCACCCATGTATCTTCGCACCATCCCCAACGACCAGAAATAAGGCATCACCCATAACCCACAGCAACGATCAAACGAACCCAACCAGTCCTTCCTCCCCGTCGCGTGGACCGACTTTGGTGGTCAACAACGGGATCTGCGTGAGGGTTGATTTCGTATTCGGATCCCAACCCTCCATTTTGTGATCTGCCGGAGAATTTGATGACAATCGTATATGCTTTGTTCTTGCTCTGTGTCTGATGAATACAGAAGTTAATTGTACGAAGTCTTCACAGCTGCGTTTCTTCCTGTTAGATTCGGATTCGAACACACCCAAGATAAACAGATCTGTCCCATTTTTTTCCATCTCCATTAGAGGCTTTGAAGCTCTTCACTGCACAACAATGGTGGATTTATGCTCGAAAAAAATACCTCAAATAAACCAATGGTCTGGCTTCCTAAACATCACAATATCTCCTACACCTACTAACCTTTGTCTCCTTCCCCATTAAAACTGCTGAAAAATACCCAAAAATATATTATCTTTAGAATCAAAATAGACAATTATTTTTCTTCATTAAAAAGCTTCTCTGCAAAAAAATTTAAAAATGAATATCATCTTTAATTTTTTTTCTGGTTTTNAGGGGATTGTCCATGGCAAAAATCACGCTTAAAATGGGTTTGATCTTGAAATGGAGAGATCTTTTACCTGGTCTGAACAAGATAAATGAAGATACGAAGTCCGTCAGGATCTTTACTAGTCTGCACATTCATCAGTGAACCAATCTTAGGTGTAGTGAATGATACGTGCTCATTCCCCATCATTATCTCAGGCTCCCGCCTCCTAATTCTATCAGTTGGTGAGAAGAAAATAAGGGAAATAGAAGAAAAATTAGAAATTAATAAATTTATTCCAGCATAGCTATGGGCACTTGACGTGTAACAATCCCATTGGTCATTTGCTGACTGGATGGACACGCCTGTCAATGTGTAATACACGCGCGTAGGGTCAATGGTCAAAGGTGTTTATTTGTTATAGGTTTCACGAGTTTGAGTGTTTAAATGGGAAAGACTAAAGTTTGTGTATCGGCTTTCAAAAGCCCTATAAGTTTAAGTGGTCAGGAAGTCATTTCGCCTATATAATATAATATCTCTTTAACCACAAAAAAAAAAGGTCTAGTATGAAGCAAAAAAAAACAGAAAAAAAAAAAAAAAAAAAAAAAAACACCCAACTTCCAAGGATTCTTTTGTTGCTCATGCATTTGAGTAACCATTACCGGCCACCACATTATATAAATCAATATAGATTCATAAATCCAAGCCATCCAGATTCCAGGGCAAACTTAATTCATTTTTTTCGCAAAAATTTAAGAAAGCTTTGATTTTCCATTTATGAAATAAAACGATTAAATCAATTAATAACTAGGTCTCAAATGGACGATTTAGCAGGAAAATAAGTTAAGGCGCAATATATATGCCCTAACGTTATTCCGTCTATATTAGTTTAATTTCATGAAGAATATAGTTTTGCACAGTTAAACAACATTTAAAAAAAAAAAAGTATAGTATAATAAACAAAAGAAAAAGAGAAGTAATCTTTAGGTGTTGTGTAGGGTAGGACCTAAATATTGATGGAGCGCATATGAATATTAAGGAAATCAAAATAGATGGCACATTTGGCGTGCTTATGTAGTATAATTCATAAAGCTAAGTTACATGTATATAATATATTGTCACCTAACTAGGAAAGAAACCAATACATGTAAATAAATTAGAAAACCTTACTCCCTCCGGTTCACAATAAGTGTCCAATTTACTTTTTCATTTTGGTTCAAAATAAGTGTCCAGCTATGTAATCAAGAAAGAATTCAATTTGTTTTTACAAAATACCCCTATGTACATATCCCTAAAAAGTTTTCTTACTCCTCACATTAAATGTTTAATTAGGGGTAGTTTAGTCATAGTAGGTATTTTTGTATAGAATTTAGTATTTTCTTAATGGGCGTGCTAAAAGTAAATTGGACACTTATTGTGAGCCGGAGGGAGTAATATATTACTCCCCAATGTCAAGCCAAAGTTTGAGTTTCACGGACTTACAAGCCAAGCAAACAGCAACAAGTTTAATCGCAGGACTGCTAGCTTCTGGATTACTTCAACTGGCCCGGGTTTGTTACCACTATAAATCTGTAACTACACAGTTATGTTAGAAATCAATCAAAATATAGAATATAGTACATGAGTTGCTATTAAATTGAGGTTAGACAACGTATGTTTATCCTTTCTAGTTTTGTTTTCTGAACCTTTGTTTGTTTTGGAAAAACAGGATTTGACTCAGGATCGCCCATCTTTGTTAATCCTAGCATTTATATAAGCGATATTCACTTAGTAAATTTCCATATATACGATGATCATGGACTTTTTGGTGACGAGAAGGGGAGGAGGAGGAAATCTAGTAACACCTTCAGGACAAACTCCAAATGGTGTGCTTGATCTCTCAGTTATAGACAGTTTAGCAGTCCTTCGATGCAATGCACGTACGTTGCACGTGTTTAAAGGCGGAGACGCTACTCTCATTCGGGATGCATTTTCAAAAGCTTTGGTTCCTTACTATCCTCTTGCCGGCCGTCTCAAAATGTCAGTGCACAGTAATAACCAGCTTCTTCAAATTGATTGTTCAGCACAAGGCATTTGGTTTGAGGAGGCTTCTGCTGATTGTACTCTTTATGATGTCAACTACTTGGATGAACCTGCAGCTTTGGAAGATAGTACCTTTGATAAACTTCTACCTCAGCTTCATTCTTCTTCTCCTCATCCTATTGGTCATGATACTTTCATGGACCCATTGGTGCTTGTGCAGGTAAACTACTACCTATATATATATATATATATATATCGCAAATTGTTAGTTGTTTAATTTTTTACGCTATCAGCTCACTTTTATCTGTTGTACCTTGTTTTATTTGCAAGATTACCAATAGACATCCTTTGAGTGACTTGATCTTGTAAAATATTATTATGTAACTAAACAATAAGTATTCGGTGTAGTAAAAAGGAGGTATACCTAAACTTATCCCCAAGAATATATATCCAAAAGCAGGTTATGAAAATCATTTATTAGGTTTAGGTATACCTCCTCTGCATTTTTTTAGTCCCCAAAAATGTATATCCAAAAGCAGGGAAAAGTCAAATATATACAAATATATACCCTGAACTTATCCAATCCAATTAGTTATTTATGTTTCATTAGGGGACACTCCTTAGAAAACATAGGTGTGGTGGATTCACTATGGAACTAATTACTTTCTTAGGGAAATTAAACAGACGAATTAGTAGTAATTTTTTCTTTCCGCAACGCGCACGAATAAAGAACTAGCTAACAACAACAACAACAAACCTCGTATAATTCTACAGGTGGGTTCTGGGGAGAGTAGTGTGTATGTAGACCTTACCCCTACCTTGAAGGTAGAAAACTTGTTTCCGATAGACCCCGGCTCAAGGAAAGATTAAAAGAAAGCAGTAGCAACAAGCAATAACAAATCTTCAACTTCAATAAAAAAAACTAAAGATATGTATTCAAAAACTAGCTAGGTATCATTAAATATTTAACGATGTTGCAATTATCATCATATGCAGGTAACTGAATTTAAGTGTGGTGGATTCGTTATGGGACTAACTTTCTGCCACAGTATATGTGATGGATTGGGAGCTGCACAATTTCTAAAAGCAGTAGGGGAATTCGCCAGGGGTGTCGAGAAACTGAGCGCTACACCAGTGTGGTGCAGGGAATATCTTCTCCCAACTCCATCAGCTCAAAAAGGATTAACTGCATCAGATCATGAGACCAAAGACAACTCTTCAATGTCGCCACCCTTCATTATTCCTGTTCCAGATCAACGGCTGGAGCATGCCAGTTTCGACATTCCAATGGATGAGATCAATCAGCTCAAACACAACGTAATGCAAGATCAATTAATGGACCGTCAAAATGCATTTTGTTCCTCTTTTGAAATTATAGCTGCTACTCTGTGGAAACAGCGATCCCGAGCGATTTTAGATCTAACAAACGACGAGATGAATTCCTCCTCCTCTTCGAATTCAAGCTTTATTACTACACATAATGCAGGTCAGGGGTGGAGCTATGGTCGGCTGTTAATATAGATCAAATATTACTTTATACATGCTCTTTCATCCCAATTTATATGATATCCAATTCGAGAGTCAAACTTTTTAAACTTTGGACATAAAATCATTATCTTTTTGAAATAAAATTTACATATTTGAATTAAGATTCAAAATGTTTAAAAGGCATATGAAAAAATTACGGTCAAATAAAAATTTATTTCACTCTCGAAATCCGAATTGCATCAAATAAATCGAGACAGAGGGAATATATAGGTCAAATATTACTTTTTATTCATATAAAATATTAAATGCTGAATACTCTTAGCGAAATTATTGGCTTCACCACTAATGATGCAGGTGATGATGAAGTGAAGCTGGTGTTTTTCGCTAATTGTCGGCAACTGGTGCCGCTACCGGATGGATTCTACGGGAACTGTTTCTTCCCAGTGACAGTAAAGGCATCGAACAAAATTGTGGCACAAGCATCTCTTGCTGAGGTGGTGAAGCTGATCAAAGATGCCAAGGCTAAGCTACCAACAGAATTTTCACAATGGCTTAATAACAAGACCTACAAATCTGTGAATAAGGATCAAAATGGTAATGATCAGTTAAATGATCCATTTGCCCCGGGGCCTGGAGTAGGTTACGACACACTGTTCATTTCAGAATGGGGAAGACTGGGATTTAACGAGGTTGATTATGGATGGGGAAAACCTGTACATGTGATACCAGTACAAGGATCTGCTGTTATACCTGTGGGAATTGTTAGCAAACAACCTCTGCCCCAAAATGGCACTCGGATTATGACCTGGTGCGTCCACGGCCAACATCTCCCTTCCTTTCTTAACATGATGAACAAAGGAAATTGATGATGCTCTAATTAATTTATGTCTCCTGCTATCAAAAGCGTATTAATTAATATGTATGTTTGTGAGAAATAATATGTGATTCTGTTAACTAATTGTCTAATTTGTATTTGTGTGCCTTATCATTCGTTTTCCGCGTACAATTGTATCAAAATTATGACTAAATTTTTTGTCAACATGGTATTATTATAATAGTACATTTGTTATGTTCTAAGAAGAGTACAAAATCCTAACTCGATGGCTTCATCCCTACTCCAAAAAAGCAAAAACCTAACCGAGGATGACAACGCTATTTGAACCATACTACTAAACTCATGCTCTCTTTTCTGCATGCTTCTTACTTCTTTTTTGCATTTTAATTATTTCCATTCTTCTTGTACATTTTTTCAAGAATTCCTCCTTAATAACAAGCTTCGTACCAACATAATCATTCGATTCCCTTAAGAGAGACGAACGATTGTCTTCTTGCATCTCTTACGTTTAAGGGAGTATTGCTAGCTGTTAATTTCAGGCATAGGCTTGACCTGCCAGTTATACCTATTTCTGTTACAACCAGAAAAGGCGCATGATCTTGTAATTACTTCTGAAAAAATTCAGAAATACATCAAATCTACTTTTGATTCTCCATCAACCAATCATGTGAAACTATTAAGACAGAGAGCCAAATCCCCAGCTGTCCTGCAAGGGATTCAATTAGGAAACTGAAGAAAAGGAAAAGAAAAGACAACATAAAGCCATAGAGCTATCAAGAAGAGAATGTTAATGAAACCAATCAACTCGATGGAACGGAAAAGCAAGAACATATCATCCATAGATGATGAGAAACTGGAAATTTAATTAAACTAACGCAAATTATACTTGACATATCAAAATGACACAATCAATCATCATCACTTTCATCACTATAGGAAACCAAACCACCTATTGTAACTGGTTCACGGTTTTCATTATCGGCAATAGGTCCTTTCACGAATCTCTGGGATTCTTCTGTGTCATATTTGGATACATTATGAATATCTGATGAAGGCTGTTTGTTATCATCATTAGACACTTCGATAGCTGTTAAAGAATCACCTGAAGTTTCTGGATCCATCTTTGCTTTCTTTGCTTGTGGCTTGACTTTGATAATCGTTCCCAATGGATTAGGTGGACGACTCTTCCTCCTAATTAATGTCGGTTCCTGCATCAACCAACAATCCAATGAAAACCAAAAGATACCGCGACCAGGGCTGACGCATATACCAAAATAGGGATTTATAAGTTTTATCCTCCATTTTCATTAAGGAAACTAGTAACACGTGACTTGCGTCTTGCCAAATATCGTTTCTTAACGATACTGATATACACCACACAGAATTCAATGCCAATTATTAGCCCAAATTGGTCATGTAACAAGTAGTCCCCTTTCCCTTGTAGAATGGCACAGTTAGAGAGAGTTAAATGATAGAGAAGTCCATTTGTTTATCGTATTAAACATGAACCTATGTCCAAAAGGAGTATGTGAAATACAGAAATATGCAGCAAAACCTACCATTCATCTAAAATTGATAGAAAAAGGCAACTTTAGGAATTTAGGTAAAGCCTCATTAGAAAAGCAAAAATTCCTGTTTGCAGAAGTTGACAGCTTAACGAAGCTTGCTTTAGCACTAAACAAAAACATTTACTCGAGAAAGAGCTGTAAGCACATAATATGTAAACTGAAAACTAGATGCAGGATTAGATACAAGAGAATGTGAAGGAAGAGATGAACAGAAACATGCAACAAGAGTAAAGAGACTGAGACAGGAGCCCCGAGAAGGTGAATCAAATGTAAATCATTGTTACTTCTTGATTTTGACCATTTGAGACAAATCATGAACATAAAAACAAAAGAGAGAAAAGAATGAATAAGAAAAAGAAAATAGAATAACCATGGAGGCCAAAAAAAAAATCAACCAAGTTATAGATGATTGTGGTACCGAAAAGGAGAAGAACAAAGGAGGGGAATTATGGAGTATTAAGAATTTGAAGCACAATTGGACGTTCTCCACCTTTTCTCTTTAGATACGTAATTGGTACAAATCCAGACTCCTTCCTCTGTTGCCTAAGGGGAAAACATAGGAAAGCCCAAAGGTCTAATGGGGCTGTAAGTGCAGAGCGCAATTAAAGCAGGGACTTCAACGAAGAAGGCTAATGAATTTTTTTTTCTTTTAAATATACATGTAATGCATGAAAAAAAAAACACAAACTAAATGATATCAACATTGGATTAACAAAAAACACCACAATTAAGTGAATATAACAAGTAGTACTTTATAATTATACGAAAAAGTGAATATAGAAAGTAAAAAATCACCTCCTTCAAGTTCAAAAACCATTTAAATTTATGATTCAGATGCAAATATGCAGTAACTTTCTAATTAAGATATAGTAACTAGCTTTCTAGTGTAGTAGTAAATCTACAATTTTCTTTTTCTTTTTCTTTTTACCTTGCCAACTCTATCTAGCGATGCTCTACAGAACCCATGGATGACGAGACATGCACTGAAGCACCCTTTAAGCGAAACGAAACGCCAGCCTGACTACCTAGCTTTGTAATTTTTCAACGTTTATCTGAAAGCTTAGTGCCATGAAGTACAGGTATTCATTTTAGAGAGACGTGTATGAAATCATTAAAAAGAGGTAACTTGCCAATATATCTTAGACAAAAAACCAAGAACCATTTTGGTATTAAAGCATCGCACATGTCATATCATTTGACCATATAAAGCCATCTCATATAAATATGCGGCCACACAGCAGAAGTAAAGGCAGACAATTTCCAACATCGGGTGAGATGCTGATAAAGCAGTGGCTAAGAAACAAAAAGCCATGAACACCAAAAATACAGTGCTTTTCTCAAGGCAGATCCAGCTATTGAGACTAACCTGGACTTTCGGAACAGGAGGCATCTCCTTGATTTCCTGTACAATGGTCGACTGTGCAGCAACAGCAGCCTAAAAAACCCAAGAGTAAGATCAGCATTCTTCATAGGCCATAAAGCAAACTTCTAGGCAATGACGTTGAACAATGACACTAAATTACTTGAAAACTTCGCAGCTGCTCAGCTTCTTCATCAGCCACTTGCTTCTCATAATCTCTCCTTGACTAAACAATCAAAGAGTTAGAGCAAAAAGTATCAAACATATGATGGGTGCATAAATATGTCCATGTTATGTTCATACACAGAGGAGACAGACAGACATCAATTTGTACGCATAAGCAAATGCATTGAGCAGAGAAGAGATCAACGAGTTAGAGAGCATCAAAAGGTTATATCTTTTATCTTCTTCTAATGCAAATTAACTCAGCCCAATACCAACTTCTCGAGAACTGGTCATTCCATTGCAAAATAAACAGTGGAGCTCACCGTCCATGTATTATCGCACAAGAACATCAAGAGTACACTAAATAAGGTTTTCCTAAACTGATAAACAAATAAGAGATTGGAATAAATATATTCATATAAGTAAAACCAAATTTCCATATATACTACGGCACATAGAATTGTATAACTACACAACACTACACTAAATGGCAAATGTCATAAAAAGCAACAAAATAAGAAGCTGAAGAAATCCAAACTCCTGCCATGACGATCTTGTTCAAGTCAATCCGGGCTGGGTCATCCAGCATTTCATGCCAATCTGAAAGCTGAGGAACCTCACAAGTTGAACCCCCTACCCACGTAGGGAGGAGGGTCATGCCGCTACACAAAACATATCTTGAAAGCTTGATTAAAAAGGTATATTGAAGCATTAAGAACTAAACTATGCTGGAGCCCTTTCACAAATATATATACTGCTCCATTAGCAGGTATAGACTAATAGAACTGAGAGATTAGACAAAGCACAAATTAACATTTTAATAAAAAATCTAGAGCAACTGTAATATTTATGACATTCCAGCTTGAATAGTTGCATTTAGGCTTCCGAGCAAGAAATACTTTCTAAAAGATTAGGATGCCACATGCTTCAACCTTAATGCAGCGGAGGTGTTAAGTGCATAATAATAAACTAAAATCATCACCAACTCCATGATATGCCTAAAAGCTCAACGCGCACCTAATGTACTTACTGTGAGCATCTTCTACACTAGGATACAGTAAACATGACAGGATATACGCTACTACTACAACAGAAATTACACCTTAATACCGAACTAGTTGTGTTCGTCTATATGAATCATCCATATTCACCCATCCCATTTTGGACTTGTTTCATTCGAATACTCAATAATTTGTAATTTAAGACAGCTTAGGGTCCTTATCACTAGATTTCCTGAACAATTCATGTTGACATTCAAATTTCTAAACAAACTAAAAAGACTTCGAGTAAACACTGGACTTTAGGTATGTGTACCGACAAAACCAGGCTTTAATCCTATCTATTAATATCACCTATAAGAACCTTTTACCTCTGTCATGTTTTGTTCTTCATTAAGTTCGCATGGATTCCAAGAGATTCTACATCTTTAAGGACAATTTTCCTCCATGTGATTTCAGGTTCACCTCGTTCCCTTTTAACATATGTAATCATGATAGCATCACAAATAAGGACGGGTGCATTTTGCAGCTCTAGAACATGGCTATGCACTTTTCAGCAAGCTAGTTGTAATGACTCATATTTAAGTTAGGGTATGTTGGTCTTTTAACATAACTAAAAAAGAAAAAAAAAAAAAGGAAAACCTAATCAGTTAATAAAAGGGGCAAAAGCCCATTGAACGAAAAGAAAAAAAAGGGGGATTTGGGGGAAGGGAAAGCAAGGCTAAGCTGCTGCAACAGAAGCTATAGTAGTAGAAGAAGAATAAGAGTATATAAATTTAATAATTTGAGTTATATAGTGAGATAACTGAGATTGACTAATATAATTAGAAGCAAGAAAAGATTAAGTAATGCTTCTCTTAACTCATAGCACTTTGTGAAAGAATCATGAGTGCCTGAAGAACACTTGGTAACGATGATTTTTTTTTTTTGAATCAATTCAAATTCATAATGCCTTTGTATGTAGTAGTATGAATTAAATATCGGAACAGACATAGAAACAAAGGCAATTTGTTGAAGGCATTTTTTTTAATTCAAAGGATAAACTTTCTTACTTCAGTTGCTTAAGATTATCATCTGGGTGTATATAATTTTGTTAGGTACGAAAGAAAGTATTGTCGATAGTGATCCTATATTCCTATATGATTTAGATCTGTACACATAGTTGGCATAATTTGGGTAAAAGAAAATTGAAGAATAAATATACGAGAAAGTTGAAATTGATACATTATAGACTAGTTGAATTACTCATAGCATGGATAAATATAACTCAGCGAATTGATGGTAGAATATAAAACTCTGAGGATTTGGAATCTAAATTTAGCTAAAATTAACTTAAACAAAGAAATTAACACGAGATCGATATTGATGTGACTATATATTGATTGAAGAAAGTCGTACAGATCGCTCGTGGCGACGAGTTTGGTATTTCGACACGAGTACGGTGAGTAGTAATCTTACCGCAATTTGTATTTACATAACCTGCATGGCTTATACCTTATTTTTGAAAATAAAATGTGTTACCAAACATTTGAAATTGCATGTGGGACATGTCCTACTTGATATGGTACTGAATAGTTTACTTGAGAGGTTCAGTTATTTAAAATGTTCTCACTGTTACTAAACATATTTTACTGTTACTTGAGATATGATTATTGTTACCGAAATTGGATTACATGATTTGATAAGAAATTAAATGCCCTATACTATTTTAAAATGCTTTCATGTGAATATTTATTGTTTACAAAGAAAAGTATAAATGGGAGGAGACTTTGAAGGATCCCATAGCTAACGGCGGGTTCGTTAGACCTGGTTCACCTTGTATTTACAGATTACTAATTACAATTATAGCCCTCGCTAGTGGGAAGGTAACTAGCATACAATTATAGTTTTTCCCTCGAGTAGGGACCTACAGTTATATTTGACTCCTTTTACAAAGGGGTCCACATAGTAATACAGATTACATGATCCTTTCTTGGAAACCTCCCAAACATAAAGATTTGCTATGACATAGTATTTACCGAGTTTATTACTGATTTGTTATATTGATTTCTGTTACAGGGAATCCATGAATAGACTGATTATATTTATGGATTTGAGAGGGCATTTTATTTTTATGATAGTTCTGATTATTATTATACAAGTGTTATTACTCACTGGGCTAGCGACTCACTCCCGGCTATTTTTTTTTTTACAGAGACAACAGTTGAAGCAGGCGAGGAATTCATAAATTAGAGCGCACAGGTTGAAAGTTCTTGGTGAGGTTTGCGTGGGCGAATTTGCTATAGTCTTTTCTTTTGAACTCTTAGAGTTGCTCCATCGTTATCTTATTAGTGTCGTGAGTATTCATTTGTTAATATGGCCAAGTTACTAGTATTACACTTTCTTTCCATATTTATAGAGTTGGCTTTGGTTTCATTATGTTGAAAATGTTGATAATATTGGTGGAAACCCATTTGTGGTTAGTTGATGAAGATTGTGACTGATTTAGGTGAATACTGATTGGTTGTTATTTGTTTAGGAGACATGAAATTTTTGGATAGTCCAAAAACAGGGGAAACTGTGTTTGTTTTTCTGTAAATTACCTATCAGGCTTACTTGGGAGCACTTGCTCCTAAGCGCCAGTCACGATCCTAAATTGGGTCGTGACACTAGTCCACCCTAGACTACAAGCATGAATGCTATACATCTCAAGCAAACTTGTCTTGTTTTATCCTCTTAAGTAGTTCTTGTATCTTCTGTCGGATGAAAGTATTTCTAATTTTGTATGACCCGCACATCCCTTGTAACATCCATATATACTACTACAATCAACGAATTATAAATCATGAATCATTATGCATAAAATAATTGTAAGTTTAAACTCCGCGATCAGAGGGTTTGTCGCTTGGAAGAGAACTACAAGGAACCTTAAGTTGAGATATGAAGCTGAATTTTGAGATAGTTATTCACTAAGCTCCCACTGCTCATATAAGCATCAAATCTCAAATTAGATGAGTCAAAAGATAGAATGTTCCCCATCAAATGTGAAGAAATGACGGCAAAGACTAAGCATAAGTAGCTTAAATAATGTGGACAGGACATCATGGCAATGACAAATCATGAATAGATTATCTATTAGTTGTATCTCAAACAAACATAAAGACCTTAAGCAACATCTAACCATTTCAAGCTTATCAAGGAACTCGGTCTCGTCATCATCCAAGGCTTTAGGTGGTCCTACAAGAACATTAAAGATTTACATTTCCAAGCAATTGTAAATTAATAGCCCAAGCACCAAAATGAGTAACCCACAAGAAACAAAAAAGGAAAAGGGTCCTTAATTACTCACGGTGTTTAAATCGCTCATTAAATTCAGCATCTTTCCTGTCCTTGTTTTCCTTCAAAATCTGCAGTTCCAATGAAAATATAACTCAAGCTGGAGTTTGATATTTGAAGCACATATATACCAGAGAGCATAAACATATGGACCACAGCTACCTTAACACAAAAGATTGAAACTGGGAACAATAATCAATGAAAGGAAAAATAATGTCACTTAGCATAATGGGAGGTACCAATTTCCAAAATTATTGCTTTGACAACACAATTCCAGTAATGTTCTACTGAATTCCCTTGGTCTAAAAATTATATTGTCGTGTAAAATAAAAAATAAAAAAGATTTGATCATATATGAACTGTCGGATCCCCTTGACATAAGGGAAATTTTTAGTGTAGTGATAAAGTGGGTTCAAAAAGTTGCTTCAGCTCACAAGTTTGAATTCTAACAATGAGATTTTAATATCTTTTCGAATTCCTTTATAAAAATTTCTGGTTGCGCCACCGGTTGATACTAGTATATCTGATACAGGTGTTTGTAAGTATCCTAAAGGTACATGCACATTGTTGCCAATCTTTATAGTGTATTTTGAAGAATTTATACAAACCGCCAAGTAACAAGATGGGAAGGAGATAGAGCAAAAATAAGTGACAAACAGAAGGGAGTTTATTGAGTTTTGTCGGACCTCATAAAGTGGGCGATCTCTCTGAGCAGTTCCGTCCTCGACCCGAGCACCCCGAGTTCTCTTGGCTTCTTCCAACTACGAAAAAACGGACGTTCGAAGCAAACAACTAATGGCGGAAGAAACGCGTGTGAAGAGAGGAAATGGGAGCAAGGGTTTACGGTTTACCTGTTCTTCGGAGACAAAACTCATCAACCTTATAGCAGGTGGTAAATCTTCGTCCGCCATTGTCAAGTTCAGTTGTCGCACTACAGAGTTACACCGCCAAGTTGGATTATCTGAGCTGCTTCCCCTTTTCAGGTAACTGTGTTTTCTCCCCTTTCTTTTCCAATTTCAATCCCTAATTCTCTTCCCAATATTCTCAATCACTAAATTGATACAAAAGGAATCAATAATTGTGTCATCGAAAAGTTACTATGTGTTGTATTTGTATTTTTTAGAAATAATTTAATTTTAATCTTCCTATTTTGTTCTTAATGAAATTTAAACTCACATATAAATTTCTATAAGATCCGAAGGTATTTTTTTTTTTTTTTTTTTAAAGATTTGTGCCGAGTCAAAGCTTAAGAAAATGACACGGCGAAGTATATTTTTTATTCTATTAAGAAACTAAACTCAAAGTAACAATATGAAATAAGTAAAGACAAGAGATATAAACAGAAAGAGATTAGAGATTCTTATTTCTTTCATCCATGTATTTTCAAAGTGTATACAATGTGATGCCCAAATCCTCTATTTATAGAATGATATAGGTAATACAAAGGGATGCCATGAACATGGTATTAACTATTGAGAATATGGGGGAAGATCATGGAGGTGTGGGAGTTACATCCAAAATGGTAAGAAGTAGTGGGAGGTTAATGGAGAAGAGTAGTGGGTGTTACTCCCTTAGGAATTATGGACATGCACCATAATCAAGTATTTCATAACACTCCCCCTTGGATGTCCAAAGATAATGTGCCTTGTTAAAACCTTACTAGGAAAAAACTCTGTGGGAAAAAATTCTAGTGAAGAAAAAAGAGTACACATATCTTGTAATACGCATAACTTGTTGCCTCATTAAAAACCTTGCCAGGAAAATCCAATGGAATAAAACCTTAGCTAAGGGAAAAAGAGTACAACACATATTTGCCTCCCCCTGATGAAAATATCACTTTATTTCTAGGAGACGACGAATTCCAAGCTTGTATAACAAATTCTCTAATACTAAGATCGTTAATGCCTTGGTGAATTATTCCGCCAAATTATCACTTGAACGAATTTCTTGAACATCTATTTCATCATTCTGTTGAAGATCGTCTCTGCAAAGAAACTTTGGCTAAATGTGCTTTATTTTGTCTTCTTCAATATATCGTTCTTTCCATTGAGCTATGCAAGCATCACCGTCTTCAATATTATTGGTATCTTCTCTTCAAAAAAATCACACGTCTCATTCGTGTTGAGTCACTTAATTTATAAGATGTTAGTATCTTGGTATGAAGAACGAACTTCATGTAATGCCCCGCATTTACATAACCAACAAAATTTTGACAATATTTGTTAGAATAAACAAATCTATCAATGATTCTCTTGTAATATATTACTAATTACATTCCAGTGTCTCCATATCGAATTAAAGTTAAATCTTGCTAGTATAAAGTTATACTCAAGATTCTAGCAAGAAACATAAGTGCACCTAGTGCACTAAGACACAAAAATAAATCATATATGTCATACGTGGATGGCTGAAGCTTTATTTAACAAAATTTTCGAGAACCCCTATATGCTTCAGAACAGTTTAAATCCATCAAGGATTTTCATTATACGCATATCAAAATTTTCATGTATTGCCATATTAAAACCTGAAAATAATTTCATCCACCACAGGAGAACCTGTCTCCATATACGTAATGCCAGGATATTTACGACAAATCGTGTGCCACAAGTCGTCTTTATGTCTATCGACTTGATTTTTCATTTCACTTTTTGCACAATGGACTATCCGTCCAATTTCATATTTTTCTTGTGAAGTGAATTTTTATTGCGTATTTTTTCATTTGACCAATCATTTATCTGTCTAAATTCCATGACAGATTTGAGCTCAAGATCATTGTCAATATTAATAATATTGAGCGCTACATTATATCAACAATATCGTTAATGATCATTTTACATCGGTTCCATCATCACATAATAAAGACATAACTTATCGAGATCTCATTATTTTTAGGTACTTGAGCCTCTTCCATGAGATCTTATAGAGTGTTATGTCGTGGTGCTTTTCTAGAGCACTTGCCTCTTTATAGTGACCATCTTGATCATTTGCTCCACTCCTTTTCCAAGGAGTTTTATCTTTGGAACCAACATGTCATAGACTCTGTCCATCATAGACTTTATTTTTGTTGGAGAATTAGCAGCTGAAATATGAAATTTGGCTTTTGGTCAGCAGATGCCTCTGACAATATTTTGCAAATGAATTATCACTTGAACTTCAAGTTCACATTTTCTTGTACGAGGATCTAGATTTACTCATAATAATTCATTCCACGTATCACTTTTTCAGCTGCCCATTTTCTCCCCTAATCACCAACACATTTTCCAACCTTATTTAGGAACACATCTTTGTGCATTGTGGTGGGATAATTAAATCATATCGCACATCCATATTTCTAGATGGAAGTTTTTTGGTTCCTGACCTACCAATTGTGACAGGGAGGATTTTTCATAACTTGTTGGCTAGATGCGTACAAGTGCTGTTGTATATTAAATAATACACCTCATACCAAGGAAAGACAAGAGATATAGAGAGAAAGAGAGGAGAGATTTTTATTTCTTCCATCCATGTATTTTCCAAGTGTGTACAATGTGATGCTCAAACGCTCTTTTATAGGATGATATAGGCGATACAAAGGGATGCGATGAACATGGTATTAACTATTGAGAACATGGGGGAAGATCATGGAGGTGTGAGAGTTACATCCATAATCGTAAGAAGTAGTGGGAGGTAAATGGAGAAGAGCAGTGGGTGTTACTCCCTTAAAGTTTATGGACATCCAACGTTATCAAGTATTTCATAACACATTCCACTTTTTACCATCCAATGTACTTTTATTTAGCTAAAAACAACTAGAACTGGGAAAATATATTTGGATAAATTTTAGAATAAATGTCTTCCATGCTCACTAACAATTTGAACAGAACAACGTACTCTTAAAAAGATCTCATGTCGTGATTTATTTATATTTTTGGTATTGACCTTCTATATACAACAATAACAATAACAACCCATAGGAATCTCATAAGTGAGAGTGCAAACCTTATCTCACTCCGAAGGAGTAGAGATATTGACCTTTTAACTATGGCTTTTAATATATTTAATTCTCAAAAGTATATTTTATCCGGATAGGATTATTGAATGCCCTTCTTCTTTCTTTTGATTTTCTATTAATTCAGAGTCAAATCGCATAAGTTCTAACCCTCTCTTTTTTCACTGCCTAAGAGAAAGAGCAAACAAAGTAATGAAAATAGCAAAAGAAGACCGAAAAGCTCTTGAGCTTTAGGGCGTGTTTGGTATGAAGAAAAATATTTTCTATTTTTCTTATGTTTGGTTGGTTTAAATGTTTTGAAAAACATTTTTTTCATGAACTTATTTTCCAAAACTCTTTTTAACCTTCCCCATCCTATTTTTCATTCCCACCAATCCACCCCCACCCTACCCCACCTACCACCCATCCACCCCACCTCTGCCCCAGACCCACCCTCGCCTCCCACCCCCCACCCTAAATAGAAAATATTAATATTATTTAATGGTGCTTTCTTTTCATGTTATAGATAGAGTTTTTTTTCATTTCGACAAATGAATATTTTTCTTTTCATGATATTAAAAAGTATTTTTTTTCCTTTCAACAAAATGATGTAGTAAAAAGCATTTTCTTTCATTTCAACAATTTTTTTTTTTATGATGTAGAGAAAGTGTTTTCTTTCATTTCAACAAAAAATGTATTTTTTTCATGATGTAGAAATTCTTTTTTAACAAAAAAAAAGAGGATGTTCTTTTTAGTTATGGAGCACAAATTGCAACGTTATTTTTGGGTGGAAAAGTAATGCAACATATTAGTTCCTTTGGGTTTGTGTGAATTTTTGGTTTGGTATTGGAAAAATAGCGCGACCATAATTGGTTTGGTTTGGTTTTAACTAAAGAAAGTAAAACCTAAACCAAACAAACTCGACATCACATATATAGAAATTTTAGATATATTTAATATATAAATATACTTATTGTGATGTAATTTATAAATATTTCTTAAACTTTTTCATAATTTTATCTTTTAAGGTATTATTTCAAGGTTGGACTTAGAACTTTTGAATGTTCCAATAAGTTTTATAGCCATTAATATTAGTAACTTAAATAATGCTAACAAAAGCCCAAACCAAAATCAAATCAATACTACTGCTAACAAAAGACATTCAATTCAATATTACGAACGACAATGTATTGAATTCCTATTTTTTGTTTTGCAATAATTTAGATAAAAATGCATAACATATTTTTATTTTTTCTTTAGCGCTTAGTCATGTAATTAATACTCCCTTATAAGTCTACTTATTTTAGCATAACTTAGTACTTTTAGATTATATTTATTTTTATTATGATATTTTAATTAGCAATATTTATATTACATAATTCTATTGTACTTAGTTGAATATTTTAGGACAATGCCATGACACATCTCATATTTTGCATTATTTTCTTGAAAAATACCGTATATATTTGTATCTTACTAGGATTAAAGAAATATTTTGAGCACAAGTTATATGTTTTGTGCTACGAAGATTTTACGCGAAAAAACCCAAATAACCCAAAACCCGAGATTGAAAAACCCGAGTTTCATTGGTTTGATTTGGCCTTTAGATTTAATAACCCGATACAATTGATTTGGTTTGGTAATTACAAAATCCGAACCAACCCGACCGATGTACACCCCTATTCAGGACAATAGACTTGTAATTTTTGAATTTTCTCTGAAACTCTCTAGTCAGCTCGACAATATTTCAATATATACTTACGATTTGAGGCATCTCAAAATTCTCTGTTCGGCTAAAGTGAGCAATATAATGTGAATAAAATAAATTGAAAAAAAAAAATCAACATAAAATGTCGCAAAATGACAAGAAAATGGAATAAAATATTTCCTTCCTCCTTTACCGTCTTTTCGTGATTATATCTTTAGCTACAGTATTTACTTTGTTTCTTCACTGTTGAGTCAATGGTGAGAACTAAGTGGTGTTGAACAATACTAAACATGGTAATTTTATAAGGGCTATACCAAATGATTTTATTGATATACGTAAGAAGGGGTAAAGAGCAAAGAAGTCTAGAACTCAATCTTTTACTTGAACCAACCAGACCTCTCCGTCACTTTCCTAGTTGTCAAAAGAAGATTAACCGTAGATAAAGTATAGGGTTATAGTGCCTCCTTCTGCATCTAGTTTCTTCGTTTAGTTGATAACAAGTGAAAGAGCGAAAGTACTACTCAAAAGTGTGACATATTGGTCAACAAAATGGCACATATTCTAAAAGCAGAGACACAAAAAACATAAAGCAATTTCTTCTCCCTCGACTAAGCCTAGAGGGCAAAGTAATCGGCATTTATACTAGTAGAAGATAGCATGTATTCAGTGGACCAATTGAAGTGTGAGCAAACATACCCAAACATCACCGTTATACCCGTCCAACAACAACAGACCCAGCGGGATCCCACAAGTGGGGTCTGGGGAGGGTAATGTACGCAGACCTTACCCCTATCCTGGGAGGTAGAAAGGCTGTTTCCTAAAGACCCTCGACTCGAGAGGAAGGACCAAACATCACCATTATAGCGACAAAGCACAGCCCAAGTTGCTGCTTTTAAGTTTTAACTGATACGCAGAGGACACTAAAAGATATTAGTTGTTCATTGGGAGATCTGTGTTGTTCTATTTGAGGACTTGATTCCTAAGATTACCAGATGAGTGCTGATCGCTAAACAATCCCCTTTACAATACTAATATTAGGCTAACGTGGAATCAGTTTTAACAAATGTTTGATCCTCGAACTCAGGTTCCCCCAGTGAAGTCAGAGACAGAAATACAACCTAATGTAGATGAATATTGGCAAGTAAGTACTTAATCCCTCCACTTGCCAAGTATAGTAGCCTCGATCCCACAATACTGAACAAGATGTGACTTGGTCTAAGCAGTTAGGACAATATTGATAGAAAACACACGCCACTTGATCAAAGTACTAACATATTACACACAATACAGAAGGTGACAAGCACGAAGTTTTACTAAATTGTGAAGAATAGCATAGCAAGGAGCTAACCAATTAGGATGACTGGCACAACAAACTAAGATTAACAGCACATCATTGGGGGGAACTAATGAGATTCAAAAGAATTACAGCGTCCCAGTTGTTTGTCTGAGACTACCATCCAGGAGTAGCATAACAGGCTCACAAGCGACAAGATAATGTTTTATTTTCTAATTATCAAGTGCAACTAGAAAAGCATCTAACTACTTACCAGCAGAACTAATAGTGTGTTCTTTTTGGAGGCCATATAATGCCAATGCTGAAAATCTCCAGACACCAGAAAGAAGGAAAAGATCTCGACTCCACATGATTTGGCAGCCAGCGGAACAATGCCATCTTGGCATAACTTGCATATTATCAAAAGCAACATGACCTTATCTACGAATTCCTTATCAATCTCAGAGAACAGCCAATGGTGGAGGAGTCCAGATTCATTCTCTTGAATAATGTGCAGGCAAAGCAAGGAGATAACAGTAACAACTATAGCATATTCACAAAAAGAAGAAAGAAAAAAGGTATATATGTACATGGGCATCTTCGTCTAACATAAGACACAGGGAATTAACTGGAGAAAATAGCCTACTATCACAACAATAAATTACAGTCACGTAGCGAAAATCGGCACTTGATCTTAGATTCAATAACATTTCACGATGTAACCAGAGAGGCGCAAAATTATCTGCAGATCAGTACATAGGCACGTGTTATTTGCAAAACCTTGCTTTTTACTACATTAGAATCCAAGGTTCTCTTGCACTCGATCTGATCTTATACTTTATTGCGTATCACAATATGAAAAAAAAAAGGGGGTGTCCTAGATGTTCTAATAACTTAAATGCAGATCAGAAATGGCACATGTTATTTGTGAAACCTTGTACATTTAGAATTATGGATTCTCAAGTTATTTTGCAGGTGTTGTATATGAGAAGTTCTATATAACCTATAAGCAGATCAGTACAATGGGCACATCTTATTTTGTGAAACATAGTTTTTCTAGAAATATGGATTCTTACATTATTCTGAAAAACCTTCCACTTTCTATTTGTTTTGGTTTTTTAAAGTGCTAAAAGATTTCAAAAAATCAGGACCAGAAAATGCGAACAGATTATACCAAATGGACATTTTTTTATAAGGTAACCAAATGGACATCTACTAGCTCCTACTGAGCTCCTTGGTAAAGAACATCCATTCCTTTCCTTTTCTTATCCTTTCTTTGTCTGTCACCTGTTCTTGATTTGTGTATTATTAAATAAATGGGTTCATTCAGCAGTTAAAAACAAGGACTAATGCAGCAAACTGATACAGACAAAATAAGATAAGAACCAAGTTCCAATATCTCGGTGGCAGAGACTCTTAAGAAGTTCTCCAGGGACAAACATAAAAGTCGCCATCAAGGCTTTGGTCTGGTGATAAGAATGCAATTCATGATATGTGAGTTAGGTGCACGTCATGGGTTCAAACTCAAGCCGTAGACAAACTGTGCACCACTGCCTCTCGGGGATTTCTCAGTCATCAAAAATATAAACATAAAAGTCAAAAAAGCACATACAAGCTCTGTTCAGAGTCCACCCACACAGACCTATAATTTGCTTCTCAAAGTGCATCAGTTGAGTACTGCTCAATCTGAACACTGCTTTGACTAAACCATTCGTGGCCTCCTGCTAGCATCCTTTCATATGACAGATATGATAGATAACCCTTGGTAAAGATGTAGGTATGTGTTTATTATTTAAGTAAATTCTAGAGAAGGCATAACAATGTCAAGCTATCCCTGCAAGGGGGGGCTCACTACTGCTTTAGCCTTTAGTAGCCACCTTCCTACTTGCCCATACAATATTACCATAAGAAAGACAAAGGCCAAAAAGACTTTCTTTACATTTCAAAGACTAATTTGGCATGGGATGTGAAACAAAGAGATTAATAACAAATAAGAAACCAAAACTCAAGCAACACTAAACAAAAGAGAGAGAGAGAGAGAGAGAGAGAGAGAGAGAGAGAGAGAGAGAGAGAGAGAGAGAGAGAAGAGAGATAAATTAAGACCCCAAACAGTCGTTTAAAAGAAGATATATGAGCTACTAGAGAAAGATAAAGATTTCCACTAAGTATTCCTTCTTTAAAGATTGCAAACATAAAGACATAGCAGGAAAAGAGCAGTAAATAAGATCACTGCCTTTGAAGAATTAAAAGAAAAATGGGAAGGAAGAAAACTATTTCCAACAAGAACTCTAATCTCTATATCCTTCCACTTTTATCCAGTGTCCTCGAAGGGATAACAATGACTCTGATTTCTACCCACATCTTCAATGATTTATTCTGGTGCTTCATTTCCCTGACTAAGGAGAAAATGTCTGTTCTTCAGGTCTGTTTGGTTTTCTCCAACCAAAGTGACAATCTGTCTGCATCCTCTACTTGACTATCCGAGACGCATACTAAAGTTGGATAGTTTGACATCAATCTATACTTGAAAGGGTGGCAAAACGGTTGGTTGGATCAAACTGTTCATGAAAAAAGGAGGCGCACAAACAAAACCCATTTCACTGGGCATAAAATTGACTGGTTCCATTTCCCTTCTTCCACATAGATCGCTTCTTCTCTATTGCTTAAATAGCACTATTAATTAGCACTCCTTGCTCATTCAATCATTAAGAATACCTGAATCCTCAATTTTCTGGGTATGTTAAGAACATCATGTAACACTTCTAGTTGAATTTACAGAGGAGACTGGTTACATGTAATTGGTGAAGCTTGACGATAGTAATCATTATTTGTCCCTACAAAGCAATGTGGATGCCCAGTTATGAAACAAGTTTTTGAACTTTTTGGTTTCGTTGAACAATATCTAACATGGTGAAAGGTACTCTTCTTCATCATATGGTAAACCCCACTATTGGCATGAAATGTCCAAATGGAGAGAAACATATGGTGAGCATTAATATAGTCGACCCCAACTAGCTTGAAATTGAGGTGTGGAGTCAATACCTTTCCCACTTTGCTCCCTTGGAGGCTCAAACCCCTTACCTCTAGGTTGGAAATGTAATTCTCTTTCCACTGAAGCAACCTCACTTGTCACAGTGAAAGGTATTGGATTGAACCTGAATAGCTAGAGAAATGGATATAGAAAAGACTCTTCCAGCATGTACATTGGGGGTGGTGTGGATAGAAGGGAATCATAGGATATTTTTTAATAAAAGTAGAAGCTATCATTGGACTACTACAGAAGTGTATTTTTCCACTAGTTTTCTGGAGTATCTTGAAAAATGTATATGATATAGGTATTTCAGTGGAGTTCCTCATGTCCCTAAATGACTAAAGAGAGACTAATGCTTGTAATCTTCTGTACATTTCCAGCACTTTCATGGTGCTTTTTATGAGGATAAAGTCTTACACCACTTATCAAAAGAAACATACTTAGAACAAGAGAGGCAAAAATCTTCAGGTGGAAGAATTGCCAGTTAGGGGCTGATTAAAGGATGAAAATGATTTAAAGTAGATGGACCTAAAGGAAGGGAGTTTAGAGCTAAGTTGCTCGGACTCGGTATAGGTGTCCGATACGGGTGCAGATCTAGAGGTCGGATCCTTCATGACCTAAATTTTAAGAATCGAGGATACGGATCTAGGTACGGATATCGTGCATGGATTCGGCTAAAATATCTAAAATTAAAGTTATAAAAATATGTCTTTCTAAGACATTATGTGAGAAACATACGAGATAGTCTGAGAAGGAGAAGATATTGATCAAAAGGAGAATCCGAGAAGGAGATAAAAGGAAAAGGACTAACATAGATATTTCTATATACAAGGTATTCCATTTATTCTATTTCACCCTAGCTTTTGTTTTGATTTCAGAAACTATTGTATCTATCCCGAATTTCTCAGGCGATTTTGGTCGAAATACCTAAAATAGGATCCCACACCCACACTCACGTCGTGCCGATACAGGTGCGGCACCAAAAGTGAAGAGTCCGAACAGCCTAGGTTTAGAGCCCCACGGAGAGTGACTAATTAGGAGAGAAGAAAGCATCTAGGAAATCTAGGCACCAAAAAGAAGCGATAAAGTCTTCAGGGTAACATAGAAATACAATCATAATTCTAACTCCAAACTGAAACAATAATAGGCATTTATTAGCTTACAATCTTCTCGTACAAGGATTATTCTCGATAACAGGAAAACATCTACAATTTGTTTTTCCAGAGAACAAAACTTGAACCAAACTAGAGAAACAACCTATCAAGGAACTCTCTGCAGAATTCCTGCAAAATAGAAAACAAAGAAGAATAAACAAGATTACCTCCTTAGCTTTCATGGTAGAAACTGACCAAATATCTAATAAACTAAAAGCAGGTTATACAACTGAAAATAAACATGAAACAAAGATGCTTCATGCCTGGCTATGTTGTGCGGACCCACCAAAATGTAGCCGCACCCGTGTCAGATCCTTCAAAAATGCACTACTTTTGGAGGATCCGACGTATCCGGCCACATTTTCGGAGAGTCCAAGCAACATAGATGCCTGGCTATATGAACTAAAGATTTCATCCTTTTCTTTAATTTGAATTTTGCATGGAAACACTTTGTTCAGAAAGTATCTTCTTGTTTTATTTTATGAAGATGTTGCCAACAGGGTTAACAAGCCATTCTCTCAAACAATGTGTGACATTCTACTACCCGTACACCCAGCGCTTAACATCTAAAGCATGGACTATATGACATGAGGCTCAGCATGGGATAAATCAATAATAGGCGCCTACTTTGATACCATGCCAAAGACCTAATTCAACCTCAAAAGCTAGCTCATGAGGTGAGGATTGTCCATTTCTATATAAGGAGACAACAGCTCATTTATGTATAAACACTCGGGAGAGGACGTGGATCATCTCTTACTACATTGCTCGATAGCATTGCTCCTGTGGTGGGAATTTTTAAGCTTGTTTGTGATACAATGGACCAGTCCACGTACTATGGAGATCTGAAGGATGCAATATTTAGTTGGATCTTTAGAGGACGGAAGAAAAGATGTGGGGCATATGATATTACTTCATTAGCACTAATACAGATAATATATGGAGGAATAGAAGAGCTTGGTTTTTGTAGCTGTAAGAATAGCCTCCTGCTTCCAAGTCTTTTTGGTGCACCCATGCTAACCCTATTGATACAGAAGATTGGGTGTTTTTGTAAAGAATCACACATCTATGTAGATTCTCTATTTTTTGGTATACCTCTTGTATACCGGAGTCTGCTCGATCTCAAGAAAACTACACTGGATCAAATAAACGGACACAACAGCCCATTCCTCACAACCAATGTGGTACTTTAAAAGAGCAAGCACTAAGGAGACAACAGCCTAGTTTGTTTACATTTCCAGTCAAATCTCCATGCAAGATATCATTGAAATATAGAAACAAGAAGCTGTCTTCATTTGCTTATCACCAAATAGCTCCATCATTATAAACACTGCCTTATTTAAGTGAGTAGAAAAGAAATATGACACAATGCACATGGATATAAACTGAAGTACAGCACAATAAACTCGTGAGATATCTGACTGTGATGAAGTATATATATATATATATATATATATATATATATATATATATATGTGACTGCATTTAAATTAACGATCATGTGCTGAAGAAAAAAATTGTACAAGCTCAATGATACCTCTTATACTGGGCTAAGCATCTTACAAGTAACTCCATCGTGCACAAGCTGAAGAATAGCATCCTTCAACTTTAGATAGTCATCAACTGTATTGTAAACCTGATGAGAAATCCGAACATATCCTGTAACACAGCCATCACCATCCTGGAAGTCTTTTATTTCCTGGTAGTGAATTGGGACTTCTATCCCAAAATGGCCGCGCAGACGAGTTCTCAAATTTAAAGCATCAATATCACTGAGAATCCCAAGGCTAGCAGGCAAACCAACCATTGCCATACTTGGACACATGTCAGGAGGGCAACCAAGCGCTGTTCCCCACGCAGTGGCCAACATTTGCCCCATTTCAACCACAGCATTATGATTCCTCATCCTAATTCCCTCAATCCCACCCTCAAACCTATTTATAAATTCTAACACCTCAGGTATAACTAGCTGCGAGCTGTAGTCTCGCGTCCCTATCCATGCACTTTCAATGGCTAGTCCATTACCATATTCATGTGACACCACAGGATGATGTAGATCAGGGGATACAGGCGATTTACGACAGTACAAAAAGGCAACTGATGGAGGGCAAAAGAACCACTTGTGCAAGTTGCTTACATAAAAATCAGCTCCAATTTCTTCAACATCCACGTGAACATTGCCAATGGCGTGGGCAGCATCGACAAACACCCGCTCTACGCCTTCTTCCCTACAAATCTTAACCAAATCACGCACAGGAACAACAACACACGGCATTGATGTAATGTGATCAATGATGGCCAATCGAACCTTTTTCCCATTGGCTTTTCCCTTGGCCAATGCTTTTCGAAACTCGGCAACAATCTCTTCTTCCGAACGAAGAGGAAACGGCAAATGAACAACGATCACAGAACCACCAGCACGGGTGACGTAAGCCTCAATTGATTTCTTAACGGCCTGAAAAGCGCAATGGAGCATGACGACGGCGTCTCCTTTCTGGAAACGGCCTTCAGCGAAGGCCCAGCCGACGTGTTGAAGGACGATAGCGGCGGCAGTGGTGGCGTTATCAACAAGAGACACCTCATCCACGTGTTCAGCATTTATAAGGTCCTTGATAATCGTCCGAGAGTGAAGAATCCGCTTTTGTAAATAATTGAAGAAGAAGTCGTCGGGTTGCTGGAGAAAACGGAGCTGCCAACGCTTTTGAGCTGCAATGATGGACGACGGACAGCTACCGAAGCTGCCGTTGTTGATACGAGCTATTCCCGATTGGTGGTGGGCGAACTCTGCTCGTATTTCGGAGTCCGTAATGAGAGCGGAGCTGGATAGCTTGGGTCTCTTGGCTAAATGGTTGTGATCGGAGCCGTTAGCTCTGTGGTCATCGTCGTTAGTCGGTTCCATTAGAATCAATCAACAGGTTTGGGGTTGAGAATGAGGGTTAGGGTTAGGGTTAGGGTTTTGGCTTCCCGAAAGAGACGAGCGATAGGATATGGAGGTACCTCACTGCTACATTTCAAAATGTTCTCTTATTTTAGAGGATAGAGACGTCGCCTTTTGGCAACACAGTAATGCCGCAATTTTTCCAAGAGAAATGAAAACAACAATTCAGCAATTTTTACTTTTTCTTGTTTTTAGTTTTTACCAATATCTGCATCATATTTTAGACTTAAATTTCAACTAAATTGGAAAGAGGCTAATATGTGATGAGCCTGTTCAAAAGGGGCAATAAACATAGACGCAATTTCGGTATATCTTCCATCGATCTTGTTTAGGTGACTTTTGGCTTCATTTATTTCATGTTTTTTCTATATTTTGAGTGTGTAGTCATATTTACCAAAAAAAGAAGATAATAAATTCGAAATACTAGCATTGCATACAAGCGGGGCAGATGCAGCTTTTTTAACCGAACTCATAACTATACGGAGTATAAATTTATGTGTAAAAACTTACTAAAATTTCAACAAATATTAGGTTTGAATCCATAATTTTAATAGTACAATTTATTTAATACTAAAAAATTTAAAAGTTGAACTCATAAATTTTATATCCCACTCCGCCTCTACATACAAACTTAAGTTTGAAATATGTTATCAGTCTTTATTTACTTTAGTTTTCTATCAGTGTGTGACAAAACAAAAAAGAAATTGAAGTTGGAGACAAAAGGATCGGGTAATGACCTCTCTCGAAGACTTCATTTACGCCATCTCACAACTAGTTTACTGTGACCACTGCTTACTCCACAAATCTCACTTTTTGTAATGACTCGTCTTCGAGTTATCCTTTCCTTTTAGACTTTTGCAAAATGATGTAATTGTACCAACTGAACTTCCTGTATAGGGTTAAATTTGGCTCATAATGCCCCCACGCCAAATGGGCACGTCCCTTATAATAAGGGCGACCCAAGTGAGGGCACGACCCAAGTTGGTGAAGAAGAAGTGACGTCGTTTAGTGCCTGACCTTTTTACTGAGTAGAAGCCACCAACTTTTGTACCTTTTTTATTATTTCGAGTCTCCTACTATATAAAGGAGACCCCCACATTGTAATAGGGGTATGGTTATTCTCGGATAATACAATTTCTCTCTCTATCTCTCTCTCTCTTATCTCTTTCTTGATTTTCCAACCATTGCTTCCCTCTTAAGCTAAGTCTATTTCACTACGCACTTACAGATCTACAAACATTCTTGAAGCAATAATCATCTCTTGGGCTTATTATATTTGATTACGATTTACCCCTATATATTTTCGATTGTTTTTAAGCTTATAAAATACGAATATAATTTTTGAGCTAAACAATTTGGCTCCGTCTGTGGGGATTTCGAGAATCAAAACCATAGTATCCACCTAGAGATCAACCAACTACCACTCTCTACACCACACAAAAACAGAAAATGGCCGAAAATAACACAAGATCGAAAGCTATATTGGGTGTCACTACCAACCTCCTTGGCCCTCTCAACGAGGCCAGTGACGATGGCATCCTGAATGCAACCCCTAGCATCACACCGGGTGCAGAGATCTCACCTTCCCCATCCGAAGGTCTGACGATCTTGCGCGAAAAAGGAGCTTCCACATCTGCGGCTACGGAAGCACCCTCAGCGGTCAAGAAGCTACTGGAAAGATGGCTAACAAGCACTCTAAGTGGCTTGGTTGAGAGGTCACCACAAAGTAACATCGGGTGTACACCAACGGTAGGTACCACTGCTGCCGTGGGTGAACCGGAAGTTGCACTAGCGAATAACAAACCCATCGAGACACAGACCAACGATGGCACGCTAACAGCCATCATAAAGAAGATGGAAGACATGGAAAATGAAAACAAGGCGCTCCGCGGTCAGATGAAGGAACATCAGGAGAGGGTCGACAAGATCCCCGGTGCTCCCAAGTTGCTACCAAAACGCGACGTGGGAAGGTTCGTTGAACAACCATACACTGAAGAAGCTGCCCCTCACTCCACCCCAAAAACCTTCAAGATGCCACCCTACTTGAGGGTATATGACGGAACCACAGATCCCGAGGATCATCTGATCCACTACGTCACCGCTGTGAAGGGCAACGACCTATCAAAAGAACAGGTACCGTCGGTACTGCTGAAGAAGTTTGGCGAGACGTTGACAGGAGGGGCCTTAACATGGTACTCTCAGCTACCGGCTAAGGCAATATCAACGTTCGAGGAAATGGCGGATAAGTTCGTCACAGCCCATGCAGGCGCGAAGAAAGCGGAGGCCAGGGTCAACGACATCTTCGCGGTCAAGCAAACCACAGGAGAGGGACTCAAGGACTTCCTGGCAAGGTTTAACAGGGTAAGGATGAGTCTACCAAATGTATCGGAAGGTATGGCAGTCGCCGCTTTCCAGAACGGGCTAAGTAGGGATGGTTCGAGGGCAACCAAGAAGCTGCTGAGCCGCCTCATGAAATATCCCCCTACCACATGGGAGGAAATCCACAATGCCTATTGCGCCGAGGTACGAGCGGACGAGGATGATCTTAATGGGCCGACCCAACGGCTAACAGCGATACACTCAGAAACGTGGAGAGATCGACGGAACGAAGGACGACGAGAACAACTCCCCCGCTCCAACAGAGATCGACATCAGCCATACACCAGATCCTCCCATCCGCCACCAAGGCATACAGACGCGCTACAGCGACACGTCGCCGCACTCCGAAACGAAAGAGGTACGCCCCCTTTATTAACCGCCCATAACTTTTGTGTATCTCCTTCAGAAATAGTGTACGCACTGGAGAAGCTGGGCACCAAGGTGCAGTGGCCGCAGAAGATGAAATCAGACCCTGCCACAAGGAAATCAAACGCCATATGTGAGTTCCATCAGGAACGGGGACATAAAACCGAAGACTGCATAGGCCTACGGCAAGAGGTGGTCAGGATGCTGAACCAGGGATACCTGAGGGAGTTACTCAGTGACAAAGGGAAAATCAACTTTGCACGCGGACGAGAACAACCCCACGGGCCGCCGAAGCCACCTTCCCCAGCGAGCACGATAAACATGATCGTCGGAGGCGGCGACGAGTCAGTGATCAATCACGTCAAGTTCGCCACCACACACAGACTAAAGCGGACCATCGCCCATGAACGGTATGACGACTTCGAAGATAGTATCACCTTCGATAAGTCTGATGCCGACGGTTTGTCTTTCCCTCATTATGATGCTTTAGTTATCACTTTACGTATCGCTGATACGGATGTTAAAAGAGTCATGATCGATGACGGAAGTGGCGCCTGTATTATCCACCCAAGGGTCCTCGTACAAATGGGACTCGAGGATAGGGTAATACCGCGCTGCATAACACTAACCGGTTTTAACAATGCAGTGGAACGGACGTCCGGAGAAATAGCACTGCCCGTCTTAGCGGGAGGAGTCACGCTGGAAACAACTTTCCACGTGATGAACCAAGAAACGGCGTACAACGTCATCATAGGACGCCCGTGGATACACGCCATGCGAGCGGTCCCTTCAAGCCTCTACCAAGTGATCAAATTCCCTACCCCATGGGGAGTATTCAGTATTCGAGGCGAGCCACGCACCGCACAAGAATGCTACAAAATAGCCCAAGACTGCGCCCACACCCAACAGCTAAAGGGGGCGAGCGCGGAGGCATAGCAATTAGCCGTGTCGGGGACTAAGGTCAACCCGACAACGGACGCCATCAAAGACCCCGACGTCGTGGAAGCCTGTAAAGCAACGGTCGAAGATCTCGACCCAGTCCAATTGGACGAAACCGATCTTACGAAGAAAGCCTATATCGGGCAAGGTCTCGCCAACCCAAGTAAGTATTGTGAATTCTTAACTAACCATGCAGATTTGTTCGCCTTTTCCCATTCAGATATGCCGGGAATCCCGCGAGACATCGCCACCCACAAGCTGAATGTCGATCCACTACATCCGCCCGTGCGACAGATGAGGAGAAAATTCAACGCCGCTATCAATGAAGCGGTCAGTGAGGAAGTAGACAAGTTACTGGCCAACGGCTCCATCAGAGAATCAAAGTACCCCCAGTGGGTCGCCAATGTCGTCATGGTCAAAAAGAAAAACGGGAAGTGGAGAATGTGTGTGGATTTCACTGATCTGAACAAAGCATGCCCAAAGGATTCATTCCCACTACCCCACATCGACCAACTGATCGACGCCACTGCAGGACATGAACTACTGAGCTTCCTAGACGCCTACTCCGGCTACAATCAAATCATGATGGCCGAGGAGGACCAAGAGAAGACAACTTTCATCACCCACCAAGGGACTTACTGCTACAAGGTAATGCCCTTCGGGCTCAAAAATGCAGGGGCTACGTACCAGAGACTGGTCACCAAAATGTTCAAAGAGCAGCTCGGTAAGACTATGGAAGTCTATATCGACGACATGCTGGTAAAGTCGACAAGAAAAGAGGACCACATCGACCATCTGAAAGAAACCTTCGAGATATTGAGAAGGTACGGGATGAAACTGAACCCCGAGAAATGCGCCTTCGGCGTGGCATCAGGAAAATTCTTAGGGTTTCTCGTATCACAACGAGGTATCGAAGTCAATCCAGATCAGATCAAGGCGATAGACGCAATACCCGAGATACTGAACAGCAAAAAGCAGGTGCAAAAGCTGACGGGGCGAATAGCCGCCTTGTCTAGGTTTATCTCACGGTCCTCCGACAGATGCCATAAGTTTTTCAATGTGCTGAGAAAGGACAATGGGTTACAGTGGAATGAGGAATGCGTCGAGGCCTTAAGAAAATTGAAAGCGTACCTATCTTCGCCGCCACTGCTGGCCAAAGCAAATCCAGGCGAGCCCCTGCTGGTATATTTGGCCGTATCCGAGGTCGCCGTCAGCGCAGTCCTAGTTCGTGAAAATGAAGGTACACAATCTCCTATTTACTATATTAGCAAAACCTTAGTGGACGCCGAAACACGGTATCCATACCTTGAAAAATTAGCTTTGGCATTGGTCGTAGCTTCACGGAAGCTCCGACCCTATTTCCAATGCCACCCCATAAAAGTAGTGACGACCTTCCCCTTAAAAAGTATCCTACACAAGCCTGAGTTATCAGGCAGACTCGCCAGATGGGCCATAGAGCTCAGTGAGCACGATATCATATCATCCAAGAAACGCCATCAAGTCGCAAGTACTTGCCGACTTCATAGCCGACTTCAGCGCAAAGATACTACCAGAGGCGGAATTAGAGGCACGTCGTGCCCCCTCCAACGCCGACCTATGGACTCTTTACACTGATTTCGCCGCTAACGCCTCGGGATCGGGACTGGGACTCGTTCTCGAGGTCCCCACGGGCGGAATAATTCGCCAGTCCATACGATGCCCCGAGATGACTAACAACGAAGCCGAGTACGAGGCTGTTATTGCAGGTTTGAAACTAGCCATCAAGTATGGAGCTCGACGACTCGTTCTCCATTGCGACTCTCAACTCGTGGTGAACCAGGTCACCGGGACTTACCAAATCAAGGAGCAGAGGTTACAAAAATACCAGTCAGAAATCCACAGGTTAATGACCGAGTTCGACGAGTGCCGTTTCGAACAAGTTCCGAGAGCACAAAACGTTGAAGCAGACGGCCTAGCAAAATTGGCCGCAGCCACTAAAAACTTCAACAAAGAAAGCGTGGTCACCCTCTCCATTCAGCCATTGATCACACTGAGGTACTCTCTTTAAAATTTAACTTGGGACTGGCGCAACCAATTTGGATCCTATCTGCAGGATGGAACACTCCCACTCG
>NC_031992.1:1070476-1110216 GCF_001879085.1 Nicotiana attenuata
AAGCTAAAACAAAACGAAAAGAAACAGGGAAGGTTGTTACCAGTTGGGCCGTACAATCTGCGGAACTCAGCCCAAGTACGGCATCTCTCCGCATGCGGTATCAACCCCGTCACCCACGACCTAATGTCGTCAACGGGACGGGGTGAGCGAGCCACCACTACAAAGGAAAAGAAAGTCAAAGAGTGATTGGTCAGTCAAAACAAGGCGTCGCAAAATTACATGCAGAAATACTTACATCCTGCATTCCACATCTCTGGAAACCCTTCGGGATTGGACACCAGATGGCTCGTCCTAACGTAAAAGAATTTACGCCAGAACTCGCGGTTAGCTTTGTCGTCAGCCCTCACCACAAAGCTCTTCTTACCACGGCTCCTCAATTGAAGCATGGTACCCCTCATGTAACTGGGGCTGAACATCTGCAGCAGGTGGTGAACGGAAACGACGATCCCGGCCTCACCCGCAAGCGTGGTAAGGATTCAACACACCTTCAGGGCGTAAGGTGTGAGCTGAGCCGGGCATACATGATAGAAGCGGCAAAGCTCTTCCGCCAGGGGGTTAAGAGGATATCCGATCCTAAGAGCGTACTCATAGAATGTGCAGAACCCGGGCCTATGCACATTGGCATAATCCGTCCCGGCCGGAGCCATTTCAACATGGCCAGGAATGTTGTATCTAGTTCTAATGGCGTCCAGGTGAGACTGAAGCAACTCGCTATGCTCCCAGGGATAAGAGGGGCATGTCGTATTGAAATCTTTCCGGACACTCAAATCCTTCGGTAAAACATTATTTACCGTTAAAGGAACAAGGGTCTTCTCCACTTCTTCCCCTTCACCATCGGAAGGGGGCGGAACCCTGGAAGAAGCGCCGTCCTTAGTCCTTTTGCTTTCTTGACGGCGTTTCACCATGATACGATTTATAAGAATGAAGTGTTAGTAATGAGAGATACGATCCTCAGAAATGGTATTTCTCTGAAAGCGATACAACTCTTGCAAGAAAGAAAGATGAAGAAACAAAGGGAAACTCTCTGAAGGTTCGAAAGATGAATCTCTTTGAACCACTCCTCTATTTATAGGAATGAGGCACACGGAAATCGAAGAGGCACAGTTCTGAAACTGGCGCGGGAAGCCAAAACGTCACGTCATGTTCTGAACAGTCTCGGGAACCAAAAATAATGATGACGCATGTGACTTGTGACGTCACCTTAAAAAAGGGGGTCGCATGTCAACGGCCCAATAAATATTATCCACGCTCACGCTCTTCGAAAGAGGCGCCTATGGGCGCGGCCAAGTTTCCGTAAAAAGCAAATCGTGCATGTCCGTCCATTGAAGACGGTCATCGAGTACGTCTCCAAGGAACGGAGGGACTAACTGTATAGGGTTAAATTTGGCTCATAACGCCCCCACGCCAAATGGGCACGTCCCTTATAATAAGGGCGACCCGAGTGAGGGCACGACCCAAGTTGGTGAAGAAGAAGTGACGTCGTTTAGTGCCTGACCTTTTTACTGGGTAGAAGCCACCAACTTTTGTACCTTTTTGATTATTTCGAGGGAGGTCTCCTACTATATAAAGGAGACCTCCACATTGTAATAGGAGTATGATGATTCTCGGATAATACAATTTCTCTCTCTCTCTCTCTCTCTTATCTCTTTCTTGATTTTCCAACCATTGCTTCCCTCTTAAGCTAAGTTTATTTCACTACGCACTTACAGATCTACAAATATTCTTGAAGCAATAATCATCTCTTGGGCTTATTATATTTGATTACGATTTACCCCTATATATTTTCGATTGTTTTTAGGCTTATAAAATACAAATATAATTTTTGAGCTAAACACCATTATTATTTTAAGAGCGGCTACACGATATCATTCTTTGTTTATAAATAGCGTCTCGAGCCAACAACTGTAGATTGGAATATGTTGGAACTGCATTTTATTGAGATTTGTAAAATAAATCTAAATAAATCAAAGAAAGGGAAAGAAAAAAGGAAAAATAATTAGTACTAGTAATAATTAAAAACAATAAAGAAAAAAACAAAAGGCAGATAGAGCAGTGAATGTGGAAAAAGAGAGACGTCGCTCTGAGCTCCTCCTGCTAACTTTACTAATTTCATTCCCAACCAACACCACTATAATAATATCAAATTAAAAAAAAAAGTACATGGAATTAAAATTAGGTTCTTACTTATTTTGATTACGATTTGTGGGGTTTTCTTTTTTAACATTCTTTCTTGTTTTTTCACATGAGAATACCCCATTACTTTTTTTGATTGATTCTTTCTTCACTGAACTCAAAGATGCTTTCTTTTATTCTATAGCTATGAGATCTCATTTGGGGTTCTGTTTTACTTATCAAAGATGAATCTTGATTTTGGATCCAGGTTTATGGAGCTTTTTAGATGACTTGATTAATGAGGTTTGCTTTTTTTAATTCTTGTATTTTACATGTTTTTCTTCCCTTTCCCTTTTATTGCATTTGGTTATGTAATTATTTCTCTTGTTTCAAGATTTGTTTGGGATAAAGTTTTGATCTTGTAAAATAAACAGTATTTTTTTTAGCTCATTTTGTCAACCTAAATGTTCCTGAGCTTATTTTGTCTTTGTGTTGTCTAAGCTTTTCGTTTATATTTTCTATTTTTAGCTCATTTAAGCTGATTATTTGGAGATTCAATTGATTTTTTAGGTATAGGGGTGGATATCTGAAGATGTTTCAGGAAGAAAAATATGAATCTTGCTTTCAAGGAAAAATTAATAAAGTTAGAGCATCAACTTCATTTCTACCTAAAAAGTTGTGTCTTTTGAGTATATAGGAAGACACCCTTTAATTCCTAGTGTTTTAGTGTAAGAATATGTCAAATATCTCAATCACTCTTGAAACACATTTGTCAGGGATTTGTGCTTCTCTTATTTGAGTATGTAGGTTTGTGGAGTAATATTATTATCATTGCTGTCGAAAAAAGTTAGTCTAAAAACAAGATAGAAGATGGAGGGTGTTTAATTATTTGGGGGGATTGGCATTTCAGGTCTCGTTGAAACATCTAAGACTTGGTTTTCCAAAAACTATTTGATTTATGTGATAAACATGCCACATAGTCATTATACAATAGAAAGGGATCAGTAAGATAATGCCTTTTTTTTTAACACAATTGTAGGATACTAAGATGACATCAGAAAGGTTAACAGGAGAAGAATCTATTCAACAGGATTTGGAGTCTTCAAGCGTTTCGAAAAAGCTAGTCAGAAGTGTGAGCCAAAGATTGAAAAAGAAGAACCATAGAAGCGGAGGGGGAGAAGAAGATGACGACAAGGGTGTCTCCTTGAGATGTCTAACGCTATACAGCAGAGGGGGTGGTTGCAAAGTAGGTGCTGACACTGGCGATGAGTTATGGGATTCATGCGGTAGAAGAAGGTCAAATGCAAGTGAGGAAGGCAAAGGCTACGCCCCAATATGTGGAAATGAAGAAACCACAGTAGATTGCTTCGCTTATGGCATGAGGGAAAAATTCTGGAGGAGGACTAATAGGAAATCTCTAGAACTTGAAGCAGCACTACAGAACAAAAGCATGAATGTGTTTCTACCGGATGACATCCTTGAAATGTGCTTATTAAGGCTTCCTTTTATGAGTGTCATGACTGCTAGGCTGGTGTGCAAGAAATGGAGAAACTTGACAATGACGCCTCGTTTCTGGCAAATGAGGCAAGAAGGTTCGTTTCAGAATCCATGGGTTTTTCTCTTTGGGGTTGTAAAAGACGGTTGTTGTTCTGCAGAAATACATGCATTGGATGTTTCCTTCAACCAATGGCACAAAATTAACTCTGAAATTCTGAAAGGAAGGTTTTTATTTTCTGTTGCCGGTATCCATGATGATGTTTATGTTGTTGGAGGCTGTTCTAGCCTTACTAACTTTGGGAAAGTTGATAAGAGTTCATTCAAGACACATAAAAGCGTGCTCGTTTTTAGTCCCTTGATGAGAACGTGGCGTAAAGCTGCACCAATGAAGCATGGAAGATCATCCCCTATTTTAGGAGCTTATGAGATCAGTTCAGATTGTTTAATTATTAGGAATCAACAAACTCGAGGAGACAGAAGATTTTACCGTCCAAGAGTTGGTGGGGTATCTGATGTTTATGAGGATCCTCATAGACTTTCAGTTAGACGCCAATTTCGATATTCTCTGGATGAGAACGAGCTTACGTCCTTGCCAAGTGTGAAACCGTACAAGTTTGTCAAACAAAAAGGCGAACATTCAAATAAAGATCAAAGACGCTTTCTCTTGTTTGCTGTAGGGGGTCTTGGATGCTGGGATGAGCCTCTGGATTCTGGGGAGATTTATGATTCCATGTCAAATAAATGGACAGAGATCCAGAGGCTGCCTGTAGATTTTGGAGTAGCTTGTTCGGGGGTTGTGTGCAATGGGATGTTTTATGTTTATTCAGAAAGTGATAAGGTAGCAGCATATGACATTGAGAAGGGCTATTGGGTTAGAATCCAAACCAGTCCATTCCCTCCCCGAGTTCATGAATACCACCCTAAACTTATATGCTGCAATGGACGGTTATTTATGCTTTCTGTCTCGTGGTGTGAAGGAGAAGGTCAGATTGGCAGGAGAAACAAAGCAGTAAGAAAGCTTTGGGAGCTTGATCTTATGTATCTCACTTGGACAGAAGTTTCAACACATCCTGATGCCCCAATGGATTGGAACGCTGCGTTTATTGCTGATAAAAACTTTATATTTGGAGTTGAAATGTTCAAAATATTCGGGCAGGTGCTAGACTTCTTGACTGTTGGAGAAATATCTGGTGCTGGAACAAGCTGGAGCCATATCTCAAGGAACCGTCTACCCCACGAATTGGATGCTGCTTCTTGCTTGACTAAATCCATGGCAGTGCTACACTTGTGACGGATCAAAGAAGACCTACGATAACATTTGTTTCCTCAGCTTCAGATCTTCTGAATGCCAACTAGTCAAAATATGTGCAGTGTTGATCATATTCTTTTGTTATGGCCAGTTTTTACCATTTGTTGGACGTTTGATGCTGTTTAACTAATCTATATATTCTTGTTTATTTCATTATTATTCGAATTAGTTCTGTTGATGCAGGTCATTCATTTGTTCTGTAATTTGTTTTTGAGCACAGGAATAATAAGCTCTGGTTTTTTATGGTTCAGCAGCTCTTCTTCCTTTTCAATCTTTTTTCTACATATAAATGAGAAAAAGAACTTAAAAATAATTCAAGTCAGTGAACTCTCTGACAACAATTTTGGCACAAAAGAAGTATTTGGAATTGACTGAAGATTTTCAAAGGAGTCTTGCTGCCATGTGACCAGGAGATCATGGGTTCGAACTATGGAAACAGCCTCTTACAAAAATGCAAGGTAAGGCGGCGTACAATAGACCCTTGTGGTCTGGCTATACCTGTTAATCGGGCCGGGCTGGCCCGTTCACAGCCCGGTTCGACCCGGTGCAGCCCGGTACTGTAGGGGGTGGGGATGGGTTGGGGAGGGTTGGGCGGGGAGCCGGGCTTGAACGAACAAAATTTGGTAACCGGTGCCCCGGAACCCGGTTAGCCCGGTTACCCATTACGGGTTTTTACCAGGCTACAGCCCGGTTACCGTTGCAGATTTTTCTTTTTTTTAATTTCTGGACCGTTGCTAACTGTCAAATTCAAAAATGACTGTTAGGCAATAACCATTTTTTGCAGAAATGGCCATTTTGGCCTACACCCTTAAGAAAATAGCCCCCCACCCCTAATAATTGATAAATTACAATTTTAACCTTTTAAAAACTATAAATAGTCCCCCTTCTTCTTCATTTTTTCTCACAATTTACTCTCTTACTACTCTAATTCTCTCTTGATAATATTGATTATTGCTCTTAAATTCTCAATTACTTATTATTTCAAGTTTCATCCAATATTTACTTTAGCACTACAAAATTGTAATTATCAAATATCAAGTTTACAAGTGAAGTATGGTATCAAGTATCGGTCTATCAACTGAAGTTTGATATCAAATTTAGTGCGGCATCCGGAATCTCGGTACACTCGTTCCATCTTTTTCTCTTCTTTGGTGTATATTTTTACTTTATTATTTAGAATTATTAATTTAATTTACATAATGGATATATTAAGAGTAACCAAAAAAGCGTGCACTAGTAGGGGTGGTAGTAGTAAGAGTAAAACTTCTAAAAAATCAAGATGGCCACTTGTCGCCAATTAATCACTGCTTTATATGTTTATATGGATATTGGACCAACTGAAACTCGTGATATTGAAACTTGTATTTCTGAGCTACAGAAACATTTACAAACTTTATATAATTATTATGCTAACATTATTGATGCTTCTGCTGCTGTAGATGCAAATATTCCTTCACGTTCAGTCTCAACATCTGGGACCGGTGCTTTGGAGGATAATGATGGTGTTGAAGATTATTTGGTTTGGTCTACACTAGGAGAGCATCAACAAACCAGTAGCAGGAATATTGATGAACTCCAATTCTACTTGCAAAAGTCACCACAGACCCGCACAAAGGAATTTCTACCGCTGGGTTGGTGGAGCAGCAACTCAAATCAATTTCCTATTCTTACGGCCATGGCTCGAGACGTGCTAAATGTGCCGATTTCAACAGTCGCATCAGAGAGCGCATTTAGCCAAGCAAGGCAGCAACTAGGAGATACCCGTCATTCATTGGGCAGCAACGCTTTGAAAATTCTAGTGTGCTTCAGAGATTGGATAAGATCATAACGGCGAAATCAAGGGCGTGAAGAGGTAGATGAAGCGGAGGACCAAGAAATTGGAGATATAATGGTTTATGGTTCCAATTTAAGCAATGCCGGAAACCAAGAACCTCATGTTGACATGGATGAACTTACAAAAATGATGCAAAGCATGTGATGCACTCTTTCTTATTTTTTATAATTGTTGTAAACTTTTAATTTGCAAGTTCAAAAATAAAAAAATCAAAATAGAACTTACAAATTAATCTGAAGTATTATTTATTATTCAATGAAAATATAAAACGAAAGCCTTCGGAGTTTGATCCTTACATATTGCCTATTGGTCTTATTAAATAATTTTTTGTAGCCACTTACTTTCAAATTTCAATTTTAGAATTTTAAATTTCAAATTTAAAACTTTAAACTTCAAAGTTTAAAATTAAGCCTTAAAAGATTGCAAACATTTAAGTATCAATAACATTGAATAAGAAAAATAAATATACTTAAAAAAAAAAGTAACCGGCCCGGACCGGACCCGTTAAGCCCGAACCCGGACGGGCCCACCAAAACCCAAAAAATCCCAGCCCACTACTGGCCCGGAACGATAACCGGACGGGCTGTGATAGCATCCTAGGAAGCTCAAATCTATTCAAGAACAAAGATGAAGCTTTGGAATCTCAAAGAGGGCCTTTAACAAGATCTCAAGATAAAAAGTTGCAAAACAAGGTCATTGAACTTCAGGAACGATCAAGGAAGTTGTTAGTTGGAAGGAAGAGCTTAAGGATATGAGTTATCTAGGTGTTATAATTATTTTATGGCCCAAATTCATGTCCAACAAGAGGTGGATTAGATCCCAAGAAATATCCTCTGAAGAAGGTCCAAATCAGACCACTATTGGACCAATTTAGCACCTAAAATGTGTCCAAACTTGCAACCCATGAAGTCCTACATAAAACCATGTTTTTATAGCATAAAAAGGACTTACTTGATGTCCAAGAATGGTACAATAGTCGTGCTAGGTGTTGAGTGCAAGTTGGTGCCAAGTTACTTGCAAATTTCCTTCAAGATTTTCAAGATTCTATCCAAGATTGATTTGGGACTTATTTCCACATGTTATGGCACTATATTTATTGCTTTCCTAGTTAGTTAAGGTTATGTTTTCCTTTTACTAAGATTTTTTGAATTACTTTCCAAGAATGACTTGGTTTTTGCTTCCTAGTATTTTCCTTTTTCTAAGGTAGTTGGACTTGTTGTCCAAAGTAGTCTAGGACTTTATTTACTTGTTTTTTTTGGTAGAATTTCGTGACCCCTCTATATATAAAAGGGTGTCTTCTTTGTTTTTTGACTTAGATTATTCAGATTATTATCAATAAAAATTGTGAGATTTTTCTTGCACTCTTGTGTGTGGCTACTCTTGGATTTATTCTTCAACCTTCAAGACTCAACTTAAGGTGGTAAGATTAAACCATTTTCGAAATCTTAGATCACTTCTAGTTATTCAAGAAAGATGATAAGTTTAGGCTTATTGTTGCTCTTGTTATTCTAAAGGGTCGGGTTTCACAATCTATCTCTTGTTTTTAATTCTCTACCAAAGGCGATTAGTTCTTTGTTAGCTAATTGTTGTTGTTAAGATTCAACTTCAAGAATAGACTTCTTGAATTCAAGAAACTCTTTCTTAAATTCAATCTATCTTTAATTTTCCGTCCTTTTTTGTTTCTTTATTTTCTTTTAGCTTCCTCACGTTTCTTGATTTTCTTATTTTTCTTTAGTAATTCTTGAATTCCCTATCGTGTTGTTATCAGGCTGTTTTTTTTCGTGTCCAGCCCGGAAGTCCGGCCCTTCACCGGGCTGCCCCTTAGAAGCTTCAAATCAACTGAATCATATCATGGAGCACGTGTTTTTATGGTTCAGCAAAACTCGTAAAAATTGAATAATAATACATTTTACAACAATAAAACCTTACAACATCTAAAGAGGACAATAATCTTTTGAAGAAAATAGAATGAATAGACATGAAAAAGAATGAACACCAGAAAGGTGGACTAGGGGAAGAAGGAAGAATACAAACCCCTCTATAAATAAGAAAAAGAAAAATGAAAAGAAAATACTATGTACCTGCATCATACAAGTTACAACAAGAAAACACTCTGACTCATCTAAGAAACTCAGCAGTGGAGATGGCCACAATTTCATCAATGGTGAAGTAAACACCTCGACGAATTAGCCCGTGTTTGGGAATACCCCCGAAAAGTTCGGAATTCTGTCAACATGCTTCAGCGCCCGCTCAGCAATCTGTCGTGTCCTATAATCACCATGTTGGAAAGCATCAACGAGAGCTGTGCTCACGTTCGGATCACCAGCGACTTCAAGGGCTATATCCTCTGTACGCAGTAGTCTTTCAGCTGCCCAAACTGCTCTTCGGCGCAGACTTTCAGTACGCTTCTCAAGTAATACATCAAGAATAGGTTTGATTCCTTCGGTCTCACACAATATCTGGACACCTTCTTCGATATCAACTCCATCATCTAACAAAGTGCATACAGCTGCAAGTGATGCCTCAACAACCTTTTCATTTGTGTGGTCAAGAAGTGCAACCAACTTGTCCACGGCTTGTCCTTCCAAGAGACAGAAGGTGTCTCTCAGAGAACATGTCCCACGATGGACCTTACACAATCCCGTTATAACAGGTGGCTTGCTCAAACAAGGGAAGATCGAGACACAAAAACCTGGCTTCGGCAGCTCAGGCAATTTGGTCAAGTTCTTGGATTCTTGAGATAAGTTCTCCAAAGCCATGGCGGAGACCATCTGCACATTATCAAGCCCATTGGTCTGCAGAAGTTCAATGAAGAGTGCGGCAACATTCTGTTCACGACAAAGTGCAACGGCATCAGGCTCATCAGTCAAAACAAATGTGATCCTTGAGAGAACTTTCACGAGCCCTTCTAGATATGGCGTAACAAAGCGACTCCCTCTTGTCTCTCCCTGTCGGATACTAACGACCCTCGAGATTACCAGCGGGAAGACACCTTCGTCAAGCATTTGCCTTGTAAGTCCCCTATCCCTTTCAGGGAGATCAGCTAAAAGACCAACTGCCGCAGCTTGCTCCTCGGTTATACCAGTATTCTCTGATATGACTTTAATTAGACTACCAAGCTGACCTGATGTACCACGTAAGCAACGAGCGAGTTCTTGACCCATATGAGGAGAGAGGTTCCGCAGAAGCTTTATCGAAGCTACCCGAAGATCTTTCCGTGGAGCCTCAATAAACTGAACCAAACTGATAGTCGCGGCCGAGCTTTTAATGGCAGAAACAACATTAAAAACAGTTGTGGGAGAACTGGTTAAACCAACAAGAACTTGGAGAAGCTTGCATTCTATTGCAGGACCGGTGTTGCTAATAAGATGTAGAAAATTGTGAACTATGTCCTCTGAGACAAGTGTCTGATATTCAGAGCCAACCGGAACTGAATCAAAATCATACCCTGAGTTGACGATGTTTGCAAGGATTGTTGCAGAAACCTCTTTCAGTCGCATCGGCAGTTGGTTAGCCCCAACAAAGAAGAGATCTTTGACAAGAGGGGGAAGTATACCTGCCTCTATGAGGATCTTGGCACTAGACTCGTAAGACGAGATTTGATTTAGAGATTTTAAAGCAGCCTCTCTTGATGACATGTTACCATGTTTCATGATGTTGATCAGTGATGAACCAACAGTCCTTGCCACTAACACTTTCACATCATTATTAAGAACCAGCTCACCAAGGAAAGCAGCCATGGAAAGTTTGGTCTCTGGCGATCCTGTAACAATTGATGGGACAATAAATTTAACTTGGAAGATGTTGAATGAAATAAAGCAAGAATTTTGCTTAGAGAGATGTAACCAGTATAAGGAGAAAGTATGGTCAATCTGGGAAATTGCTGCCAAATATCCATGGGTGATGAGTTTGTGTGCATCTACTTAGCTCAAACACAATGAGCATGAAGCAATCAGTTTTAGTAAGTATAGAAATCTGAAAAAGAAAATTTTAGAATGGAAACAGGCAACAGTATGTGACTTTTTGGTTAACTCAAAAGACATCAGAAGGGGGTGTACCCCAGCTCCCCTCCAGATTTCCAGCCAACCCACCACCAAAAAGAACCACTAAACACAAAGGTAGACGCGCACACACAAATATATGTCTAGTGAGCGTGTCCTCACGTGTGCATGTGGAAGTCTCTGAGAAATTAAAGTGATAAGCAGTCAGCCCGTCACTACCAGATCTCTTACCACAGGATCTCTTACCAATACTAAGAGAAGATCTTGTACATAAAAGGAACCATGCTAACCTACCAAAATTAGGCAGTGGCTATATAGTTCTAAAACCACCGATGACATTCTTGATAAGGAACTCTCTCTCCTTAACCCCCCTTCCCCCCATGTGAGTGAGGGACTGAAACTTGTATTATTTGTAAAATCAAGACTATGTAGTCAGATATGATACCCCCCCCCCCCCCCCAAACCCCCAACCCCAAAAGAAGAAGAAGAACAGAGGTATAAAGACTATGTGTTTACCGTAAAAATTTTGCTATTGTGATAAGTCGTGTAGCAGTTATTTAGGATTGGGGTTATTAGTTAGGTCATATTTATTTTCAGTAACTTTTTAATTAGTTGTTCCCTTATCTTAAAAATGTCATCTTTAGTACCTTTGAATCAATTTCTTGATTCACAATAATTAGGAGTCCTAGATTGTTTAGGATGAGGATAGTTAGTCCTTTTTCCTATAAATAGAACTGTATTTCAACTTTGTAATTCATTCAACCATTACTATTAACGATATTTTGTCTTTTGGCCTTTTTATCTCTGTCTAGAACTTCTAGAGTAAGTTCCTTGATTTTCTATCAACAAAATACGGCTTAAACATAATTTGAAGTAAAGAACTTCCTACCATGCTGACGCTCTCACGTTTCAGATCTCCTCATGGCATATGTCATACAATACATATCTACTAGAATCATACGAATAACTAAAATATACTGAGTACTGACTAAGAAAAAAGGCGCTTAGAGTTTTTTATTAACTATCCCACATATGCCAACTTGCTCTCCACACCAAAATGGTTTATTCTTTAGACTTAATTAATTTCAGTTTGTTGTTTCAAGTTTCAACAATAAAAGGCAACAGAGAACAAACAAATAAACAACAAGCAAGCTGTCATCCTTTGAAGCTATCAAGCGGAACAAATAAACATTTATCATAATACAAAGAAGCACAAGAGATGGAGATTCAGACATCAAGTAAAGTACCTTCAAGTAGTAGAGTTAAAAGGGGCTGCAGCCGACCACTTTCAGCCATTTGTTTTACATTAATCTCACACTTTTCCAGGTTCTCCAGAGTATTCTCAGCCTTCTCAACAGTCACAAGATTCTCCGATTTGCTGCTAGCCATTCCAACCAGAATCAGAATTGCCCCATTAACTGAACCAATTTTTTCGCATATAGTCTTAGATTTCGATAGCTCGTACAGCAAAGAAATGGCTGCCTCTCTTTCTTTTGATTGTTCATGTGATAAGAACTTCACTATTGTCCGTACATTGTCGCCCTCAGCCATTATTTCCTGAGGAAAGAGCAGGGCATATGATAAAAGAAATTAAAATGGGAAAAACATAAATAATAGGAACAATCAACATCATAAAAACGACTTTGGTAACAACATAAGTACTTTTTTACCAAAGTTCTACAACCTTATTATCAATGTCGTCCTCTACCACAACTAGAAGCGTTTCAAGAGCTTTACATCGAACCCTGCGACTGCTACTTCTTAACATTTCTACAATCATGGGTATGAGCCCCGCATTTCCAATAACATGTTTGTTTGAGCGACTTTTTTGGCAAAGGTGCTGGACAAACTTCAAAGCCTGCATAATATCACCCTCCCCACTACCCAGAGATAATGATCTGCGAGCCATATCTATTTGTGCAGCTTCATTCCTTGCATTCCATTCTTCAATGGTATTTCGTAGAGCTATACTTGGATTCAGCTCCGTGCTATTCAGATCTCTATGCGTTAAAGGGCACACAGGCTTTCTTCCACTATCCCTACATTCCTTGAACCATTTCTCAATAGCTTCCCTCTCGAAAGTCATGCCATATTCCAGGGTAACAGGATCCTGCATTACTTGTTTTGTCAAGGGACATATAAATGCATCATAAATTGGTTCTATGTGCAGTCTCTCGAGATGGTAACTCTCCTCGGACGGGCTACCGGGATCATGATTCCCATCCCAGCTTTCAGCCATTAAAGCTTTGTACCTGTCAACACATCTAACATAACTTCAAATCCTAACACAAAAATCTCAAACAAATGGTAGCTCACGCATAAGCCGACCTCTTGAGCAAGAGTTTGCTCCTACTATTATGAAATGCTACTATTTCCATGATGTGATGGAAAAAGAAAAACTAAACTTGTGAAGCAATATTGTCCCTTGTCCTTTTTCCTAGACTTCAATTCTAGAGATGAGCAAAACAAGAAATAGAAAGCAGAGAGGCTTCATGATATGCTACACAATGCCAAGTGTCCACTTATAGGAATTCTTTTAACCAAGCTTATGTTTTTAATCAAGCCATCAGCATTTCTCTTCTATTCAATTGTTGTCATTACTCTGCTTTAATGATATACAAAATTCCATCTTTGAAAATGTGACCAAAACTAAACAAGAAGAAGATCCCAAAAGAGAAATGACTGGGGTGGGATACAACTAGTAGCCCTATAATCAACAACAACAATAACAACCCAGTAAAATCCCCCTATAATCAAAGATCAAAATTACAATGATCCAAACAAATTACAAATAGTAAAATTAATAATTCACTGATCAAGTTCAATGACCAAAAAGAAGTCAATATAAAGGAAAATTAGTTGTACCCCAATTTCAATTGGAAAAAAAGTAACACCCTTTACTTGGGAGAGTTAAAAAAACTAGAATTGAATTGAATTGAAAAAAACATCAGTTAACCAAAAAAGCTCATACCTTTATGGAAAAAGACTCTGTTAGCTCAACTGTCAAGACTATGAAATCAAGTTAGCAACAAAGTCCAAAGATGAAATTGAGCAAAATTCAGATTGTTCCATGAATCTTGAATTTAGGGTTTGAATTGGGCCATGTTGGAGAGGAAGAAGGAAGGGAAAGAGCTGGCAGCAGGAGTTGATGTTGATGAATAAATACAACAAATTATGATTTTTTATTTCTGTAGTTGGGGAAGATATTTAAATACTTAAATTCTTGGGTTGACTCATAAAACACAGAGTCTTCGCTCTGCAACTTCACAAAACCGGCCTTCATTTCTACATTCTGAGTAGCAACTAGCAATGGAGTAAAACTTTTCTTACTTTCAATATTTACTAGTAGTATTTTTTTTTTTTCGCAAACCATATTTAGTAAATTTAAATTAATTTTGTTTTTTTGTCTTTTTTAGTGTCACGAGTTAAATAATTTAGTTACTTATATCTAAACATAAAGAAAACAAAAGAGATATACAAGCTATCCCAATTAGTTATGTTTGAGATTTTGTTATGTTGATGTACTTACATTAAATCCAATATTAGCCAAGAATCTTAATCCACGTAAACAAAGTTAAAGTTGGGCAAATGATACTGTATAATCACTCTAAATATATATATATATATATATATATAAAGATTATAAATTTTATATATTTTTGTGATAACCGGATGCAAATAATTTTGGCCGCAAACTAAAAGTGATTTTTGCCATTTGTATATTAGAGTAGAAATAAGTGTAACATTAAGAAAACTTCTAATTTCGAGAATCTTTAATTTGTCTTAAATTAGTGAAGAATGAAAACGAGTGTAAAAGCTATTCGTTTTTTTCAAGATACATGCACTTTTCGTTTTTTTTTCTTCACACGCACATTTTCTTCAATTTATTATTTTTAGCAACATTTGCAAGCCTTTTTCTCGACTAGGCAACAAAAAAAAAGGGACGATATAATGACAATCTAAACATCAAATAATACAAAGTAACGGCGGAATATAAACAAAATAAAATAGTATTGTTAAGAGATCAGAGTTCTGATCACAAACACAAACAATAAAATTCAATTATAGATCAATGATCGTTTGGAATTTAGGCGTAGTAATTATTGTTGTTTACATATAAACATTTACTCCCTTTAAATAGGCTCAAGAAAAGTGACATTGCCATTGTGCAAGATATAACTTAGCCTTTATTCGGACTGTAATATTAATATCGGAAAAGGGTTCAAAATACCCCTAAACTATTGGAAAAAGTTTAAAAATACCATTCATCCACCTATTAGGCTAAAAATACCCCTCCATCCACCTTTTTGGTTCACTTATGCCCTTTGACCGTTAGGTCAATGCTAAATTAAAAATAATTATTATTCTTTTTGTAAAAACTTAAAAAAAGTATTTTACAAAATATTTTCGTTTTTTTAAACTAATGCACCAGTAGTCCACTAATTTAGTAAAGTCTTCTTCTTTTTTCCTTTTTTTCATTTTTTTCAATTTTTTAAAGCATTTTTATTGTAAAAACTCAAAAAAATTGTAAAAATAGAAAAAAATGTTTTTAATAAAATATTTTCGTTTATTAAAAACTGAAATAATATTTTCAACAATATTTCGTTTTTGAAAAATATTTTTTCTTTAAAAAAAATGAAAAACGAAGATAAAATGCTTTAAAAAAAATTGAAAAAACTGAAAAAAAAATATTTTTCAGAAACGAAAATATTTTGTTGAAAATATTTTTTTCAGTTTTTAAAAAACGAAATATTTTATTAAAAACATTTTTTTCTGATTTTACAATTTTTTTTCAGTTTTTACAAAAAAAATGCTTTAAAAAAACTGGAAAAAAAAATATTTTTTGTAAAAACTAAATTGTTTTGGGTAAAAACTGGAAAAAAAAGAAGAAGACTTTACCAAATTAGTGGACTATTGGTGCATTAGTTTAAAAAAACGAAAATATTTTTCTTTAAGTTTTACAAAAAGAATAATAATTATTTTTAATTTAGCATTGACCCAACGGTCAAAGGGCATAAGTGAACCAAAAAAGTGGATAGAGGGGTATTTTTAACCCAATAGGTGGATGAAGGGTATTTGTAAACCTTTTCCGGGCATTTTGAACCCTTTTCCGTATTAATATTGTGGAGCAAATTTAGGGGTTACTTCATACCCTTGAAAACAATGTATCTATTTACCTTTAGTTGCTAATATATATAATCATCCCTTCAACCTATATATATATATATATATATATATATATATATATAGATTAGCCTAGTATCAATTAGGACAAGTACTTTTCAAAGGACAAGGATCTATGTTATTTCGTTAATCTCAACAATCAGAATTTGGATACCCTTGCAAAAAAGATCACTAGTTAAGATGTTTCATATGTGATCACAACTATGTTACCAACTAAGGACTAATAGAACAAAAAGCTGTAAATAGAAATGTGAATAAACGAAATAAATATACAAAGCAGCTTAAGTTTACAGTGATATCTATATTAAGAATCTCTTCTATCTCCAGGTTCCAACACCTTCCACCTGGAGTGATAAAAATAATTCACTGCTTTAACCAAGTGGAAACAATATCCACTGGATGGGACTCCAATATCGACGACTATGTTCTCTTTGGTCAGGGAAAAGCCTCAATTTCTTCAGTCTGAACTTAAAAATAGATTTCACCAGTTCAGAAATCACTTCATCAGTCCAAAATCCATGCGAGAAGGACATCAAGCCATCTCTTCAGCGAATATGATATCAAAAATGAATTGTACTGCAGAAAAGAAGCACTTAGAATGTAGAGGTGTGGGTTCAATAACAACAACATACGTGTGCACTTCAAACAATGCGTTAAAAGCTTCAGTTTTAGCACAGCTGAAGTTCAACACGAGCTAACACAACCTTACTGCCGTAACGCTTAACTCCAGCTAGAAGCAAAACTATATGTTGATCTTACCTTGTATATTTCCGAGGAGCTCTAATCTACAGGCATTAGATAACTTGATGAGATAATTAACATGAAGTTACATATCATTAGTAACTTAAACAACATTATGGTGGGGTAACAGCTGCCTTAATAACTAACCGGCAAAGGAAAGAGAAGAGCAATCATGAAGAACTACATATCTGAGACTGGAATTGTAACATTTACAGCTTTGATACCACTCAATATTTATAATCTCTTAAGTTAACTCCTAAGTATTCTAGGTTTGACTGTAAGCGTGGAGGTCGGTAATCCAGGAGTAAGAGGCAATATATAACTTTTCTTCTTCCATAACAAACTGTCCATGCATCCATATCTTTACTTCCGGCCACACACCAAAAGAATGTCTGCCTTCTAATTTTAGGTTGTCCTAAACACGTGTCTGACAGAATATTATAGACTCGTGTTAGACAAAGGTCATACTCACATATTGGTACTTCTAATACAAACTTTTTCTTTTCTTTCTCAAAGAAAGAGAAATTGTAATTACCACACTTAAATTTGACAAAACCAAAATACATTTTCAGTTCTTCTCTTCATAAATGTGCAAAGTTACAACAACCCTCAGGGGTTGGCCTGGTGGCAACAGACTTGAGCCTTGGGGTTTGCTCCCTTTCAAGGTCTCAAGTTCGAAACCCATTGGGTGCAAACAATTTCTGAGGGCCATCGGACTGGGTAAAACCTGAATTAACCGTGGTGCACTTGCGGGAAACTCCTTGCCGAGGGCCTGTGCACCCCCGGGATTAGTCGGGGCTCTTAGAGACTTGGACACCCGGTGCAAATCAAAAAAAAAAATGTGCAAAGTTACAACTGCCATGCTATAACAGTTTGTTCTTACAACAATATGTTCATTTCACAGGAAAGAATAACTGTCTGATTGACTGTTGGATTCATACTGACAACGCTTTTATTGTTCTATTTTTTTTAGGATGAATAAAGATGGATTGTTTCATTCTCGTTGCGACTTGCACAAATTCAAACCCACACCATATGCCACATGGATTAGCATGTCACTTGAATTGCTTTACTACATTCATTTTAACTCACCTTCTTCTTTGGGGATGTTAGGCTGATCAACCAACAGCTGCTGAAGCGCACCTAAATCATCAGTTGCACTGCAGGGAAGTCAAGTTTCAATATGTGCATAAATTTTTAGAAAGAAAGAGAAATGGAAACTAGTGACAAGACTAAGATCAAATCCCAGAATATCCCAATGCTCTTTCACATACAAAACGGAGATAAAGCCAACAAAACAGGAAAAGAAAAACAAATTGACTGGACATTGACCACCTATCCCCTAGCTCTGCCCGTGAGATCTAGAGAGGAAAATAAGTGGCAAGAAACTGTGTCATATGATACCTGGGTTTTAAGGCAACCGCAGATACTGCTGATATGACCGATAATTTAAGACGGTACCTGACATAATGTACTGAGGGAATCAGTAACGTAAAGTGTTCAATGCATAATAATGCAAGGATAAGAACTAGTTCGTATAGCAAAAGAAAACTATATCAAATCCGTTCGAGGTGACAGGAAGAAAGAGAAGAAAGAGGTAACATGATTTCAAACCAAAATTTTGTTCATGTTAACCTACCATAGCAAATAGCACAGCTATATCATTTTCATAGTAAAGAGAAAAAGCTCCAGAAGCAGGAAGTGAACTTAGTGATACTAAGGAGGTGACAGTGGATTGCATGAGTATATAGCATTTTTCTTTTTGTGGATAACTATATGAATATCTAATTCATAGGAAGAAAGATCAAAGTACAGCTATATTACTAGGAAACAACATATTCTCTGCTAATAAAGGCTCAACAATGGAATTTACTAGTACTAAAAGACAATAAACTTCCTAATTTAAGACAAACAAGGCAGGAAAGTGAAACTAGGAAAGTGAAACAAGAAAAAAAAATTCTTAGCTATGCATACTCGGATTGGTGCATCTCACAGAGAAGTTTTAGCCCATCCAAGCAATCAGCAATACTTGGTTTTATCCCAATGCGTTGCTGCAGCTGTTTCACAGTTACCTGAGTGGATCCCCCTTTTACGAGCTGTCTACCATCACGAACCATCTTCTCAAGCGATAACATGACAGAACGAAATTTTTCCCTAGATTTTGAACCAAACAAAAAGAGGGGAAAAAAAAGAATAACCCTCTTAGTTGATAATCAATATCTAGCTCCAATAACTAAATGCACAAGTAAACTGCAAAAGCAATTCACTTACTGCTCTATAACATTACAAAGGAGTACAACAAAACTCATCCCACAGTTTTAAGAAAGTCAAAAACAAGGAAAATAATGCTACTTTTGCTAACATAATCAATTACCAACAAAAAAACAAAACAAAAAATTCGAAAGGGCAATGACAAATATTTGACTTTTATAACTGAGGATACTGTGTGTTTGCACTAGTTATCTTTTCTGTAGTTAGAGACTTGCATATAAGTGTTTCAAATAACCTCTAGTTTAACTTAAAAGACTAATTTTTGGTATTAGAATGAAATGAGCCCGAATTAAAAGGATTCTTATAGCCGACCCCAACTAGTTCGGATTGACATGTACTTGATTGATTGACATACCTAAAGAATCATGAAATACAAAGATTAAAAAAAAAAAAGAGAGAGACGTACAGAGTTTGATTCATGGAAAGCAAGATAGTTTGAAGAGAATCCATCTGTTTAAGCAAAATAGCTTCTTCAATGCCTTCAACACATCTCAGGGCACCATAATTCTTAGAATCTTGAAGAACCTGCACAAAAAAAGGTACCTTAATAAATAAGCGAATTTCAAAAGCCCATTTGAACGTAGTAAAACAAAGAGCTGGGTAACTTACCTGTAATCTCTGAATGATAGAAGAAGCATTAGTGAACTGAGAAAGCAGTCGAGATTGAAGATCATTCCACGTGTCCATCTCTTCCTTCACTTTCCTGAATCTCTGCTGATACTTTTTAACTATATTTTCCATATCTCCAATTTACCTAAAGACTATCAATAATTAATCAAAAACCATTAGAAAAAATCAGCTGAGCCGTATGTACAGAGAGATAAGAGAGAGAAAGAGAGATATAGAGGAACTTACAACTGGAGTAGGCCGGAGAAAGAAACGGCGGGCAGTTGTTGGCAGCCGCGGGCCAAGTGTTAATTTGGCTGAAGATTTTTCTTTTTTGTTTTTTTTAAAACAGAGAAAATAATGGAATTTAAATAAGCAAATCCCTCTTGACGTACATATGCTAAATGAATCTGACGTAAACAAATAGAAATTGAAGACGAGCAAAGGGTCCTAATGAGGGTCATGAGAATCGTACAGAAAGCGCAGGCGATTAAATTATTAGTTGTGAATAATTTAATTGGGGAAGGTTATGGAAGAAGAGGGAGAATATTGGAGTGACTGAAAGAATGGAGAAAAGAGGAGAAATGGTATGTTTTAGGGTTTTTTTACTAAGGGGTAATTTCGAAAATAAGAAAAATTATAAGGGATAAGAAAGTAAAATCTTTGGTCAAACCAAAATAGCTTTTAAGCCAATTTCAAAAAAGTTAGGGTTAGCTAACTTGTTACTTTTGGCTTTTTTAAGCCGTTTTAAGCTATATTTTTGGTTGCCAAACACTTCAAAAAGTTAAAAAGTACTTAAAAGCTAGTCAACCAATCCAAACGGGCTCTAATATGGTTATAACAAATTAAGAAAGCTTTTTAGAAGATGCCCAGCCTTTAAAAAACTGCAGAAATGTAACATTTTATTGTAAAAATAGCACGGTCTAGCCAGTTTTCGGACTAGTCATTCAAAAATAGCCAGCGTTTACCAAGTCAATGAAAAATAGCCACTATTTTGCTGCAACAGAGACCGGTCCAGCATAATATACTGGAGTTCGGTGCACCTGTGCATGAACTTCCAACATATTATGCTGGAACTCCAACACACGGAAAGTTCCAGCATAATATACTGGAGATTCGAGCACTTGTGTATTAACTTCCAGCATATTATACTGGACCGGTATACTTTGCTAGAACTCCAGTATATTATGCTGGAGTTCTAGTGTACTTGTGCTGGAACTCCATCATATTATGCTGGAGTTCCAACATACTTATCCTGGAACTCCAGTATAATATGCTGGAGTTCAAGTATGCTTATGCTGGAACTCCAGCATAATATACTGGCGTATTTTCCGAGTTTTGAACAGTATTTTCACTCAGATTTATCTTTACATGAAAAGTGGCTAAATTTCGATTACTTTTGAAAGTGGGCTATTTTTGAACGACCACTTGTAAATCTAACTATTTTTGAATTTCTCTCCATTTTATTGGGTTGTCTTTTAACTTTTGACCCCGCCTGTTCTATGGCTATAACTTAAAGGTCAAAAATTAAAAGGTATTGCGTATAAGCTAGTGAAAATACTTATTAAACTTGAAGTTGTGCCACGAAACATGTGAGAATAAAAATTCAACATCATCCACTTTAAAGGTTATTTGTGTACTTCAACCCCTCAACCTTTACTAGAACACAGGAACACTTCCTTTTGCAAGTTTTCGTACTATAAAGGAATTTTTACCTCCTATAGCAAAGGTTGATACCTTATTTATTTTAAATAAATATCCTTTTAAAAAAATTATATTCTATAGATACCTTTCGATTTTTATAGCCAAATATCTATTTATGGTTACCTCCTACTCTTAAGCCATAAAATACTCTTTGTATTAGTTTTCTCTCTCATTCTTTCAGATCTTTCACATTCCAATTTGACTAATCTAACTGTTGAGCACGAAGAAGAACACGACCTTGAAAACAGGCAATTCTCAGTTGCATCAGTTCCTCATGAACTCGTCAGTTCAGTGGACGATACCATACAATTCAAGCGATTGAATATCCCTTTGCTTGACGTGAGATCAAGAAAACAATAAGCACGAAATTCTCAATGGTAATCGATGACAAGGTCTCAATCGAAGTGGAAGACGATATAGTAGACCGGATACTAGGTGGATTATTTCGTTGCTCGACGACGGATTCGCCGGAAATTAGGGTTTGTTCTTGAACAAAGACGACGTAGTTTGGGGCTGAGCAACTTAATTTTCTGTTAATATATTTCAATGTATTTTCAATGTATCACGCTGTATTTTCATGTATTTCATTGTATTCATTGTCTTCTTTTTCATTGTAATTCAATGTATCTCGTTGTATTCCATGTATTTCATTGTATTCACTGTCTTTTTTTTATTGTTTTTCAATGTATCCCGTTGTATTATACGTATTTTATTATATTCACTGTCTCGCTATATGCCATGAATGTATTCATATGTTTTTTTAATTAATATAATTTATGTATTCAGATGTATTATATAATTTCTCTGAAGATCGCTATATTTTTGGGGTATTTTTCGGTTGAGAATCTTTTTTATAACTGAAAATACAAAATTTGTGTGTTATAATTGAGTTTGTTGAGTTATATTAGGAGTCTATTATGTTAATTGATTCACTTTCCGTTTTAAAAACAGTGTAATCCCCTATTTCACGCCGTGAATACAGTCGAATACAGTTGAATACAATAATCTGTCCAGCTGTAATCCCATGTTTCACTCCATGAATACAGTCGAATACACTCGAATACAACAACTGATTAGCTGGACTTCCCTGATTCACGCCTATTTTTGCTACTGTATTCATGAATACAATAGCTTAAATACATCAAATACATTTTATAACCACACAAAAGGTATCTATAATCCGTAATATAGCAAATGGTATCTATAGATGGCTAATTACTACCAAAAGATAGTGCTTTATGAAAATTTCTCTACTATAAATATAGCTCCAGCAGAGCCTTTGTGCTGATGACAAAAGATTGAATAATATGTTACAACAAATTAAATTGCATTGTTAATAATTTTATCTTTAGCTAAAAATTCACGAAACTAGAAACACGTGCAAACTATAATCGTGTAACATGTCAAGAACTATTTATTAAATTTTTTTCACCGTATAATATTTTATTATATATTATTTTCCTTAGTTTAACACAAGAAGATAAATATAAGTACTTTTAACTACATGCCTTCTTAGTTTAAGAAGATTTCAACTCTTATTGAAAACATGTGCCCGATATGAATATGAGGGCCTTTCAAACCTAAAAAAGAAAAGATGTATTACTATTTTATTTGGTGTCTTTGTCAGAAAAAGGTTAATAGAGAAACGCGAAAAAACAAAATAAGAAGTTATAAGCTTGTGCAATCCATAAGGAGGTCACGATTTAGCACTAACTGAATTAGGCAGATTATATACTTAGAGTGCTGTAAAATAAAGGACACAACAATTCCAAACACAAAAGAATGACAATGAAACTTCCCATAAGCAGTAAATAAATTATTGAGTGGCAAAACATTTAATACAGTAAGTATATCAGACGAAAATTGCGATACAAATATGTTGCAGTTTTTTACAGTACACCAGCGAAAAATGAATTGCAAAACCCAAACCATTCATCCCCTTCCCTTTATCTCTTCCCCTAAAAGCATAAAAAGATAGACTAAGAAAGAACTCAACCCCAAAAAATAAAAATAAATTATGTCATGAAGACCAGACTACACCGCGATTCTTGGAACAAAACCAATACAAACTGTATCTTATCAAGATTTTATCTCTCCTACGCTATACAACACACATAAATGCAAATAGATGGCACGAAAAACGCTGAGGAATAATGGCCCAGTGGTAATCAAATATAACAAATCATTGCCACAAGCTAGAAAGAACTCCAATGATCTGAACTCTTTTTTGCATTCTGACTCTCAGATGAGACCTTAAATGGGCCACTGGAACCAAATGGATCAGAGTCGTCAAATGAGTATCCTCGACTATGATCAAAACCACTGGTACTACTTATGGAGTCGAACCTCGTGAGAGTCTCCTTTCGTGGAGAAGATCCATGATCATGTGTACTGAAGGAATCATACCTAGAGAAACTATCAAAGAAAGGATCCTTTGATCCTACACTATACCTCGGAGAATTTCCTGCTCTTGAAAGTGGTGACCCAGGAACTGAATCCTCAAAGGCAAATGGGCTATTCTTCTGGTATCTACTTTCAGCCCCAGGAGAGTCTGTTCTTATTGGACTTGCACCGAAATCAGTTGAGTCAAAGAAATGCTTCTCTCCATGTTTGACATGATCCGACTCCTGCAGGATAATAGTTAGTCAACGTATAGGGAGACTTTGCGACATAGAGCACACTAGCACTCTATCATCATCAACATATGGTAATATTTAAAAAGCAAAATCCAGCTGTGCGCTTGAGATCATAATTGGGTTTGTACTAGGGCGACACAGGAATTTTCTTAATTTGGCAACCAAGATACAAAATGTAACTATTGAACTGGAAAAGTCAAGAATAAACAAATAATAAGGGGGTACGGAAGAAAAAGTTCCGTATAAAAGATAAACGAGGATTATCTTGTTTTATTTAAAGGATGATGTCATTGCACATAATAGCAGTAATGAAGTTATCAATTATCATCGGAATGGTAAAAGGAGGTAGCATTACCACTTTGCTATAAGCTTTTAAGCAACATTTTAGCTCAGATTATACAGCAAGATTATTCCAGCGGAAGAGTCAACACTTGCACATTCTTGCAATAACAAGACAGGCGACATCTAATAACACTAGAACAGGAGTAAAAGTAAGGGGTTGCCGACTAACCTTAGCATTGAAACCCCAAACAGAATCCACATCATCATTATTGTCAAACGTACCCCAGCCAGGTTCATCAAATCTGTTTATCCAATGAAAGGGAAGAAGAAGACATTAATTATTCAAAACTAACTATTCATTCTCAAAAAAAAAAAGTTATTCAAAACTAACTATAGACCTGTGCACAAGTAGGGATACAGCATGTCCAACAAGAGCAAGGACATGCAGAAGGATTTAAAATAAAAGTTTGTTGGGCATTACTCATTCAGGGCACTGAAGAAACATGTTTGTACTAGTAGGTATCTTCACCTTTTTAATATACATAATCCAATTAAAGAGCCAACTTTCGTGTATACAATGCCATTACAAGCAAATGGTTGTTTATTCCCCTAAGCAAAAATATTCTCTGAGCCTTAAAAGGACACAGAAGCAAAAGGTAAATTGCCAATCATCTGTCTATCATAAAGGCTCGAGTATTTTCCTAACTTTGTTTCTATTTCCAAGGAACTCTGGTGATACAAGAATGAGAGAAGCTAGGGATGCTTTTCTATTTTACCGTGGATGGGATCTGTTTTTGGAGAACATCGTTTTATGGGAAATGTGCTGAATGAAGAAAATTACAGAGATAAAACAAGGAGGTTTTCTTGACACTCAAAACCAAAATGGAGGTGAGATTCGTAGCTTATATCTAGATGGAGGTATGATTAATTAACAGTACATTCATCTTTACTTTTCAGAACATAAAATGCGATATTCTGTTTTTAACTCTTATAAACTAATGAGACAGATGCAAGACATGCTAAGCATCCATCGAGGACACTGGTGAGCAGTGGTCAAACAAACTGGCCAAAAGATTCAGACCTAGTGAAATGTCCATCAAGCATGTCTCCCTGGATTTAAACGGGTATTGTGCTGGACATCAAAGTCCCAAAAGTTTCATAAACTATTAAAACTTGGAACTAATCGAAATAGAGAAATACAGAAGATGGAAGATATTGCACGAAATAGCCAAATTATACCTATCAGTTTCAGATTCGGTTTTAAAGCTCTTGCCGAAATGGTTATCAGAGTATTCACCGGATGGACTATCAAATGCTGTCTGTTCTCTTGGACTTCCCTGTGGACTTTTTGACTCCTCGTCGCTATGCATATACATCAAATCAGTCTCAAAATTGTTATTATTTCCTTTAGCAGAATAGTTTTCTGACTTGGTATCAGCATTTGACATGGAATCAGGGGAATCTCCATGAATTGGAGAACTTTCCTTCTGATTAGATGTGGATTTGGAATTTGCAGGCGCAGCTACATCAAAAGAAAATCCTGCAGAAAGTGACATAGGGATGCACATACATCAAACACTTCGCAACTTATTCATCAATGGTGTCAGAAAGATAACTGATGAAGAACAGGAAAAGACAGAGGGATATATTCAAGAAAAGAAACCTTCATCTTCGAATTTATCCCAATCTTCATCCCAAACAGCTGATATCTCCGGAATTCCAGGTTGCCAGCCTTGAGAAGATTATACCGGACCAAAGAGGTAAAAGAAGTTAGATGGAAAATATAATAAACTGTGATGCAAATAATTTAAAATTAATCAGCTATCATCAAATTTCCAAGAACAAGATTTAATAAACAACATTAACACAGTAATTGAAAACCCACTGAAACATATTCAATCGAATCAATTTTCAGTAATAACTCCAGCACTTGAGGAAGAATGAGTTCCAATTGTATTTTCTGAGTAAGAAACACAGAAAATGGAAGACCTCAAAAACTCAAGTGACATTCTGCACAATATGCAGATGAAATTGTTTGGATTGACTCCTTACCCAGAGTAGGATGTTCAGAGAAGAAAAGTGACTCGGTGGGAACCGTAGAAACAGAACAAAAGGGAACAAATTGACAAGACGCAGCAAAACAAGGGAAAAAACAACTTACCAGGGGGGAGTTCAATTAAAGCAGTTGACTTAATATTAAGCTCATGTTTCTTGCAACGATCGGCCAGGGCCTTCAGTAGCTCCTCAAGATCATGTTGTACGCGATCAGCACGGACCTAGAAAACCAAAAGCGCAAAAACATAGCATAAGTTCCTAACGAAACTTACATTTCGTTATATTTTACCTGAGAAATCAAATTAATAAGTTCTGTTATCTTCACCTGAAGAATACCATCAGCGCTGCCACCTTGTTCCATTTTAATGATTGCCTGTTGTAACTCCAGCTTCCTCTCCTGAATAAAGGAACTTTTTTCTTTTATCTCAAAGAAAATGAAAACTCATATGGCTCCAGCATCCAACAAATCAACAAGCGCTAATACTTGCAAGAAGCCAAGAATCCATAATCCATAGAGGAATATGTAAAACAAATGAGAAGCCAGAAAAAGCCCATAAACAAGCCAGCTTTACAATAAAGCATTGGATTAATAGAAGAAACCAGGAAGAAGTCTACTCATTGAGTTGCAAGGAGAAAATGGTTATATTCCTATGTGTATAGCATCGTATAGTGATAAACTCAATCTTTTGATTTATGGAGCTGGGATATATAACTAGAGAACACAATTGAAAGAGCTTGGATATATAACTAGAGTAAACATTCGAAAGAATATATGGAGCAAAATCTCACCTGAGTATCACGAAATGATGCCTCTTCAATTGTCAGTTTAGAAGCAATTTCTGCAACTTGCTTGTATTTCTCTTCATATTTTTTGGCAAGCATCTCAGCCTAAGAGACCCATCGATTGGAAAAGTGCATAATAAGGAATAAATTGAAAGCAACAAATTATGAACTTCAAAGGGCTAAGGTGGTACCTCGCGTTTATCAGCCAATGCCCTTTCAGTGATTTCATTAAGTCGATTATCACATCTGCTTTTGTACAAAACCTGGAGGAAAATCCAATGAACAAAAGAAAATGAATGAGATTGAAAAAAATATAAAGATAAAATATAAAGTAAAGAGCAGGTGACAGTGAAGCAAAAGCAACTGGAAATAATAGAAATGCGACAATGCTGTACATTAAAGGCGGCAACTACTCACAAGATCCTGCATTTTTGTGCGGTAGAATTCAAGCTTCTCCCTGGAATCCAGAAGCACATTGTCCTTGCTTTCATCCTTATCAAACAAAGGAATTAGGTTTACTACATCAACAGTATCATGAAGTAGATAGCATCCAAGTTTTCATCACACAAACGGCTTCCAACCTGGATATGTCCACATCCTAGATTTCTTCATAGCTAATTAGCTGACTAAATTTGTAACAATTAAATCAACTAAATCTCGAAAATGTATCAGATGGCATGGCATTGTGAGAGCTTAATAGTAGTCCCTCCGCTCCACAATAAGTGACCATATTACCTTTTTATTTTGGTCCAAAATAAGTGTCCATTTACGTCATCAAGAAGGAATTAATTTTATTTTTCCAAAATTTGCCCAAATTTACATATTCCAATGTGTCAAGGTAACAATTAATTAAGGTTAATTTAGTCAATACATCTTTTTTTCTCTAGGAGTTCGTATTTTCTTAATGGGAGTGCCCCAAAGGTAAAATGGCCACTTATTGTGGACCGGAGGGAGTAGTTGTTAGAGACGTTTTGGTTTCTGGGCAGGGGGAAACTAGGAGAGGCCGCACTACTGTCAATAGTTTGATTTTATTATCGTGAGGTGGAATCATTATTCCCATATAGCTGCACGCAATCACCACCTGCCTGGATTTTACTCCGGGACAGTCTTGAGGTTAACAATGCCCTCGAGGTGAGGGAGTTGTAATCAGTATCTTTCTTTCATTCAGTAGGTAAATAATAAATTGTATCGGGGAATAGAACTCAAGATAACTGCAACGCAGTTACAGAAAAAACCTAGAGAGGAGATGAACTACCTTATGAAGTAAATAATACCTTTTCATCTCCTGCTACGCCGTCTTCTCTCTTTGGCTCCAGCGTATTCTGCTCCCCATTACTTAGTTGGTCCATATGAGAATTATCCATTGATGTTGCTCTAGCATTTTGCTGATTAAATTGCATCGATCGGTCAGGCTGAGGGAATGCCCCCTGTGTAGGAGGCCTTAATCCAGGATGTGCACCTGGCTGTACACCAGGCAACCCTTGTGGTCTTAAGCCTGAACATAAAATGAGTGATGAAAGTTTTAGTATACTAACAAAGTGGTTGACAACTTAAAACATCCAAAATCTGTTTAGGTAGTACCAGAAGCAGGGCTCCAGCCAGTGCTTCCATAAGTAACAGGCGGACCTGCCAGGGCCAGCAAAGTCTCATCAAGCATAACGCTATTTGGTAGTGTAGATGGAAGAGAGCGGCCTTCCCTATATCGTTCCATTAAATACAGAGCTATACAAAACTCCCTCAAAGAGAGCATGCTGTCATTATCTTGATCAGCCAAGTCCCATACCTGCTTCAAGACCTCTGACAGAGACCAAAAACGATATTACTAATTTATGAAGCATTACGAACGTGCAACAAGCTCCAAATGACACTTAAAAATACAACTAGGTACACGGTTTGGCATGCTTTTAGGGGAAATAATTTGGAGTCCCAATGTATTAATCTAGCAAAAAAAGTAAGTGCGAAAATAGAAAGTGATTATGTATCTAGGTCAGGACAGCCAAATTCCAAAACCTCAAAATTAGAGAATTCTCCAAAATGAAACTTTCCTTGTAGACACTTCATCAGTATCACATGTACAATTTGGAAAAATAATCCAAAAGTTCTGAGGTACCTAAATAAAACATCTCTGATCACTCTCCAATGAAATTTGTGACAGCAATCCGATTTAGAGCATGTGAACCAAGAATAAGGATGTTTACATGTGTGGTTGTGTCTCACAGATCAAAGATGACCAAGGTGGTAAAAAAGAATGATTAGAACACACAAAAGAATCTCTGGACCCCAAATTTGCATGAATTAGTTTAAAAATGGACTTCTGTCAAGTTTTAAACTTGTCCAACAACAACAACAACATAATACCCGGTATAATCTCACAAGTGGAGTCTGGGGAGGGTAGAGTGTATGCAGACCTTACCCCTACCTCACTAGGTAGAGAAGCTGTTTCTGATAGACCATGAGCTCAAGAAAAGGTGAAAAAGGAAAAAAGGAAAGAAGATGAAAGAGGAAGAAGAAAGAAGAAAGAAGAAGAAGACAAACGGCGATAGGGAAAAAGGGGAAAAAAGGTGAAGACGAAAAAGAAAAAGTAGCATCAAATAGTAGTAACAGGGAAATAAGATAAACAAAGAGATCGAAGGGGAACTCTCGCTTACCTACTAGCCTTCTACCCTAATTCTCAACATCCACACCCTCCTACAATGGGTCATGTCCTCAATGAGTTGAAGCAGCGATGTCCTGCCTAATCACCTCTCCCCACTACTTCTTTATCCTACCTCTACCTCTTCACCCGTCATGGCCAACCTCTCACACATCCTAACACGAGCATCTGCGCTTCTCTTCTCCACGTGCCCGAAACCATCTCAGCCTCGACTCCCGCATCTTGTCCTCCATGGGGCCACTCCCACTTTTTTTTGTCCAAGCGAGAAAATAAATTACTCTTTCAAACTTTCACAATTTTAGTTTTTGATATGGTAAACACCATCCTCCAGACCCTACTTCCCAGAAGCCCAACAATGGCCCTTTCCCACTTTGCTTCCTTGTTGACTCGAACACTAACATTATGGTAGGTGGAGGATCTTTACCAGTAGGCTGTCCTCCCTAGTGAGTTTATCAAACACAGTTCTATAACATACAAAATATCCTATTCTACTCAAGTCAGTAACCTGAGTCTTGTAATAGAGTTTATAGGATGAAATCCAGTGAATGAATTTATCAAACACAGTTCTATAACATACAAAATATCCTATACTCCTCAAGTCAATAACCTGAGTCTTTGTAGTAGAGTTTATAGGATGAAATCCAGTGAATGAATCGGATGCTCAGCCAAACGACAGAAGGTACTCATAGTTATACACGCGAAGTTGTGAGTAAGATTCCTTGAAAGTGCATAAGTCAAAAGAAAAGAAAAAGAAATAAAGAAGTCTGATGACAGCTAGCTTGTCAGCAGAAAAAAAAAAAGACAGTTAAGGCTGCAAAAAGAAGTTAATTTACCTCTTGGCAGTCTCCAGTTCAAGAATAAATCTCGTGCTTGTTGCCCGGAGATTTTTCCATCTCTATCTGAATCCACCTCCATAAACACTTTCGCATACTTCTGAACGCCTGCTCTAGTCATTTTTGGCCAAGGAACTTGTGACTGCTCAGGAGCTGGATGGACAGAACCCACTGGAGTTCCAGATGATGAAACTGGCAAACTATTCTGACCAAAAACCTGTTGATTAGGTTTGGACACAGATGGGGTTACTTGCTGCTGATTTGCAGGAGATTGCCTTGTAATAGTATTGAATGCAGCAAAAGGGTCAGGCTTGGATGAAGTTTGAGACTCAGTGGTTACTGGAACCATAGCTGAAGAGGTTGGTGCACTATTCACAGAAAAGTTTAAGTTTGGAGTAGACGATGACTTCTTGGGTACAGATTGGCTTGCAGAGAAGGTTTCACCTCCAAACATTGTGTCCGAAGCAAAACCATTTCCAGAACTTCCAGTAGCTTTTGTATTAGCTGCTGTCATGGAAGGTAGTGAAAGAGATCCCTGAAGAGTTTGCGTAACTGGAGGAACCAAAGGGCTCATTCCTCTATTGGGAGGCTGCATAGTAGGTCTAGCAGATATTGCTGCTTGTCTGCTCCCTAGATAGTCATTTGAAATGTTTGAGTTTGGAAGACCAGGACCTGTCAAACTACCACCCCTGGGGAAATCCATACCAGCAAGAGATTGCTGGGGACGTGATGCAGTAGCTGCAGTTGGAACAGGTGGCCTCACTGAGTGGCTGGCTTGAGAAGTGAGATATTGCTGGTTCATACCTGTTGTAGGAGGTAGCTGTCCTCTGATGCCGTGATTTTGAGAAGCTGTTGGTACTCCAGCACCCATCTGCTGTGCAGGTGCAGCACCAACTGAATTTAACTGGGGAGAAGCGATCGCTGCAAGGTTAATCTGTGGAGCAGGGATTTTAGCAGAAGCAGGACCATATAAAGCCGCCTTCACAATATCTGGTGTTAAATCTCGTTTACTCTGTGCCACTGTTACAAGTTTAAGAGCATTATAAAACTCTGGTCGGCTAAGAAACCCAGTACGGCTCTGTTCAGCATGTGTCCATATCTGCAATCGAAGAAACACAATGTGCACGCACAGTTGAAGAAATCATATTTACCATGGAAGAGGTAAAATTTGTAGAAACTTGAAGAGAACTAGTCATAACTAGCTTATCCTAGGAGACTTGTGAGATTTACAGAATGGAAAGACACGTTCGAAAAGCATAGTAAAAGAGAGAAATGGAAATATATTAACTTAACATTTTATAGAAATATAGAGATTGCAAAGTAAAACTTCCAGTCCTCCTGCAAGTTTGTCAAAGAAAAAAATCTGCATAATCACAGCATAAAACTTAAAAGTAGCTTGAAAGAAAACTCTACTACCTAGAAAGAACTTGTCTAGAATATCCTACCATTCTAAACACACCAGCTGCAGAAATCTTACTATTAAACAGTAATTAAACCCCTGGCAAACAGTTAACCAAAAACTAGTCAACCACCACAGTCAAAAAGTCGGATGACTTATCAAGAATGCCAACCAATTCCCGTTCTTCTCTTAACCTTTCTCCTATTCTATCTCTGTTATCCTCATTCTCGACCTCTCTCCTCATTTTTCTTACCTTCAGTAACTTATCTCTTAGAATCTATTGAGGCACCGGCGCACTGCTGGTGATTGGTGATCGAAGTCCATCTTATCATGTCAACTAAGAACCCAATAACCGCCATGATTCTTCATCATAGTCAGCACATCATTTTTCCCACTATTTTACTGTTTAAATGTGGTCAGTAGGTTTATAATAAGGTGAATAACTGAATCCCTTATAATTCATGCTACAATTATTAACATTACCAAGTAAATGTATTTTTTTTACACTCGATCGATTCAATTGTGTTCTTTGAGATCATTTATATTGCTCGGGCAATTTATTTAAGTGTTTTGAGTCCTTTGAGATCATTACGATACACAAATTCAAGCACAAGTACAACTATAAACATTAAGATAGCAACAGCAAAAAGAGAAGTACATAGTCAAGTAAATTGAGGCTACCTGAGCTAGAACAGGTTGAGGTAAATTAGATCCTTTTAAAAAAGCAACGGCTTCAGCACCACTGATTCTTCCATCTTGATCCAAATCCGCTCTACGAAAATAAACTTCAAATTGGTCCATATTTGGTCCTCCTTGCGCCATTTTCTTCAATCAAATCGCAAACAAAACTCACAGATCAACACATTAGACTTCAAAAACTCAAATAAAACCCCGATTCAAAAAAATAGCTGATGATAGTTTTTTTTGTTCAATTTGGATTTGTTTCGACGCGTATAAGATTAAATCCTGCATAAATTAAGCTAAGCATGAATAGTTTGTGAAAATTATGAAGAATTTTGGAGATCTATAGAGTGAAATTGAGTAGAAATCGGGTCTGATTTTGCTATGCTAGGTTTTACCCGATCTAGAATTCCAGATTAGGAAATTGAAGCATAATACTGTACATTTTGTTCCATGTACTCCCTTGGTAATCAAAACTTTACAGATCCACCCCCATGTTTTTTTTTCTTTATTATTATTTATTATTTAATAAGGTATTAAAATGATTAATTTGAATACATTGGTGGTGTAAGTGAAAATCCATTGATATATGCTAGTCTTATTACTAAGTTTTACTAGTATTAGTACCCGCGCGATGCGCGAACACAAAATATATTAAATTGCGATGTAGGTTGTTTGAATCATGTGCAAATAACCTTAAAATATAAACCTCTTAGATAAAAATTATATAACATTTAATTATGAAGTAGGATATGAAATTATTGTTCAAATCTCGTAGTGCATAACCTATTATATATATATATATATATATATATATATATATATATATATNATATATATATATATATATATATATATATATATATATATATATATATATATATATATATAATGTTTTAAAAGGCGGGGGCGTGAGGCGAGACGTTTTACCTCTGACGAGGCGAGGCGTAAGCCCTGAGACATGGGGCGTAAGTCCTACGGATCTTTAAATTTTACTAATTTCAAGAATTTTAAGATAGTATTAAATAAAAAATAAATATAAAAATTACATTAAAATCACAAAATTATTAAAATCACAAAATTATAACAAATAATCTATTTAAAATATTTATAAATTATAATTCAACCATGAATAATACGAAAAGTATGACATATATCATAATATGCAAATTAGCTGCAACGTCAAAAACAACATTTCTAATAATTTATTTAAAAATTAAATAAATTCAAGCGGCTAAATTCAATTAGCCTTTCCCTTTAATTTCTAATAGTAAATTTTTAATAATTTAACATAATTTTGCTAATTTTTTAAGTATTGTATATTTAATGTATTTATTTTCTAAACTTATGATTTATAAATATCCTCATATTATCTCTAATTTATTTCTATTATTCAATATTTTTAGTTTTTGATTTTATCTATTAGACTTGAGTTACGTGGACCTATTCATATTATGAATTTTCTTATCATGATATAAAAACTTTCTCATCTCAAATTTAAATAAGTTTTACCTTTTTTCTATAATAAAAAATCTAAATTTTTTTCTCTATTTATTTTTTATTTTTGATATTATATTATTCAATAACTAATATTATTACATTGTCATGTAGATTTTTATTAGCTTGTTTGAATTTAATATCTATTTTTACCACACTCATTCTAATATAATATAGATAAAAATTTAAAACTTTAGCAAATTCAAATAAGTTTTATTATTCTATTTACTAAATTTGACTGCATTTTCAAANAATTGGAAGAAGAGTAGAATGGTTAGCCCTGGGTTGAGTTGGCATATTAGGTGCAATGAGGTGGTATGGAATTTGAAGTGAAGATCAAGGTAACGGTTCGGTGTTGACAAGGATGTCACGAGCTCGGATGAGCAGGAAGTAGATTCGAGGTTTAAGGTAAGTTGGTATTGTCTTCAGCGTCACCCGAGATTGGTGTTTTGTGAAAAAGGCTTTGCATCCTGGTTAATGATTCTTGATCGCTTTTCAGCGTTAGTGCGCCGGTGGTTTGGAGGTACGACCCAGTTATTTGTTATGGTAGGTTGTGGGAGTGTGTCCCACAGGAAGATTTTATAGGTGTGGCAGGTAGTCACTTGATTGATTAAACACTTAAACCAAATATGAAGGTTGTGATAATATCGTTGATTTGAGAATATATGCCTGGAGGGCACTCAATCTATTAAGTTGTGGATTGTGGAGGATTTCTCCGGTTATGATGGTTGTTCTTATGCGTTATGAAAGAAAGGAGAGTTATTATGGACCTTGGAAAGGTTATTAGCCTAGTCAGTGCGACCAGAATCAGCTTGAGGTCGGTGGATGGATTCAAATGTGAATATGGGCTTCTATATCAGGCCAAACGTGTCCATTTCAGTAATGCGCTCCTTATGGAGGAGTAGTCAGGGTGTTATTTCGTTGTCATATATTTCATGTAGTGATACATTGCGCCGTTTGAGTTGTGAGACGGCTTGAGAAATTGCTTATGTGTTGAGGATCCGCATAGAAATGATGTATTATGAGCAAAATGGCTCTTGAGATTTAGATTGTATATCGCACCTCAGTTGTGCTTGAGTTTTGTAGCTTATAGCGCTATATGTCCCCTCAGGGATGGTATTATGCACCTAGCGTGCTTGTGACCAAAATTCGGTATTTTATTGTAATGAGCAATTTAGCTCGATGTGCATCTCCTTAGGTGAGTGTTATGTGTGGATCGGGTGGCACGCCGCCATGGGTATGTTATTTGGATCGGGTTGCGCGCCGCAACAGTGTGATGTTGAGTATAGTTTCCTATATATTATTTTGTATGCCTTGCTTCCTATTTTCTAAGGAAAGTTCGTATTGGTGCGTGAGTTAGGTAGTTCCTTCCAGAGTTCGTTTTCCTTTTGTATCGCATTCGAATTGGTAGCCTATTGGCACATTGTGGCATCATATGAGACTTCTGATTATGTCCGGGGTGGCTTATTGCCTGAGCAGTTCGTACTGGGTGAGACGAGATAATTGGATTTAGGATCAGTTCAATCTGACTATATGAAGTATATTATGGAGCTAAGACCGTTATTTGGTTCAGAATGAGGTGATGGTTCTTGTCAGTAGTATAGACCTAATGATTTGTTGATTCGGCAGCCGGTTATGAATTTCTGCACATCTCTTCCGTCATGGCGGTATTGTAAGAGTTAGAGCAAGACCTATGTAGGTCATGAGGTGCAATGGGAGCATCAGATTCGTGGAATTTCGATTTATTTGATCAGAGAATGTTATTGTGGTCCTGTGAGTAAAGTGGTGCAAGGTGTGAATTCAGCAAAATTGTGCAGTCATGTTTGGGTAAGACGTGTAGTGATTGATATGGTGATCGTACGTTGGAAACAGGTCTGGCATAGAATTCCGGATGTTGGAATTGGTCTCTAAGGCTTATTTGCTTGAATAAAAGGTAATATCTTCATAACTGATCGAGCTAATGTGCTCAACTGGGTTGTGGTAGCACGGGAAGGTGCATGAGGTGTTAAACAGTGATTTCAGACTACTTCAGTGTAGTTCTCAGCACGTTCGAGGACGAACGTATGTTTAAGTGGGAGAGAATATAACGACCCGATCGGTCGTTTTGAGCTATAGCACGCCGTTCAGCAGACTGAGGCCATGAACAACTTCATTTCAGGTATTATGACTTGTACGCGTGGTCGGAATTAAGTTTCGGGAAGTTCAGAGTTGATTTGGAAAGAGAATTCTCATTTCGGAAGCGTAAAGTTGAAAGAATTAACTAAGATTGGATTTTTGAGTAAACGACCTCGGAATTGGGAATCGAAGGTTCCAACAGATTCGTATGATGATTTCGGACTTGGGCGTATGTCCGGATCGGGTTTTGGAAGACCCGGGAACGTTTTGGCGCCTATTGTGGAAGTTAGCATTTTGGAGGAATTTCATAAGTTTGGGTTGAAGTGCATTTCAGGGTTATCAATATTCATCTGGGTTTATGAGTCTGGGTATAGCTCCGTATGGTGATTCTAGAGTTGGGCGCGCGATCGAAAGTGAATTCGGAGGTCCGTAAGTCATATTGAAGTCATTTGGCTAAAGATAGAAATTTGAAGGTTTTTGAGAAGTTTGACCGAGAGTTTGACTTTTTGATATCGGGGTCGGATTCAAATTTCGAAAGTTGGAGCAGGTCCGTATTGTCGAATATGACTTGTGTGTGAAATTTGAGGTCAATCGGACGTGATTTGATGGATTTCGGCATCGAATGTAGAAGTTTGAAATTTCAAAGTTCATAAAGTTTGGATTGAAATACGATTCATGATTTTGACGTTGTTTGATGTGATTTAAAGCCTCGGCTGAGTTCGTATTGTATTTTGGGACATGTTGGTATAATTGGTTGAAGTCCCGAGGGTCACGGGTGGATTTCGGAAGGCTAACGGATCGATTTCGGAACTTTAAAGCTGCTGAAAATTTGCTGCAACTTCTGTTTTGGACAGCAATAGTACAATCGAGGAGGCTACTTTGGAAGCTTATATCTAGACATTTATAAGGAATCTAAAACTTTTCAAAACATAAAGGTTGTTGCCCTTGCATTCTTGTTTTCAGAAAGTTAAACCATTCATAATTTGGACATTTTATCAGAAAGTTATGATCGATTGAAAATGGCTGGTAGAGCAGTTTTGACAGAATTTTCTGATGCATGGAGCCTACTTTAGAAGCTCATATCTCGGAATATATAAAGAGTTATATGGTGTACAACCTATCAAATGAAAGATCTTCGAGTCTAGTTTCTAAATCTTCAAACTATTTGTCATTTGTATATTTACACAAGGAGTTATGGGCGTTTTAATAAAAGGTGTACAGCAGGGGAAAATGGTAATAGGATGTACAACCTGCACAGCGTAAGGTACAACTCGATGAAGGTTGGACAGATTGTTTTAAACACGAGTTTTAGCCCATTTCTTTCATTTCTTTCATTTGGCTTGGACTATTTTGGAGAGCTCAAGGAGGGATTTTCACCAAGCAACACTAGGTAAGTGATTTCTCCCTATTTTTGAGTTAAATATGTGATCTTACATGGATTTAGACATGGAAAATTAGTATAAATTTGGGATTTTTGGGGAAGACCTAGAACTTGAAATTTTGGACTTTTACCTTGAATTTGAGCATGAAAATTTGAGCAAATTGTATATTTGACTTAGTAAAGCTATGGGTAGAATTTATCTTCGAGAAATTTCGGAATCCGAGCACGTGGGCCCGAGGGCATTTTGGTCAACTTTTCGAGCGGAGCTGGGAACTTATATAATTTGAATTGTTATTTGAATAGTTTTGGGGCGTTATGCATCAATTGGAGTCGTTGGAAGGCCTTGGAAGCCGGTTATGGAAATTTTGGAGCGAGGTGAGTCTCCTTTCTAACCTTGTAAGAGGGAATTGTCCCCATAGGTGAGTTAATTGGTTATGTGCTCCTATTTGTAGGGGCTACGTACGCACGAGGTGACGAGAGTCCGTGCATAGCTACTATTATGCTATTGTCCAGGTAGTCTAGGACCCAAAAGCATGCTATACTTGGAATATTTACCATCTTCTTGACAACTTGTATTACTTAAATCACATCGAATTGGTAAATGAATTCCTAAAAAGATTTAAACTTCATTTTCTTAAATTGTTAAAAGAGAATTAGCTTTTCTTTGAATAATCGTTCCATGTTGACTTCTTGATTGACTGTCTCTATGTGTTTATTTTTGGAGCGGGCCGAACGCCTCGGCAGATTAAATAGATGCATCTATGGTTTGCGCCGTTCGACCCTCGGTAGTGCACAATTTATTTTCTATTGGAGCGGGCCGTACGCCTCGGCATGAGTTGCGCATGCTTGTATTGCTACCTCGAATTTTATTAAGTTGTTCTTGCCTCTTCATGGCTTGAGAATATTTGGATAATAATGTAAAGGAATTTTGGAAATTTCCTATAAAAAAATAATTTGTTTACTTGTTTCCTTCTATTGGATTAAAATCATGTTTATAGAAATCCACGATTTAATGTATTATTGACATCATTATTGGACCACCAGTAAGTGTCGAAGTCGACCATCTCGTTTCTACTTCTTCGAGATTAGACGGGATACTCATTGAGTACACGTTGTTTTCGTACTCATACTACACTTCTGTGCATTTTGTTGCACAGGTATATGTAACTCTAGTGGCCTACTGGGCGTAGCAGCACGGATGATTCGGGGACTATGTGAGTTGCATTATTCGAGGCGGCCCGCAGCTAGTATAGTCCCTTCCAGTAAATTGTATTTACTTTATGTCCGCTGTATTCCGGACGGATGTTGTATTTTATTTCCTTCTTAGTAAATGCTCATGCACTCGTGATACCGGGTTCTGGGATGGTTTGAAATCTTTTGTATTAATTGCTTATTATTTAATTTGAATTGAAGCATTTATCTTTTTATTTATGAAAAATTGAAGGAAAATCTTAGTTTTCAATATTGTTAAAAATGAGAACTTCATCAAGTAATTTGGTTGGCTTGCCTGACAGTAGTGTCCAACGCCATCGCGACCCTTAGTGGATTTTGGGTCGTGACATGATTGATTCCATATCTGGGTTGGAATCGAAGGGGAAATGGGTGACAACACTAGGGTTTCAGAGACAAAGAGAGGAGAAGGTTCGAGAGAGTATAGAGGCGGCTGGCTGACCAAAATGGTCTCTAGGGTTAAGGGTGGGGATATAAGGAGAAATGGGTGGAGTATTGATCACTTTTGATCAACGGTTGAGATTAGATCGGGTTTTAGACTAGGTTGGGAATTAAGGGTGGTTTGGATTGGGCTTAAAGATTGGGCCAAGTTTCTGGGTAAGTATTTAGGTAATTTTGCTATGGGGCTGGTCCGAAAATGGCTTAAAAATAGGCTATTAGTTAAACACCCAATTTTAATTAATAAATAATATTGGCAGAATAGTCTGGGAGACACTTGTACTTATTCCGGTTTGTCATCCCGGTCCCTACACTTCATAAAGTTTCATTCAGACACTTCAACTTAATCAAAACAAGACTGTTAAACCCTTCTGACCATTGACCGAGCTTATGTGGCATTAATATGGCTGAAGTGGACAAAATGAGTGATTTACACGCACATTAGATGCGTGAGCTGATGATTCTTTTTTATTAAAAAAATAAAAATTAATAAATAAA
>NC_031992.1:1110382-1150437 GCF_001879085.1 Nicotiana attenuata
CCCCCTCTTATTCTTCTTCAGCCCCCCCTCGTTCTGACCCCTCCCTCTTCTCCTCATCTTCTTCTTTAGATCCCCTCCCTTCCCTTTTCTTCATCCCTTCTTTTATTAGATTTTCTCCTTGGTGTGTATTTCTTCTTCCATCATGTCATCTTCCCTTCTCTATGACTCCTCCATTTTTTCCGGTGATTTTACCTTTCAAATTTTTTCACAGCCCTTCCAAATTGGGGTAGAGGAATAAGTCAAAATTCAAAAGACTTAATTCTCTACTCATGTATTTTTCATGGATAGATAACTTTCTTTAAAAGAGGAGTGAAGGAAGTAGTGGTATTCATGGTGGAGGAGCCATGGTAGGTGGGTTATTCTTTTAAGAAGGTTGAGTGGGGTTTGAAGAAGGGAGGAGGGGTTTTCTTTAATTTTAATTTTAATTTTTTGCTTTTTTTATTTTATTTTTTGTTTATGAAATTAAATTTTTGTTAAATAATATTATTTTGGCGTAGAATCTGATGTGGATGCTGATTTGTCATCCACGTCAAGCAAGTGAGCATCACACGATTTCGGAGGTGTTTAAAAGTCTTGTTTTGATTAAGTTGAAGTGCCTGGATGAAACTTTATGGAGTGTAGGGACCGGGATGACAAACCGGAACAAGTACAAGTGTCTCCTAGGCTATTCTGCCAATAATTTATAAAAAATGATAAACGAGTACCAAAAATATCTTGTGCACTAAAATGATTTAAAAATAGTAATTTAACATTTTAAAAATATAAAAGATCATTTTCTACATAAGTAAAGTAATTATACACTAATATGGGATATTATTGCAAAAAACGTGCAATTTAGCCTGAAAATGCAAATGTAGTTATGAAAAATGCACTAAAAAATATTTAAACACATGTGGGTATAACGGATAAATTTAGATGATTAAATCATCATAAAAATAATTTGAAAGATAATTATTGAATATTTATATAATAAAAATGCAAGAAAAATTGGGTATCAACAGTTGCCCCTCTTTACCCAGGAAAGATGAAAAAGTTGTCGGGTAAAAAAATGATGACCGATTTTGACCGAATGGAGTGATTTGAAAAAATATAGACCGCATTCTGGTTGTTGAGCTGCCTACATATCCTTGGTTTTACAGGAATCAGGCCGTGTGTAGTTTTGGATCCATCGATGAACGAAACTGATAGAATTGTTATAGGGACGATCGTGTTTTTCGGCAAGGTTCTTTTGAGTATGATAGTATCGGATGAATTTATGTGAAGTCACGAATGTGAATTTGAGATGTCTTGTATGTATCACAGGGCATATATCTGAACGGTCATAGGGTAAAGCGAGTAATTGATGGGAGTCGGTTACGTTTGAAATAATGGTAGGGTGTGAATGGTATGAGCGGAAACCGGAGCGAAGGTTGTTCCTGTTCGAAGAACGGTTACCTCCTGAGTTACCTGCAAAAAACTCAAAACACGATGCGCGCAAATATATATATAGGTTATTGCGACAATTTAAACATGATGCAAATTCCCTTTGGACCATGAAGATTGTCTTCAGACGGTGAGGATGATGTCCTTAGACCATGACGTCCTGGGCTATGAATCATGAGATAAGGGATTCGCAGGCCATGAAATGATGTTCTCGGGCCATGAGAATGACGCCTTTGAATAATGATGTGCAGTATTGAGAGATCCTTAGACCATGGCATGGTGTCTTCAGGCTATGAGGATGATGCCTTCGGACTATGACGCCTTTGGATAGAGACGTGATGATGGATCATATGAGCGAAACAAGACAGAGCTTAGTCTTGTATATGATCGGGACAGAGCTTAGCCCCGGAAAAGGCAAAACAGTGCTAGGTTTCAGATAGTGTAACATTTAGTGTTTGACAAGGAAAGGCAGAGCTTAGCCTTATGTAGTTGGGGAGGCAGGGCTTAGCCTCATGCAAGGAGAGGAGACAATGCTTAGTCTCATGCAAGGGAAGGCAATGCTTAGCCTTACGCAAATAGGGAGGCAAGGCTTAGTGTCATGCAAGAAAGAGAGACAATGCTTAGTTTCATGCAAGGAAAGGCAGTGCTTAGCCTTATGCAAATAGGGAGGCAGGGTTTAGCCTCATGCAAGAAAGAGAGATAATGCTTAGTCTCATGCAATAAAGGGAGACAATGCTTAGTCTCATGCAATGGAAAGGCAGTGCTTAGCCTTATGCAAATAGGGAGGCAAGGCTCAGCCTCATGCAAGATTCGAGACAGGGCTTAGTCTCATGCAAGGAAAGGCAGTGCTTAGCCTTATACAAATAGGGAGGCAAGGCTTAGCCTCATGCAAGATTCGAGACAGGGCTTAGTCTCATGCAATGGACAAATAGTAAGTAGGAGCAGAATGTTTCTTAGCTGGAGATATATTTACGTTTGGCGACCTTGCCGTTATGAAGATAGTAATTTTGGTATGTGTATACTTGCGAATGCTCCTGTCATGTTCATTGTGCCTGCATCCAAAGAAAAATCGTGAGTTTTGCGGGGAAGGTTGGTTCGTGTCTTCGCCTGCTTGTTTGCTTTGCTTTGCTCTGGGGATCCTGTTTGAGTTACCCTGGGTAACACCTGGCTGCCATAGAAATAAAGCTTTCGAAAAATATGCATGTATTTGATGAAATAGAGTTATTTAGAAAACATAGTGGTATGTAATATGAACTAATGACTGCGACACTTTTAGAGACATTGCGGCTTCTTTGCATTAGAATTTTGAGGGCCCTCCTCAAAATTCTGTCCCAGTTCAGTAAGTGATTCATCGGCCGTTCTGCATGTGACGAAGTTTGTTGGACTTGCTCCGGATTTTGAGAATCCTTCTCAAAATTCTACCCCAGTTACTTAATTGATTCTCTGACTGTCTTGCATATGATGATGTTGGCTAGACTTGCTCCGGAATTTTGAGGGTCCTCCTCAAAATTCTGCCCCAATTTCTGGTTGCGGGAAAAATGAAAATTTTATTGAGATGTGACCGAACCCACAGGGCTGCCTACGTATCCCCTCTTAAACAGGAATTAGGTCAAGCGTAGTTCAGTTACATCAAATGAAGAAGTGTAAACAATTAAATATAGTATCTCTTGACTGCGTCCGAATTGATAGGCTTTGGCCAAACTTCTCCGTCCATTTCTGCGAGTATGAGTGCTCCTCCTGTTAGTACCTTGTGAACCATGTAAGGCCCTTGCCAATTAGGAGAAAACTTTCCTTTGGCTTCATCTTGGTGTGGGAAGATCCGTTTCAACACCAGCTGCCCCGGTGTGAATTGTCTAAGTTTGACTCTTTTGTTGAAAGCTCTGGACATTCTGTTCTGATAAAGTTGACCATGACATACTGCATTCATTCTTTTTCCGTCGATAAGAGCCAATTGTTCATAGCGACTCCTTATCCATTCTGCATTACTGAGTTCTGCTTCCTGTATAATTCTCAAAGAAGGAATTTCTACCTCGGTGGTAGTGACTGCTTCAGTACCATAGACCAGCAAATAAGGAGTGGCCCCGGTTGATGTGCGAACCGTGGTACGATATCCAAGTAGGGCAAACGATAGCTTCTCATGCCGTTGTTTGTTATTAAGCTTGTGAGCCACTATGAATGTGCTCAGACCAGTCATATCATCGTAAGACCATGCAAAGATGTCCTCATACTCCTTCAGGAATCGGATGTATTCTTCCTTCTCTGATGGTGATAGGTGAATACTTATACGGGTTTCCTCAACTATTTTGGAATCTCCCAAGTTAACTGTCTCAATTTTGTCCAGGTTAGACTAAGACTTATTCTCAAAATTCTCAACTTCTCTGACAATTTCCTCAGGAATAATATCTTCTTCTTCTACTTCTTCTGAATCACTATCCTTATGTTGCATTGTCTCATTACATGTCACAGTCGTTGGTTCATTAGGATGAGTAATAATAATGTTGTAGAGGAAAAATATAAATGATTATAATAAATACTAAAATAATAATGCATTAATTAAATCTCGAAAACATCAAAATAGGTACGGCTCGATGACTCGGGCTATTATTTCAAAACAAAATACGTCATAAAACAAAATACTGGAAATATCTTAAATGCTTAAAATGGCTTTTAAAAACAGATCATGCTAATTGCCAGGCTACCCAGGAACTCGACGGGCCCGGGATGGTGCAACATTCCAATTATTTAGAACAACTCCCTTCTTCATGGTCTGAATGGTGAGGTCTTCTTCCTCCCCCTCCTCAACTATTGCATTGCAGTCTATGTATTCATCATCTAGAAATAGACCCCTTAGGCCAGCTAAAGCCTAATCTTCTTCAGATCCCCATATCACGTCAGTCTATTGAAATGTCTGATGCAGATGCAGTATTGGCTGTTCAAGAGGGTAATAGGGGTCACGCCATGGCGGCGACCAATCATCGTACTCCTGCCAGGTGTACTGATACCCAAGTCTGAAGGTGGTACCGTGACGTTTTGGTTGTATTGGCTTAGTGATACCCTGGAGATTCTTACCGAGACCTTTACCGGGTTCATACCCTGTCCATAACAGTATGCTTTCGGTCTTATTACTCCACCACTTGTCTTTCTCTATTGCATTGACACGCTCAAAGCGATGGTACGTTTCTCCACCCAACTTCCTTCTATTCCCAAAAACCGGAACAGTTTGATTGGTATAGATGGGATTACTTCCATCTCCATGAATGATCACCTCCTGATGGTTCCATTCGAACTTCACGGCCTGGTGTAGTGTAGAAGCTACAACTCCAGCAGCATGTATCCAAGGTCGTCCCATCAAAAGATTGTACGTAGCAGATATGTCCAATACTTGAAAATCAACATCAAACCAAGTCGGGCCCATCTACAAACAAAGGTTGATTTCCCCAATTGTGGCCCTTTGAGGCCCATCAAATGCTTTCATATTCATACTCTCTGATCGTATCTCATGGAAATCTTTACCCAACCTTTTCAAAGTAGTCAATGGACAAATGTTGAGGATCGAACCCCCATCTATTAGGACTCTGCGATGAATTTATCCTCGAACTGTATTGTGATGTGTAGTGCCCTGTTGTGACTCAGTCCTTCAGGTGGTAGTTTGTCTTCGTGAAAGGTGTCTTGTGGCTCTCCAATACTTGCCCTACCATGTTGGCCATCTCTCCACTAGTGATGTTGCTGGGCACGTAAGCTTCATTTAATACTTTCATTAATGCATTTCTATGCGTCTCAGAATTCTAAAGCAGCGACAGAATAGAAATCTAAGCAGGGGTTTTGTTCAAATGATCCACTACAGAGTATTCTCTCGCTTGCACCTTTCTCCAAAGATCATCTGGGCCGGTTTCAATGACAGGTTGTTTGGGAGCGGCTTCTTTACTCGTTCCTCCCATATGCTTAGGTGTGTAAACCCTACCGGTCCTGGTCATGCCTTGTGCGGCACCGAATTCTTCCATCTTCCCTTTTCCTTTCTTTCTCTCCTCTGCAGTATAGTCCCATGGTATAGCATTGGAATTAAAGGACGGTGTGGGGGCTACCGTCACAATGAAGGGTGTGGTCACTTCCACCTCAAATGAAACTGGTGCGGCTGAGGGCGTTGTTGTCTTAACCTCAAACGGAGTTGGCGTGGCTATTTCGACCTCAATTGGTGATTGAATTTGTACTATAATGGGTGTGAGAGTGCTTCGAGATATTGTGGTTTCATCCCCTTTACGAATGAGTCCAATTGATCCTTCCGGATCCCATTCTTCATTAGTTTCTATCATTTTTACCCGCTCGCCCCTGTGATCCGGGAGGGGATTGTTGCGGACATTTTGTGCAGCCTCTTTCGCTTGTATAACCGTGGTGTCAATCAGATTCTGGATCTTGTCTTTCAAAGTGAGACATTCATCAATAGTGTGTCCCTTCATGCCTGAGTGATAGGCACATGTCTTGTCGGATTGACCCACTGGGAGGAGTTTTCCATAGCAACAACAGGAATATGGGTGACATAACTGGCAGCCTTTAGTCTTTCATAAAGCTGATCGATGGGTTCAATGATGGGAGTGTATTGTCTGGGTGGTCTACGGTCAAAATTTGGTCTGGGTTGTTGGTAGTTTTGGCGGGCTGGTAGTGGTGAGTGGTAATATGCAGGTTGTGTGTTATAAGTATGGTAGGTAGTGTCGGGTTGTTGGTATTTGGGAGGCGAAGGCTGATATGTGGGTGGTGGGGTTTGGTATGTGAGAGGGGATTTTGTCCCTTGGGCTACCATCACGGCTCCTACTTCTTTCTTTTTGGATATACCCCCTGACTGCAAAGCTTTATTCGTAGCCTTTAATGCCTCAAAATTAGTTACCATTGCGCTCTTGATTCCTTCTTCAATCCTTTCCCCCAATTTGATGATGTCAGAGAACTTGTGATTCTCAACCCATTAACCTCTCATAGTATTGTGGATCCTGGGCCCGAACAAAGAATTTGTTCATTTGCTCTTCCTCCAATGCCGGCCTTACTTTAGCAGCTTCCGATCTTCATCGAGTAGCATACTCGCAAAAAGTCTCTGTTGGCTTTTTCTTGAGATTCTGGATATAGAAGACATCTGGTGCATTCTCCGTATTAAACCTGAACCGATCCATGAAATCCGATGCCATGCTTACCCAATTAGCCCATTTCTTTGGATTTTGACTGATGTACCAAGATAGGGCGTCTCCAGTGAGGCTCCTCATGAACAATTTCATGCGAATCCTTTCATCATTTCCCACTCCTACGAGCTTGTCACAGTATGTCCTTAGATGCACCTTTGGGTCCCATGTTCCATCAAACATCTTGAACTTAGGAGGTTTGTAACCCTCTGGCACTTCTACGTCTGGCTGAATGCACATATCCTCATAGTTCAGTCCCTCAATGCCTTTACCCCTTTCGACACCTTGGACTCGACTTATGAGCTTTTTAAGTTCTTCTGCCATATTCTTGTTGAGCAGGTCCTTCTCGGTGGATTTAGGTACATATAAGGTTTGTTGAGGAGTGTGGGGTAAGGTTTCCACATATATGGGGTTGCTTTGATGGACTCCGGGATTTGGGTGTAGTGGTGGTTGTTGGTTGAGTTTTGAGGATCGAAAATAGGTTGTGGTGCGTTCTGAGGAGTGTGATAGGTAGTGGTTTATGGATACTGGGTTGGTTGATGATGATGTTGTGGAGGAGTTGGTACCGGTGGAGGATTGGGATTTTGAGGCGGTGTGACATATTGATGAGGTGCGGGAGGATTTGTGGATGCTGGTTCGGTGTATTTTGGGGAGGTGTTGGGTTTTTGGTGTTATGTTGGTTGATGTTAGGGACGTTCAGGGTAAGGAAGAGGTTTGCCAAGTTTCGGACCTGCTCAAGCTCTCCTTGTAACTCCAATATCTTTTGTTCCAGTCGCAAAACCAAGTCATTTGGTGCTGGAGTGCTTCGACCATCTGAAGTTTCAACATTGTCTTCATGCGTGGCATTGTCTTTCCTGATATTGCTTGTATCATCCATTCTGGCCTTTCCCTTGCTTTTTGGATCGTTTGGAGGAGGAGGAGGTGGAAGACCTCTTGATTTGGTATGATATGCTGATGATGTCAGTATGCACGAACCAACCTTAAGGGATGGGAATAAACAAATCAAGAAAAGAAGAAAACAAAAAGGTAAACGAGTCAGTGAGGAGTATTAAAAAGTTGCTTGCAGTATTTAAACACATATTGTGGAATAAATTCGCTTCCTATCTTGGGGACCTCATTGTGCCCGAGGTAGGCCTAAGCGACATATAAATTTAGAGAAAAACTGATGCCAATAACTGCGTCATTTCAGTAATGTGAAAGATAAACCGAATCTCTAATAAACGACAATAATAATAAAGAGCCACTAATGGCATGTGCCTTATTACAACCAAAGCCTAAAACAAGTCTAGAAAGCAAGTAAAACATAATTTCTAATCTATTTGGTCCCAGAAGGACCTTCTCCATGCTTTGCCTTCTTTGCTCCATCGATCAAGTTCCCCAGGTCGCGCATGTCGAGCAGCAGATACGCCCTTGCTAGGAGACCTCCTTCGTTCCCATCCATATTTTGACAGCTCGTAACCCTGTTCCTCATCTTCCCTTCCAGCTCCATCAATCCCTGCTCTAAATAGTCCAACCTCTCTGTTGATTTGGTGGAGATCTCCCTCCATTCGTTGATTGCTTCCATATCCGCTTTGTGCTGCTCCAAATGTCTGGCCTTTGATTCAAAAATCCTTTTGCGTAACTTCCTATATTTGACTTGGGCCTCGGCAGCATCGTCTATGACCCTATTCCCCAAATCTATCCCTGGCTAACTTCTCCCACTATGTCATCGACCAACCATGATGGATAAAAATGCACATGTCCAGCATGGTATCGATCTGGCTCGATGGTATCCTTCTCCACCATGACCTTTAGATGCCACATGTGCTGCGCCTCGTACTTGAATGGAATAGCATCACCTTGGAAATCTGCTTTGTAGTGAACCATCTTGGAGACTCGGGGTATGACTTGTTTCCTCCCAGCCTGTCTCATGACCCTAATAGGAGCATAGGGATAGATACCTCTTAACCCAATCAACACTAAATGAGGAACATCTCTTGACCTGATGATAAACTCACTGGTAGGGAACCACTCGAACATCCAATGGACCTTGTCGTCCGTCAAATTGCTAAAGAACTACACCCAATCCACAACATTTTCCGGTTGTGCAAACCTATCTGGGATGAAAGTCTTCCTTTTTGGATGGTGAAAAGCTATGCTGTCATTCCATGGTCGCCGTGGAAATTCGTGACGCTACTGTCCTCTTTGAAGATGCTCCAACAACCATATTTGCAGTAACAAGTTGCAGCCCTCGAAATGTCTGAATCCTTTCTTGCAGTGGTCCAAAGCTCGGTATGTTTCTGCCACGATCATTGGGACGATAGTGTAGGTTTGTCCCTCAATTCCTTCCATTAGGGCCTTAGTAAACATAGCCAAACGGGTGTGAATCCTTTCTCCTTGCATTGGGAATACCAGCATCCCTAGAAAACAGATGATGAACACAAAAACCCGACGGTGGGTCCAACCCAACGAAGTAATAGCAAACTCATCATGGTAAAGGCGGTAGGATTTGCTATGTCCGTAATGTGCATAGAGGAAGTCGAACGGTATGTAAGACTTCTTTTAAGCAGACTAACTCATCATTCTTTCTAAAACCCATCATTTTCAGAAACCCTCGGGAGGTGCGATTCTCAGGTACCAACAGACCAGGGCTATCCCAAGGAAGTCCAGCAAAGCCCCCTATTTCCTCTAGAAGGGGAGTCATCTCTATATCCCCGAAACTGAAACAACCCTCTTTTCATCCCAGAACATAATAGCGGCCTCGATCAGTACATTGTTCAGTTGAAGGTCTAGTAGAGAAGGTAGATTCCCAAGAACTCTTATCACCGGTTTTTGTCACTTGGTGTGAGATTTTCCCACCAATCCAGTAACAAAGGTGGGATGTTTCGAACCATGCCGAACCTGGGGACCTCATGCCTCATTTTTGCAAAACATATAAAGTTAGTCCTTGCCCCCTCTAGATTCAGCTATTTTCATGCTAATGATCAACATATTGGCATGTTTTTCTCCAAAGGATGCACAGATCGTGATTATGTCCCTTGGGATTATGGAAATCTCGGCGGACTTTGGACAAGGTTTTTCTTAGTGAGTTATTGCGCGGACAACACTCTAACTCATACTAGGTTTAGACATGATGCATGCACAACTGATTTAAGAATGGGGTTTCTAGAAGAGTCTAGACTGGTACCCTCAAGCGGACAACTTGAGGGGGAAAGGCACGGAACCGTCGATTGCACCGCTGATCGACTAGTTTTATCGCAAATAAGCCTTTCCAAATTTAAAGGGTGATTTTAGGAAGAGCACGGACACTCATCAAGTACCGCTATGGTATTAATACGCACGAGTAGAATATGATGCGGAGCATGCTTTATGCAAAAATAAAATAACACGTTGTCAAGTATTTTCACATATTGAAAGCAATAAATGCAGTATTGAACGAACGTAAAGACATAAAAGAAAGAAAAATAGGGAAGAAGTTAGCCCGCATAATGAAAGAATTGTAATAAAGCAAATAAAGCGGTAAGGATTAGGGAGAGACATGATATAGCAAAATTAAAATTTTGGAGCAGGTGAACATGATTAGGGTATAAGGGGAAACACATATTGTAATCAAATTAAACGAAGAATTGCATATGAGTTCATATAGAGGGGAAATGGGGAAAATGATGTGCATGTACCAATAAAAGGGAAAAATGGGGAGCGGGAGACTCGGGTAACAGCAAAATAATAAAGACACGCTTATAACAGAAGACTAATTCACAAAGATCAAGTTCTTTTATGGTAAGAGCCTAAAAATGTCCCCAGCGGAGTCACCATGCTGACGTGCCCCTTTTTCTCGCGAAATCGGGTTTCGGCATTGACAACTCTTTTAAGAAAGGGTTTTAAAAGAGAGAGTCTCCACCTAACTGATTAAGGCGCGTTAGGGCACCTATTTGCAGATAACTCTATTTAACTAGTTTGCGTCATCAAAAATCGGGTAAGGGCTCGAAATTACCTCGAAGAGAAGGTGTTAGGCACTCTTCGAGGTCCACAACTGTGGGTCCCAGCCGAACTCAATTATATGAATTGGTCTATGTGATCAAAGATAAGGAAATAAAGGGATCTGGAGGGTTCATTATTAAACACAAATAATTGATGAAAGACAAAGGGAGGGGGATCCTAAGTTTTTTTAACCTAAAGGATCACCCCGTGCAACATAAATAATACATCGTAACTACCTCGAGATGGGGTGTACTCATATTATTCAGCGGCATAGACTATCATCTCCTGCTACCCAGTAACTATCTTTAAGTTATTTACTTAAAGCGCTCTAATCATTTCTAGCTCGTATCCTATGCGTGCACTACCCGTCCCTTAACTATGGTCCTGGAGGCGTTGGGACCTCTATTTTGGATGGTTCTAGACTCAAGTTAGGTTGCTCAAAATTGTAAAGCTAGGCGCCATACAAAACAAGTTGGACTTTTCATGCAAGAGCAGATAAAGGCTCAATTTAGCCTCCACACGTTAGGCAGCAAATGCACGCAAACAGATCGGCATATCGATAATTTTAACAGTTAAGGTTGTTAGGTCCTATAGACATGATCTCTATGTGATTCCGGATTTTAATTATACTGGCAGTCTATGAGAAACAATTTCTAGGTGACTATGTAATTGCCTACTGATTACAATTTAAAGCGTTTGAACCTATAGGCATGTTATCTAGGTGACTTACCCAGCAGTTGACAGTAGTGACAACAAAATGCTCAGAATTATTTAGTTACTCCTATAGGCATGCTTTCTAGCGGCATTTAGCGAGACGCTATACAGAGTTCCAATTTTAGTATCTGGCACAAATAATAATTATCCCTATAGGCATGAGTTCTACCCTTGGTGATCGAAACTGCCATCGGCTCTTATAGACATGCATATGAACTAAGCGAGTGTGACAATTAATTGGACATGATTTCTGAAGAAGTAGATTTGAACATGTTGTAATGTAAGTTGAACTTAGTTATTGTATTTCCTATAGGCATGGTATCTAATCACGTAACAACGAAGTAGACAGGATGTTCGCAGAACCTACTTGAGCCAAAGTAAAATCCCTATAGGCGGATTATCTATCATGCAACATAGTGAACATCTAGACAAGTTTTCAGCACACAATTAGCAGAACATTTCTTCGCGTAAAGTAAAACCTATAGGCAGGTTATCTAACACAATAGCATAACGGGCCAAGCAAACACCTATAGGCAGGATTTCTACCCATTCTCATGCAAACATTAAAACTAAACTCAGATTTTCCAATTCACTATTGCCCCAATCGTTATTACAAATAATTATTACAGACCACAATCGAATGAATGATTTACAAAGTATATAAACTATAGGAAGCCTGCAGCAGACCCAGATGCACCTGGACAAACTAGGCCTTCAACTCGCAGCATCTCCAAAGCCCATGTTCATAGGTACCCAATGGTGAGTGATTCACCCATATTTCAAAGATAAGCATACATAACCCAAATCTCTAGTGTGTTAGAGTTCCCAAGGGCTTCAATAATCTAAGGCAGTGCTCACACTAGAGAAGAATAATCAGAACAGTTCAAGAAAAACTATGGACCAAATCCTGATGCGTCTGAGTTCACGAGGGTCTCATAGGAACCCTGAGTAGTGCTCACACCAGGAAGGCTAGGGGACAATGCCTAGATTGCTTTGGCTTTCAGCCAGCAGAGAATTAGAATTCAGAAGAGTGCATGACAGGATTGGGAAGCATATTTAGGGATAGAATCACACATAGAACAGAGACAAACACATTGAAACTAAGCAGACTTGAAACTAACAAGTATGAAAATAAACGAAGTCATAAACTGATAATGACCAACTCATGAGCATGCTTTCATGAAAGACAGTGCAGAATACAAATTAGGACAAATCATAGAAAAGGGGTTCCTTGATCAATTAATGAGTCAAGAAGCATATTAGTTATCAACTAGATCTAATAAAGAGGTTATAGCATGGAGAATACAGAATCAGATAACATGTATTCATATGAAGGGAAAAAAATTGGGTATCAACAATATCATCCTCGTATATTTATATGAAGGGAAAAAAACTTTATCAAGATATTTTAGATTATGAAAGCCATGACGGAAATTTGGTTATCCTCTTTTTTATTCAATTCATTTATTCTTCATTTTATCATGCTGTAACATGTTAACTTTGGCCAATAAATTATTATATACATTAACCAAATATGCCATTATTTCAAGTTCGTTGAATTTGATTGTATAAAGAAACGACTATGTGATTTATTACAACTTGATTATTTTTACACTATCACATACTTTTACTCCTTTCGCTCTTCTAAGATTGAAATAGACTACATTATAAATTAGTCGTGCTGCTATAAGAAAAGAAAATCAATTACCAGATCTCCTAAAAAAATATGGAGCTAAGTCTCAAATATACGATATTATACCCTAAAATCCGAGTAACAATTAAACTTGTATTGTGGTTTTAAAGATATATGATTCAATCCAATACTAATTGATAAACAAGGAATCTAATATATAAATTTAAGAGTAAGGAAAATCAAACCAATTGTGTAAGCAGACCTCAACCTCGAGCAAGGGCGACCTCGAGGTAAATGAATATGAACAATAAAATGATAAGATGATGATTCAGATGAACAGTAGGCAAAAAAGTGAAAATGTATATTCTCTTCTCTGTCAATGATTGATGCGTTACAAATGATTGGGGTCCCCCTTATATAGTAGGAGAATCCTAAATAAGGTACAATTCTAATTGTAGTAGGGAATCTTATTATACAGCCGTCTAACAGCTTAGTACAAATCTGTTCCGGAATTTACGCCGTGATCTTAGGGCCGCCGCGAGAATCTCGCTCTTTCTGTTATAAAACCATAACGGTATTATCTCGAGGTTGGTCATACTCGGCCCCGGTATTCATCGAGCACTCTGATCTTCGAGTATAGTATTCTGCCATCGGGCTCGAGCCCGATCCATATTGAACTTGTTTCTCGACGCAACCCCTCGAGCCTACAAAATTGGGGACACACGATTTTGACCGTATACAGCTAGTCCCCACATTTCTTAGAATAAAATGATAAGAAACGACTTGAGCCTCGATTTTCTGGAATCCTTGATGGTACGCTTCCCCAAAATATTAAATGCTTCACCAGTGGTGGTCGGCCACTAGCGCCGTCGAATCGTTGCCGCTTGCCTATAAATACAAGGTTCAATTTCGAAAAAAAAACTTTACTTCAATCTTTCGACCATCTCCAAACTCTCTTTATCTCTCCCTCTCTTCATCTTTTCCCTCTCATTACCCGTTACTTGATTCCTTTTAGCGCCGAAAAACCATCAAGCTACGCCTACTTGCGCCTCTACTAACCCAAATCAATGGCAAAAACCTCCAAATCAGTTCCTCAAAAGGAGAAAGCTTCCTCCTCCTCTTCCCGGCTGGCCGGTGATAAAGCACCGGCCCTTTACGAGATTATTCCCAGCCCTTGTGTCATAAAGAAAGAATTTAACATTGAAAATCCCCCCGCAATTCTCGGTCGATGCACGTATGTATCATGGTATATTTGCTCGATAACGGAGAAGCACCTCAAGGCCGTGAAGAAGGACTGTGGCTGAGGGGACGAGTCGTGGTACAGATCCCCGACCCCGAGGAGAGCATTACTACTCATGTGGAGGGGTTCCTGAGCGTTTACACTTACCTTTTCATATTAGGTCCCATCGATCCAATCGTGATCGACTTCTGTAAGAGGTATCAGGTCACCCTCGGCCAGATACACCCTTCTTTCTAGCGTATAGTGATCATGCTTCGCTATTTCTCCAGCAAGGCCGAGCGGCTAGAGTTCACTCTTAATCACCTTATCCGATTGTATCGGCCTCATCTTTACGAGGGCTGATCAAGATTCAACACCGGTCAACCAAGGCCTTCTTTGCTAGAAATGACGAGGATAAGGACCGGGGCTGGATGAGCCGGTTCATGCGAGTGAGGACCTCGGACGTCATCCCCGAGGACAAAATTCCGTTCCCAGAAAAGTGGAACCCCGATCGTAAGTGAAGTCTTTTTTCCAGTAGCCTCTTATATTATGTTTTCGCTTTGTGTGATGCCTTCACCTTTTTTGCAGCTGTTGCTTGGATGCCTCATGCGGTCGCCGATCTCAAAGACTGGGTCCGAAAACTAGTTGCGATATCCTCGTATGACGAGCGCTGATGGCGTGACTTGGCGAGGGGAAAATGGGAAGCGAAGCACCACGGTTAGTTCTTCTCCCAAGTTTTTGATGCTTTTCTCTTTACAGGAGATGTGATCTCACTCATGCCTAATTTTCATTCATGTAGGCATTGGAGATGTCGCTGAAATGAGGCCATCCCCGCCCGGGAAAGAGACCAAGTCCCCGATTCCAAAATTGGGAAAAGATAATAAGAGAAAAAGGGCTTCGAAACCCGAAGACCCCCAAGATAGGAGGGGCCCTACTCGAAGGCAAAGGAGGAAACTCATTCACGTGGACATAGACTCAGTCCGTTAACTGAATGACGAAGAAGAGGACGAGAGCGAAGAATCAGTGTTGGTGATCCGAACCAGGAAGCCAGTTGAAGACGCCAAGCCCTACAAACTGGAAACCCTATCTCGTGGTGAGGAAGCTCCGAAGAAAAACGCGGGCAAAGCCCCCGAATCGCCTGAGGTCGAGATTGTTCCTCCGCCTTCAATAAGCACACCAAAGGGGACAAGTACCGAGACCCCTGGGGCTGAACAGAGCGCCCCGAGCGACTTGCTCGGGGCCATGACAATAGGTCACTCTCCTCCTCTACCAGCTTATTCTGAGGAGGCAATAAAGGAAGCTCAAGTTCTGCGAACGCCTGACTCGAGCGGAGTCCCCAGTGAAGAAGTTCCTTTCTGGGATTGCTTTATTGGGGTTGATGATGCCGCTGACCTCAACGATGCATCTACTCTCTTCAAAGTGGCTCATCGTCTTTTCTCTCGAGTAAGCATTCACTCCTATAGTTGCAATTTCTTCTTCTCCTCTTACCCTAACTGATATCTCTTTTTTTGCGTAGGCCATTACCAGGTTTAGGGCCGAGCTGAGCCAATGTGAGGCCGAGCTCAAGAAGTCCTCGGACGAAGGGAAGGCCCTGAAGCTCCTTTGCAGCCAAAAAGAGGAGGAGCTCAAGGACCTTCGGGCAGACTTGGCCAAAGCTCGTAAAAATGAGGCCGACAGGTAACCGTCATTTTGAAAGAGTATGGTCTACTTGACCCAATTGTGGAGGCTAACACTTCAGTATCTCAGTTGCAGCAAAAACTGGAGATGATCGGGCAGCTTCGAGGGGAGGTCGATCAGGTTAAGGCCGACTGCAACCGGTGGAAGGAAAGTATGTTCCGACTTGCTGATGAGAAAGAGGCTGCTCTAGCTAAACTGGCGTCGGCTGAGACCCAACTCCGGGGTGCTAAAGAGAAAAATTCGGCCCAGGCCAAAAAGATCAATGAGCTCGAGGCCAAACTTGTCGCAACTAGGACTGAGGCTGCTGAAGCCAGGGCCGAGGTCGAAAAGACGAAAGCCATAGCTGATAAAACCGTTGCTGTGTACTTAAGAGACGCTGAGGCTGCTCAAATGGAGCTAAGGGAAGCCTCCAACTGGGAGAAATGGAGCAATGATTTGGCCAAATGTCAATCCCGGAGGGAGACCCTCGAAGAGATCCATGCTCGAGGTTTCGACCTCACCGAAGAGATAGCTCAAGCAAAAGCGCTCGAAGACGATGCCAAGTTTCTCTTCTCCTACGACGACGATGATGATTACGAATGCAGCCAAGGCGGGTCCCATAATGAAGTTGGGCTCGAAGAGGAAGCTGCTCCCGAGGGAGAGACCAACCCTGGGCATAGATATGATTTTTCTTTCTCTTTTTGTATCTTTCTTTTTGTTACACCTTTTGTCGGTCTCTTGCACATATCCCTTTTCAAGTATATAAAAGAAGAATTTCCTTGAGTGTTTTCTCGATGTTTCTTGCCTTAGAAAATTCTTGTAATAACTTTATTCTTTGAACGGTGTGTTCGAGATTTTATCTCAGATGGTTTCTTTGAAATTGTCGTGGTCGAGTTCGAATAAGGTTCGAACTTTGGGGCGTAGACCCTTACGGGCTCGTGCCGGATAATGGTGAGTCCCCTAGCCTTAATCATGTTATTATTTATTTAGGCTCGGGATAATCAAACCCTTGGATTCGTATCGGGTGAGAACAAAATCTCGAACCTAAGTGTATCGGCCCTTAGGCTCTTTTAGATCGGGCCATTATGACCTCTAAGAGATGGCTATTATTTCCCCTTTTCGGCTTAGAAGACTTATTAAAAATTTCTTTATCTTTATGCCTCGGTATGTATCTTTTACCCATTAGGTTTTTTGGGGGTTTAGTGTCGATTGGAACCCTTTTATTTTTAGTGCCTTAGCACAAGTTTGTATGTGAATAATTTGATACATCCTGAGGTTTTTCAGGGGCTAATTTTATCAAAGCCCTTTGATTATTTTGCCGAGGGTAGCCTTTATTAACAGATTTTCATAGAATTTGAAGGCCTATTTTTATTGCGGGATTCAAACGTCTCCGAGCCGCGTTATTTCGGCTGTAGCCTTTAATATGGCCGTAGCCTTCGGGTGTGCCGCTTGGACTTGTTTCCCGATAACTTTTCGAACTTGTTCGAAACGTTAGTCCCTGAGTTTGATGGCCTTGGCCTTTACGTCAAGGGATGCCTCTTTGAGGTCTCACGAATTTGAGTTTAGACAAATCGAACGTGTTGACTGTCGATGACAGTCCCCGAGTATTCGAGGTGTATTTTCGTTTTGGCCCTTGAGCCGTTTCTTACGGGATCACAAGTATGGAGTTCGTATAGTAGAAAATTTCTTTGAGACACAAAGTGTTTGATATAGAAAGAGTGTTTCTTTGAATAATTCATACATGCGTACATGTTTTGCCATCGGGGCTCGACTATTCTATATGGACACGGTTCATCTGACCATTTGGCCCATTACAAAGTTTTCCTATCGAGGCCCTCTTTAGCGTGAAATATTTTCCTCGAAAATATAACTTCCGAGAGTGATGCCCCCCCAGTATTCGAGGTTGATTGAAAAAAAGCCTTGGATATCGTTGAATTCTCCTAAGGTAGCACATAGTTGTTGCCTCATTAAAAACCTTGCCGGAAAAACCCATTTGGGATAAAACTCGATCTAAGAGAAAAAGAGTGCAACTCGTGCTTTAAAACCTAGGGTCTTCGTGTAGAAGGGTGCCCTCGACGTCGTAGATCGAACATCTGCAATGAGTTAGTATTAAATATAAATGGAAATGGGGAGAAGGTCATACCTTAGCAATAATATCGTTTGAGTAATGATACATTCCGATTGTTTGGAAATTGTTTGCCTTCCATCGTGCCAAGTTTGTAGTATCCGTTTTCGGTGACTCCGATGACTCGGTACGGTCCTTCCCAATTCGGGCCTAGTTTCCCTTCATTAGGGTCTCGGGTATTGAGGGTGACTTTCCTTAGAACTAAGTCCCCGATTCCGAAGTGTCGAAGGTTGGTTCTTCTATTATAGTATCTCTCGATTCTTTGCTTCTGCGCAACTATCCGAACAAGTGCAGTTTCGCGTTTTTCATCTAATAACTCGAGGCTAGTATTCATATCCTCGTGATTTGATTCCTCCGATGCATGTTGAAATCTGGCGCTGGGTTCCCCGACCTCGACTGGAATTAAGTCCTTGGATCCGTATACTAAAGAGAACGGGGTTGCCCCCGTGCTGGACTTTGATGTCGTTCAATATGCCCAAAGAACATCGGGTAGAACTTCTCTCCATTTCCCTTTAGCGTCGTTCAACCTTTTCTTCAAGTTTTGAATGATAGTCTTGTTTGTTGATTTGGCCTTTCCGTTTCCGCCCGGATGATACGGTGTCGATAAGATCCTTAGTATTTTGTGTGCTTCGAGGAACTCCATTACCTTGTTGGCGATGAATTGCTTGCCGTTGTTGCATATGATTTCGGCAGGTATCCCGAGTCGACACACGATGTGGTCCCAGATGAAGTCAATAACTTCTTTTTCTCTAACTTTCTCGAAGGCCTGTGCTTCCACCCATTTAGAAAAGTAGTCAGTCATAAAAAAATGAATTTAGCTTTACCTGGGGCCGTTGGAAGAGGGCCGACGATATCCATTCCCCATTTCATGAAAGGCCATGGGGACAGAACTGAATGAAGTTTCTCTTCGGGCTGAAGAATCATCGGTGCAAACCTTTGATATTTATCACATTTCTTAACATACTCCTTAGTGTCTTTTTCCATGCTATCCCAGTAATATCTTGCTCTAATAATTTTGCGAATCAAAGACTCGGCGCCAGAGTGGTTTCCACGAGTGCCTTCGTGGATCTCTCGTAAGACATAATCGGTATCCTCCGGCCTTAAACATACCGCCAATGGTCCATCGAACGTCCTTTTGTATAATGTTCCATCTTCATCCAATGTGAACCTGGCAGCCTTGGTTCGTAGAGCCCTCGATTCTTTATGATCCGATGGGAGCTTTCCGTTTTTCAAATATTCGATATACTTATTCCTCCAATCCCAAGTCAAACTTGTAGAATTTATCTCGGTATGGCTCTCCTCGACCACGATCTCGATAATTGGACGACAGTCCCTGGGATAATATCATCTTCCTCGACGGGACCCCAAGTTTGCAAGTGCATCTGCCCCACTATTTTGTTCTCAAGGTACATGGTCTAGAGTCCACTCCTTGAAGCGATGCAAGGTTACCTGTAGCTTGTCCAAATATCTTTCCATTCTATCCTCTCGAACTTCGAAGCTTTTGTTTACTTGGTTTACTACCAACAGAGAATCGCACTTGGCTTCAACGACTTCTGCCCCCAAGCTCTTAGCTAGCTCGAGACCTGCAATCATGGCCTCATACTCGGCCTCATTATTAGTCAACCTAGAAGTTTTGATAGATTTTCTAATAGTGTTACCTGTAGGTGGCTTCAAAACAATGCCAAGCCCGGACCCTTTCACATTTGAGGGACCGTCCGTGAAGAGGGTCCATACCCCGATGATGTACCCGATTTTAGTAGAAGTTCCTTCTCCACTTCAGGTACGAGAGTTGGTGTAAAATCGGCCACGAAGTCATCTAAGATTTGAGACTTGATGGCCGTTCGGGGTTGATATTCGATATCGTACACACCAAGATCGACGGCCCATTTGGCCAATCGGCCCGATAACTCGGGCTTATGCAAAACATTTCGGAGAGGATAAGTGGTTAACACACATATGGGGTGATACTGGAAATATGGCTTTAGCTTTCTAGATGTGCTTATTAATTCAAGTGCTAATTTTTCTAAGTGTGGATATCTAGTTTCAGCATCTCCTAAAGTACTTACGTAATAGACAGGGAACTGCGTACCTTGCTCTTCTCGAACTAGTACACCACTTACCGCTATCTCGGACACTGCCAAATATAAGTACAGCTTCTCATCCACCTTCGGAGTGTTAAGCAGAGGTGGGATCGATATCGCTTCAATTCCTCCAATGCTTGCAGGCATTCCGGGGTCCATGCGAAATTATTTTTCTTTTTGAGTAAGGAAAAGAACTTGTGGCTTCGATCTGATGACCTCGAAATGAATTGGCCCAAGGCGGCTATCCGTCCTATTAGCCTTTGTACGGCTTTCACACTATCTATGATAGTGATATCCTCGATGGCCTTGATCTTGTCGGGGTTGATTTCGATTCCCCGATTTGATACCATGAAGCTGGGGAACTTGCCCGAGCCGACCCCGAAGGCACATTTTTCTGGGTTAAGCTTCATGTTGTACTTCCTCAGGATTTCAAATTTTTCCTGCAAATGAGTTAAATGGTCCTCTGCGCACAGGGACTTAACCAACATATCGTCAACATAAACTTCCATTGAATTTACATATCTGTTCCTCGAACATTTTGTTAACTAGGCGTTGGTATGTAGCTCCAGCATTTTTTAGCCCGAAGGGCATTACATTATAACAGTATGTTCCAAACTTAATGATAAACGAGGTCTTCTCCTGGTCCTCCGGGTTCATATAAATTTGATTGTACCCGGAGTAGGCGTCGAGAAAGGTAAGGATCTCTTGGTTGGCTGTGGCATCGATTATGCGATCGATGTTAGGCAGTGGAAAGGAGTCTTTAGGGCATGCCTTGTTTAATCCTTGTAATCTACGCACATTCTAAGTTTGTTCCCTTTTTTAGGGACTACAACTACGTTGGCTAACCATTCGATGTATTTTACCTCCCGAATGGACCCTATTTTAAGAAGTTCAGTTACATCATCCTTTATGAATGCATGCTTCACCTCTGACTGGGGCCTTCTTTTTTGCTTCACCGGTTTGAATTTGGGGCCGAGGCTTAGCCGGTGTGTTATTATTTCCGGTGGGATCCCTGTCAAGTCTAAGTGGGACCAAGCAAAATAATCCATGTTATCGATAAGAAATTGAATGAGTTTTTTCCTCAGTTTGGGGGTTAGCCTCGTTCCCAGGTATACCTTGCGCTCGGGCATGTACTCGATCAGTATGATCTGTTCTAGCTCCTCGACCGTTGACTTGGTTGCATGTGACTCTTTGGGAACAACGAAAGTTCGAGGAGTAAGGAAATCCTCTTCTTCTTCTTCGATTACCTGTTTCTCCAATTCAGTCGAGGCTGGGGATGGTGATTGCTATTTGGCCGTCTGCTTATCTTTGATGCTCGATTTTTCCAAGGTCAAAAGTGCTAACATCAGCATCACCTCGTCGACTGCAAACATCTCCTTTGCAGCATGTTGTTCCCCGTAAACTATTTTCACACCATTCATTGTCGGGAATTTCATCATTTGATGAAGGGTCGACGGTACTGCCCTCATGTTGTGTATCCATAGTCGTCCGAGCAATGCATTATATCTCATGTCGCCTTCGATGACCTGGTATTTTGTATCTTGGATGGTCTTGGCAATATTTACTGGTAGGATTATCTCCCCCTTTGTTGTTTCACTTGCCATGTTGAAGCCGTTTAGGACTCGAGATGCAGGCACAATTTGGTCCTGTAGGCCGAGCTGCTCTGCGACCTCGATCTGATTGTGTTTGCTGAGCTACCCGGATCCACTAGAACACGTTTAACTTGATATTTATTTAACAAAATAGAAATTACCAGGGCGTCATTGTGCGGCTGAGAAATGCCCTCCGCTTCTTCGTCGTCGAATGATAGGATGCCTTCGGGCATATAACTCCGAGTCCGCTTTTCTCTAGTGATCGACACCTTGGTACGCTTGAACATAGGCCCTTGTGGAACATTGACTCCGCCGACGATCATATGAATTACATGCTGCGGTTCTTCTTGCTCATTCTTTCTATTGGCGTCTCTTTCTTTGAAATGATTCTTATCTTGATCACTGAGAAACTCTCAAAGGTGGCCCTCGTTGAACAATCGAGCTACCTCCTCCCTCAGTTGTCCTGTCTGCAGTCTACGGTCCTATGGCCATGTGTGCCATGATATTTACATAACAAGTTTGGATTTCTTTGAGAATGATTGGTTTGTATAGGTCTAGGCACTACTACAAAAACTACTATTTGCGGCTATTATTTAGTGGCAATAAGTGATTTGCCGCTAATTGACTCCCCACACTCATATATTACTGGCAATAGATTAATTGCCAGGAATAGATACACTTACGGTGGCAATTGAAAGACATAGCCATTAAAAGTTTAATAGAAATCCAACTTTTATTATTTTATATTCCCTCTAACTTTTTTCCTCTTAACTTTCATTCCCGCTCACCCATTCCCTCCTTGTAAACCACAAAAATTACCCACTAATTAAATTCAACTCTAATTCAGCCACCGCCTAGATATTCCTTTTTCTTCTATTTTTTTCATCCCAATTTCCTTACTGACTATCATCCGATCACCGGCGGGCCCTTCACCATGGTAAGTTACCATCACCAAGTTATATGATTCATCTCTCTCTTATATATATATAGCTTTTCCATCTAGTTTTTATTTGCTTCGATATAGATGGCTTTAATTTTGTATCTGGATCAGGAACCTCATCTCTCATCAGCCTCGCTAATTTCCTGCATTTTAACAAATACCGAGCCCTAGGTTTGGCTTTTATCTTTTTTTGCTTCTATTTTTGTTCTTTGTATTTAGACTAATTTTTGTTTTAATATTTAGTTTGTGCCCTAGTTGTTAACTTAGATTTGCTCAGTTTTTGTTACTAATTTCTCATACTATATGTACCAACCTAGCTACGATGTAAGTAGCAGTTAGTTATGTAGTTGTGATGGATTATTAGGCATTATCAAAGTTCCTCGGTTTAATTTAATGAATTCGGTGTTGGAACAATGCTATTTACCCAAAGAAGGATGCTCTACTTTATAATTCTAATACAATTTTTGATTTCTTTGAACAATTAATGATGATTAGTAGGCCTTATTGGGATAATACTGGTAGAATGACAGTCTTTCATTTCACTTTTAGTAAAATTAACATTTACTAATTTCTTTCACGTTCAGTGATATCTGCTGAAAAAGATGCTGAAACTGCTGGCGCTGAGGGGTGGTGTGGTGGGTCTCTTGTCTCTGACAAAAGATGCGTGAAAATCGTGTCCTCTGAACATCAAAGTAAGAAACAAAAGCAAAAAACTGAAACTTCATCCAGATTATAAACCCTCTTTTCTTTTGCATATCCGTACTTCGCTGTTTTCAGATTTTTTTTCTCTGGCCTTACTGTAAGTGTTCACAAATAATTATTTATTTTAATGAACATGTTTCAACTTTAAGGTGGTTGGTAATTTTCTTGTTATTATTAAAAATTATGCTTGTGGTGTTCTTGTCTTTTACTTCTTTTCCATGTTGGTTTTGGGGGTGGAGTTAAAAATCTTAGCTTTTTTTGTTTTATGCTTATGCTATCTGCTGATGATTATTATGATGGTTAATTTTAAGATTTTAGGAGTCAAGATAAAAAAAATAACTGATGCTTGTGATTCTTAATTAAGTGAGCTTAATTCAAGTTCTTTGTGAGAGTGGGAAATATGTAGCTGCTTGTTAACTCCTGTTATTTTTCTTTAATTGTATATTATGAATTATTTTTATGAGGACGAGTTTGAGATTTGATCTTTCTCATTTGGAGGTGTTTGTTGTGCATGTGGTTGTGTAAAGTTCTCTTTTTTGGCATATTTGCTATCTGTAAGACTAGTTAGTTGGTTCCCAGGAGAGATTTCCTGGAGTAGGACTTGGAATAAGTAACTAGTGGATGAAATTCTTTTCAAAAGGGAAAGAAATATATTTTTCCAGAAGATTCATACACTTATTTCTGAAATTAAAAAGGGATTTTGGGGTAAATTTGCATTACTTCGGTCAAACATCTTGAATGGTAAGTCGATTTTTTATGTTGCATTACAATGTTAATTAGTCCTTCACCATGAACTAGGTTGGTTGCGGTTCTGTTTTGAGAATTTGTCAGCATGAGAGGGGGGTTCTGCTTGTTTAAAACCCACTCTGTTTTACAGTACTTGGTGGTAGATTTAGACTGTTTATAGCAGTGAGGTCGCATACTGGGTATTTGTTATTGTTGTTGTTGTTGTTCAATTCAGTGATATCTGCTGTTGTCTATCAATATCTCTCTTTCTTTTACCCTCTATTTCTCTTCCTCTTCTTTTATATCCTCTTCAGGTATTGCATTTCTTTTCTTTTATCTGGATTAGGGGAGAATCAAGTGGAGAACATGAAAAAGAAACACTCAGCCTGATTAACAGGTGAGCAATGAAGCTTTTGGTCAGATTTTGTCCTTGAATTTCGGTTTGATTTGTTGCTAAATACAGTGAAGTTTGCGTATTTTAGTTTCATATTAGCGTTTCAAAGTTACTGGATTGAATAGTCATAGTTGCTCCTACGCGGAGGTTGTGTTGAGTCTCCTATTTGATCGATATGTTGATTCACCTGTATTTTGATAATTGATTGGTGTTTATTTATTTTTTGAAGGTATAAAAGTGGTAATATAAGTCTTCTCATAGTTAAATGATATTTTGGAATGTCATAGGTTGGCCAAGATGGGTTCTATAGCAAGTTACTCAAAGCTGATGGTTAGAATATGCTTGTGTGCTTGAAAATATAAACAATTCCTATGCATTTGGGTATTGTATTTGTAATAGTTAACTGTGGTTGGACAATATTTCTAGAGCAATACACTATTCTTATGTCCTCTTCCACACATATTGTACAGAAAGTGCCATATTATGCCCATATTATATTTTTTTGTTATGGTTATCCATGTTTAATTCATTACGGAGCACTATTTCACTTTCATTAAAATATGGATAATATTTCAATTTCGGTTAGGCTGGAGACCTGTTGGTTTTTGTCAAGACATTGGTCATATTTTACCTGCGTATTTGAGTAATTAAATATGTTATGTTAAAGCTCTAGATGTCTGCCTTCTAAATGAGTTAATTCTATTGACAAAAAAGCTTATGACTTTTCTAGAAGGTTATGAACTGAGGGAGAAATTGTTAAAAAGAGAGATAGAAGATTCTTTGATGGTGGCAAAATTTACTTCAACATCTGAATATCTTGCTTTATTTTTGTACTTTTGGTTTAAATCTTTGAATATATTAGTATTAGTAAATATAAAACGAATACTAGATTTTTAATTTTTTCAATAGCTAAAAGCATTGGTATGCCTTTGGCGTTTTACACCATACTCAACAAAGAAAAGGCATTGACTTGCTTACTGGCAGAGAAAAGCCTGAGCTTTTGACTTATTTGTGATTAATTTGCTTGGAAACCAAAGTGATTTGTCGAGCTTAGTTTTGGCAACCCTTTGTGTTACCATTTGTTTTCTACTAGATGGATTATTTCCTCAACTAAGATACTGCAGTTAGAGTCTTTTTACTTGTATAATTTCTATACATGAAGCAATTGTGTTTGTGGTTTTGACTTGTAGGATTATGATGGAAAAATTTGCTAAGATATTAAACATAACGGATATATTCATTGACATTGTTTTTTCTACTTATTTGATTCTGGAATTGAAGTTTAACTTCCAGAGGTTATTGTGGGCATATCCAGTAGAATGTCGTCTAGTATTGGAAGACGGGAGAGGAGTTATCAGACTGTTGTCATGACAGATGATATTTAAGCACAGTTGGCTCTTCTAACCTATATATTTCAGCTTCACACTTCATGTACGAACTTTTTTATGCACATGGAGAGTTCACTGCATACATCTTATATAAATTAATTGATGAACTATATTTGACATTTATTTTGTTTTATCTTTCCAGGTCATATTCCATGATGCTTAGAGATTTAGTTTGCAGAAGATTTCAAGAGTTACAGAAGTATTAATGCATTAACTATTGTTTTATAATATATGTTTTTGATGACAATTGTTATTAGACTCAAAATGACATTAGCTTTTGAATTCAAATGGTGTATTTTTTTTATGTTGTTGACACTCTAAATTATGGATTAATTTGGATTATTGTGAATCTAATTCAATATACTATGCTTTCTAGAATGAATATTAGCATATTTTATTAGTATATGGACAGAGAATATAGATATTGTAATCACACAGAATGTCAAGTAGGCGTATATTAGCATTTGCCGTTTTGTGCATAATTTATCAAAACTAAAAAGGTGTTTAATGCAAAGATAAAAAGCAAATATAGGCATAGTTTTAGTTGCCATTATAATGACATTACAGCATCTATTTATCGATAATAAAATGAACATTTACCGGCCATTACAAAAGCCATTAAAAACAATGTAAAAGGGTTGGGTGGAGGGTAGGTTTAGTGGCCATGTTAATTGCTAGTAAATGATTGCCGCAAAAAGTGATATGCTTTAGCGGCAATAATTGGGACCTTTACCAGCACTCTGTATAATTGCCGCTAAAGGCTTTAGCGACGTTGGATTCAGCGGCAAATAGTTAATTGCCGGTAAAGGTTTTAGTGGCAATTTTTATTGCCACTAAATTACATATTTATTGCCGCTAAAAGCCTTTTTTGTTGTAGTGTAGGCCACCTGGTGTCTTTGATCCTTCCGATAGCCGATAGGATCCCCAATGCATCGAAACTAAAATTATACTCTGATAACCGAGGTGCTTCTGCAGGATCGGTATTTTTATCAAAACCATTCTTACTCATAAGTCCCCCGAGAGTTTTGCCCTCGGTCATTTCTTCGATCATTCCGTGGAGGATTGCGCCCCGAACCGTTGTTTCTTCGATCTATAACATATGGCTGATACCGTTCTCTGTTCGACCTCGGTTCCCTGTCGGTATCCCTCAGGGTTTTAACTGCCAATCGATTTGGATGAACTGAACCCGAGGGGGCTCCCAGCTGGTCGTCCTCGACCCTAATTTTCGATTGGTAACGATTATGTACATCTGCCCAAGTTACAGCTGGATACTCGATCAGATTTTGCATCAACTGTCGTGACGCGATCGAACTTCGCTCATTCAACCCCTGGATAAAATCTTGCACGGCCCAATCATCTGAGACCGGTGGTAATTCCATTTGCTCCATTTGAAATCGGCATACAAACTCTCTTAGCATTTCATCACCCCTCTGTCTTATCTTAAAAACGTCTGATTTCCTTGTTGCAACCTTTATGGCCCTGACATGTGCCTTAGCGAAGGCGTCTGCTAACATAGCAAACGAATCGATGGAATTTGGTGGTAAGTTGTGATACCAAATCATTGTTCCCTTTGACAAAGTTTCCCCAAATTTTTTCAACAAAACCAACTCGATCTCATCATCATTTAAGTCGTTTCCTTTAATCTCGCATGTGTATGAAGTGATGTGTTCATTAGGATCGCTCGTCCCATTGTATTCAGGTATATCAGGCATACATAACTTTTTAGGAATGGTCTTCGGAGCCGTACTCTGAGGAAACGACTTCTGTACGAACTTTTTGGCATCCAAACCCTTTAAGACCAGGGTACCCCAGTATTTGATCAACACGGGAATTATATGTCTCCACTTTCTTGTCATTATCTTCAATCGTTTTCTCTCCCAACTCAATTTTTTTGGTGATCTCCTCGAGCATCCTCATAATCATGGGATCAGTCCCCGACCCATTATCATTCGATCTTTCTGGCACCGGCTCAGTACGACGAGTGATTTCTGGTTCACCACACTTGGAGTTTTATGCTGACTTTGAAGCTAAGCGATAGCAACCTGTTGAGCTTGTAGCATCTCGAATATTACTTGGAGGCTAACATCCCCATTTCCTATGCCCTAAGTTCCTTGTCCACCAGATCGGACTTCCCTGCGTACACTTCCTCCGGGGTCTGCGTCTAAATCCGCATTCAAAGCGAATGTGAACTAACACGACTGGTTCCACAATCGGCACTTCCCCAAGGTTAATCGGTGGCACACTGGCTCCTGGAGCAACTACATTGTTGTTTTCCCCATGAAATCCAAGACCATCATCACTGTGTACGAGTGCGTTTTGTGAGTTTGACATGTTTTAACCTGAGAACAAGAATTCTTGACAAGAACAAGTGTGAAAATAACGTGTGTTATCAGAATTAGTACCAAAATAATCACTATTATCTTTAGCCCCACGGTGGGTGCCAAACTGTTTACCCTAAAATCCGAGTAACAATTAAACTTGTATTGTGGTTTTAAAGATATGTGATTCAATCCAATACTAATTGATAAATAAAGGAATCTAATGTATAAATTTAAGAGTAAGGCAAATCAAACCAATCGTGTAAGCAGACCTCGACCTCGAGCAAGGGAGACCTCGTAGTAAATGAATATGAACAATAAAATAATAATAAGATGATTCATATGAACAGTAGGCAAGAAAGTGGAAATGTATATTCTCTTTTCTCTCAATGATTGATGCGCTACAAATGATTGGTGTAACGACCCCAATGGCCGTTTTGCTTTCTAGAACCCCGTTCCCCTAAATAAGACTTCCCTTACTTGCTTTAACTAATTTATGACTTACGGGGATGGTTGGTTTGGGATTTGGAAGGGTTTGGGTTGAAATCGGAACACTTGGTTCCTTAAGGTTGGCTTAAAAGGCCAAGTTTGACTTCGATCAACATTTTGAGTAAACGACCTCGAAATTTCCGTAATGTCATTTAAGACTTGCACGCAAAATTTGGGGTCAATTCGAGTAGTATAAGTGTATTTCGTCATATTGGAAGTAAATTGAAGAACTTGAAGTTCATAAGTTTGAACCAATTGGTTTTAGGGTGTGATTCCTAGTTTTAATGTTGTTTTCGGAGTTCTAAGGGTTCGAGCAAGTCCGTTTTATCATTTCAAACTTGTCGGTATGTTCGGGCGGGGCCCCAGGGGTCCCACGCGTCAATTGGATGAGGCTCGAGCTAGGTTGAAAATTTGAGGAGGAGCTGAAGCTCCAGCTACTGTCGTAACCACACCTACGGTTGGCCAGCCGCAGATGCGAGCCCGCAGGTGCGAGAAATGACTCGCAGATGCGGCCAGGGTTGGGCAGCCCAGAAATCGCGGATGCTCCTACGCAGAAGCGGAACCGCAGATGCGGTGGGATTTCCGCAGAAGCGGCCTGAGTTGGCCCAGCCCATTTTCTCAAAAGCAGACACTTGCCCACAGAAGCGAGACTGCAGATGCAGTCCCCTCACCGCAGATGCGGAAATCGCTGAAGGCAGTGGCCTTCATTTAATACGGGAGTTGTGTCATTTTTGACACATTTTACTCCATACTTGGGCGATTTGGGAGCTCAAAAGGGGAGATTTCTACCTAGCTTTGTGAGGTAAGTTATTTCTACTTAATGTGAGTTTAATACATAGTTTATGGGTAGACTACAACATGTAAATTTGTGAAAATTATGGGTTTAGAGTAAAACATAGGTTTTTGATAAAAACAGGATTTAACCACGAAATTCGTTATGGAATGAAGTAAAAATCATATATTCCCGATCCTTAGGTTATGGGTAACAACTTCCTTCGAAAATTTCCGGAATCCAAGCACGTGGGCCCTGGGGTGAATTTTAGGAACCTTACTTTTGGGGTTGGATAATCACTTTAATAGCTAGAATATGAATTTGTAAACCTATAATGATTGGTTTTTACACTATTTGAATAGTTTCGGATTGTGCGGCTCTGGTTTGAGAGTTTGAGCGCATTCTTGAGTTGAAAGTAGGCTTGAAACGAGGTAAATCTCTTTTCTAACCTTGTGAGAGGGAAATTTCCCCATAGGTGAACTTAATTAATATATGATTAATTGTGGGGGCTACATACGCACGAAGTGACGAGAGTCCGTACGTAGCTACTATTCCTGTTATCTCCAGGTAGTTCTAGGCTTACACCATGCTTGGTGGGTACCGTTATATGATTATAATTGTTGATTGGCATTGAATGGGACTAAGTTGAAGATGTTATGATTTCAAGTAAATATTTATTTTGACAAGAATTAAGGAAACAATAAGTTGTATTTATACTTAACCGCGTCGCAAGTATATTCCGCGAGCGTGGTGATTATTTCCACTACTCTCATGGGAGCGGGCCCTTCGGCTCGGCAGGATAGTAAATATATATATGGTTCGGGTTGTTCGACCCTCAGCAGTGCATAGTTTACTTTTATGTTGGATCGGGCCGAACGTCCTCGGTGGTATTGTGTGTGATAATAGAACCGGAACCCCTTATAATTCGTATGATTCATTGCTTGATAGGTCACTTGTTTTAAATGAAGAAAGTGCCTAGATTTATTAATTGGATGAAAAGATTTTCAGTATTATTCTTGTTTGAGCTTGTTGTTATCTCCATACATTATGAATTAAAATATTGAACTTCATATTATTATATTTGCTGGACCTAGTAAGTGTCGGAGTCAACCCCTCATCAGTACTTCTACGAGATTAGGCGAGATACTTACTGGGTACATATTTCTATGTACTCATGCTACACTTTTGTACTTGATTGTACAGGCTTTGAGGCAAGTGCATCTGGCCATCAGTCCGGCGCGTAGAGTGGACTCCTTAGCTTGAGACTTTCTGGTGAGCTGCCTTTTTGAGCCGTTCTGCAGCAGCTGGAGCCTCTCTCTCGCAGCAGCTGGAGCCTCTCTCTCTCTTTTATCTTTATGTTCCTGTCTATTTCTTTTCCAGACATTAGGATAGTATGGTTTTGTATATTCTACTAGATTGCCCACACACTTGTGACACCAGGTCTTGGCACACACATTGGTAGACTTATGATGTTTTGGCTTGTCTTCATGATTGAGATTCACATTTATTACTTCCATTTAAATATGCTTAAATTTATAAACTCTAAATTTCTTAAACAATGATGGAAAGTTATCACGTACTAACTATACAAATGAGAATTTACTATTTGATTAGTGTCGGCTTGTCTAACAACGGTGTTGGGCGCCATCACGGCCTACTATGGAATTTGGGTTGTGACAACATGGTATCAGAGCACTAGGTTGACGTAGGTCTCACAAGTTATGGGCAAACCTGCTAGAGTCTTGCGGATCGGTACGGAGACGTCTGTACTTATCTTCGAGGGGCTATAGGGTGTTAGGAAACTACTCGTTATTAATCTTCTATCGTGCAGTTGATGGTATACTAAACTTTCTCCTCTATTCTCTCACAGATGGTTAGGACGCGTACCGCAGACGTTCTAGACCCGGGAGGAGCTGTTCCCCCCATTGCTAGAGGCAGAGGCAGAGGCCGGGGGAGGGCACTGGTTCGAGGTAGGGGACAAGGGCATCCCAAAGCTGCCCCAGTTGCACCACCGGCGAATCCAGCTGGGGTCCCATTATTGAGGAGCAGGGCAAGGTGCCCGTGGTAGAGCCTGCCCCGGCGGATTTCATGACAGCACCAGGTTTCCAGGAGGTCATGGGTCGTATGTTGCGGTTCATGGACTCTATGACTCAGGCTGGTTTATTTCCAGAAGACCTAGCCACATCTCAGGCAGGAGAGGGAGCACAGAACCCTACTGCTCAGGCTCCTGGGCACGCAGCTGCTGTATATCAGACTCCGGGTACTCTACCCGCGCACGGTGCCTAGCCAGTTGCAGCAGTGGCACCTGAGCCCAGACCAGTTGCAAACGGCGATTCGCAGAAGTTATTGGATAGATGGACTAGGCTACACCCTCCTATCTTTGGAGGTGAGCGTCACGAGGATGCCCAGGATTTCATTGATAGGTGCAGGGACAGACTGCACAACATGAGGATATTGGAGTCCCATAGAGTGGATTTCACCACCTTCTAGTTAGAGGGCAGGGCCTGTAGATGGTGGCAGTCTTACCTTCTCGGCAGACCAGCAGGTTCTCCTCCCATGACTTGGGATCAGTTTACACGGCTTCTATTGGACATGTATATTCCACCCTCTCAGAGGAAAAAGTTACGGTGTCAGTTTGAGCAGCTCGAGCAGGGTCAGATGTCCGTGACCGACTATGAGGCGATATTCTCTGAGTTGTCTCACCATGCACTCATGATACTTCCTACGGACACAGAGAGAATGCAGATATTTGTTGCGGGATTACACCCCGGTATTCGAGCTAGCATGGCCCGAGAGGTTGAGACGGGGACTAAGTATCAGTTAGTGGTGGAGATTGCTCGGAGGATTGAGGGTTACCGCTAGAGGGGTAGGGAGCAGTTACAGCAGGACAAGAGGACCCGATTCTCTGGAGAGTTTAGAGGTGCCCCAACTAGGGGTAGAGGTAAGTTTGGGAGGGGCCAGCCCAGCAGGCCCCCATATTCAGCACTACCACCACCTCTTCGAGGTGCTCCAGCGAGGCCTTATTTCAGTGCTATGCCGGAGGGTTCTTACCGCCCACCAGCTATTCAGGGTTCCTCTGGCACGTATTCTGGTCATCAGGGTTCTTCTAGTGCCTACTTCAGTGCTATGCTAGAGAGTTCATACCGCCCCCAACCATTCAGGGTTCTTCTAGTGGGTATTCGGGCCATCAGGGTCAGGCTTTATGACAACAGTCCATGGCACCGCGGGGTTGTTACGAGTGTGGGGATCTGGGTCACATGAAGAGAGTTTGCCCCAGACTTCGAGGCAAGGCAGTACGGTAGGGTCATCAGCCTATGATTACAGCACTAGCCGTCCGATCGCCTAGAGGTGGGGGATAGGCAGGTAGGGGCCGTCCTAGAGGTGGAGTCTAGGCAGGGGAAGGTCAATCAGCCATCGCTCAGCCAGGCGGAGGCCAACCAGCCGACGCTCCGGCCAGATTCTATGCTTTTTCGGCCAGACCAGATGTAGTGGCCTCAGATGCCATAATCACATGTATTATTTCTGTCTGCGGTAGGGATGCTTCAGTATTGTTTGATACATGGTCTACATATTCATGTGTGTTATCTCTGTTTGCTCACTTCCTGGATATTCCTCGTGAGTTTTTGGGTACTCCTATTTATGTGTCCACTCCTGTGGGCGATTCTGTGGTTGTGGATTGGATCTACCGGTCCTGTGTGGTTACATTCTGTGTTACGAGACTAGAGTGGACCTTTTGTTACTTGACATGATCAACTTTGAGGTCATCTTGGGCATGGATTGGTTATCTCCATATCACACCATTCTTGATTGTCATTCCAAGACTGTTACTTTAGCGATGCCAGAGTTGCCGAGATTGGAGTGGAAGGGTTCTTCCGTTAGTTCATCTAGTCGGGTTATCTCTTTTTTGAAGGCTCGACGTATGGTCGAGAAGGGGTGTTTGGCGTATCTAGCCTATGTTCGGGATACCACCGTAGAGTCTCCGACGATTGATTCAGTGCCAGTAGTCCGGGAGTTTGCCGATGTGTTTCCTTCTGACCTTCCAGGCATGCCGCCAGATCGTGACATTGATTTCTCTATTGATTTGGCTCCAGGTACCCAACCTATATCTATCCCATCGTATTGTATGGCTCCGAAAGAGGTGAAAGAGTTGAAGGAGCAGCTTGATGAGTTGTTAGCAAAGGGGTTTGTGAGACCCAGTGTATCACCTTGGGGTGCACCAGTGTTATTTGTGAAGAAGAAGGATGGGACTATGCGGATGTGCATTGATTACTGCCAGTTGAACAAAGTCACCATCACGAACAAGTACCCGTTACCTCGTATCGATGATTTTTTTGACCAGTTGCAGGGTGCTAGGGTGTTTTCTAAGATCGAATTGAGATCGGGGTACCACCAGTTGAGGATTCGGGACTCAGATGTTCCGAAGACTACCTTCCGTACTAGATACGATCATTATGAGTTCCTAGTGATGTCTTTCGGCTTGACTAATGCCCCAGCGACGTTTATGGATCTGATGAACCAGGTGTTTAAACCTTATATTGACTCTTTTGTTATCGTCTTCATTGATGACATCTTGATTTACTCACGTAGCCTGGGGGGAGCATGAGCAGCATTTGAGAGTGGTGCTTCAGACATTGCGAGAACAGAAGTTATATGCTAAGTTCTCCAAGTGTGAGTTTTGGCTAGAGTCTGTGGCATTCTTGGGGCATGTTGTGTCAGGAGAGTGTATTAAGGTGGATCCCAAGAAGATTGAGGCAGTTCAGAGTTGGCCACGTCCCACTTCGGTGACTGAGATCAGGAGTTTCCTGGGGCAAGCAGGTTATTATCGCTGATTTGTGTAGGGCTTTTCACCCAGAAGGGTGCTCCTTTTCGATGGTCCGATGATTGTGAGGCGAGCTTTCAGAAGCTCAAGACAGCTTTGACTACAACACCGGTTCTAGTATTGCCTTCCGGATCGAGGATGTATACGGTATATTGCGACGCTTCACGCGTTGGCTTGGGTTGTGTATCGATGCAGGAGGGGCGAGTTATTGCATATGCTTCACGCCAGTTAAAGATTCATGAGAAGAATTACCATGTGCACGACCTAGAGTTAGCAGCGATTGTCTATGCTCTTAAGACATGAAGGCATTGCCTGTATGGGGTGTCATGTGAGGTTTATACTGATCATCGCAGCTTACAGTATTTGTTCAAGCAGAGGGATCTCAATTTGAGGCAGCGTAGGTGGCTTGAGTTACTGAAAGATTATGGCATCACCATTCTTTATCATCCAGGCAAGGCAAATGTGGTCGCGGATGCCTTAAGTAGGAAGGCAGAGAGCATGGGTAGCTTGGCATTCATATCAGCAGAGGAGAGGCCACTAGGTTTAGACATTCAGTCCTTGGCTAACAGACTTGTGAGGTTGGATATTTCAGAGCCCAGTCGGGTTCTTGCATGTGTTGTTGCCCAGTCTTCGTTATTGGGGCAGATCAAGGCCCGACAGTTTGATGATCCGCATTTAGCAGTACTCAGAGAGACGGTACTACAGGGTGGTGCCAAGGAAGTCTCTATTGGCGAGGATGGTAATCTGTGACTCCAAGGTCGCCTATGTGCTTCTAATGTCGACAGCTTGAGGGAGAGGATTCTTGAAGAGGCACACAGTTCGCGGTATTCTATTCACCCCGGTGCTACGAAGATGTATTGTGACCTAAGATAGCACTATTGGTGGCGGCGAATGAAGAAAGACATAGTGGACTATGTAGCTAGGTGCTTAAATTGCCAGCAGGTCAAGTACGAGCACCAGAGGCCAGGGGGCCTACTTCAGCAGATGACTATACCTAAGTGGAAATGGGAGCGCATTACTGTGGACTTCGTAGTTGGGTTGTCGCTGACTTTGCGGAAGTTTGATGCGGTTTGGGTCATTGTCGACAGGTTGACCAAGCCGGCACACTTCATTCCGGTTGTGACTAGCTATACTTCAGAGAGGTTGGCTCAGATTTACATTCGGGAGATAGTTCGGTTGCACGGTGTGCCTGTTTCTATCATATCAGATAGAGGCCCTTAGTTCACTTCCAATTTCTGAAGAGCCGTACAGAGTGAGTTGGGGACTCGTGTAGAGCTCAGCACAACATTTCACCTGCAGACCGACTGGCAGTCGGAGCGGACAGTTCAGCTTTTGGAGGACATGCTTAGAGCATGTGTGATTGACTTTGGAGGGCAGTGGGATCAGTTCTTGCCTTTGGCCGAGTTTGCTTACAACAACAATTATTAGTCCAGCATCGAGATGTCTCCATTTGAGACTTTATATGGCTGGCGATGTCGTTCCCCTATCGGATGGTTTGAGCCTGGCGAGGCTAGGTTATATGGTACTGATTTGGTGAAGGATGCCTTGGAAAAGCTAAAGATGATTCAGGAAAGACTTCGCACAGCACAGTCCAGACAGAAGAGTTACACGGATCAGAAGGCGCGTGATGTATCATTCATGGTCGGCGAGAAGGTTCTCTTGAAAGTCTCGCCGATGAAGGATATTATGAGATTCGGGAAGAAGGGAAAGTTGAGCCCAAGGTTTATAGGCCCATTTGAGGTGTTGAGGCGAGTTGGGGAGGTTGCTTATGAGCTTGCTTTACCTCCCAGCCTATCGGGGGTTCATCCAATTTTTCACGTGTCTATGCTTCATAGGTATCACGCCGACTTGTCTCATGTGTTAGACTTCAGTACTATTCAGCTAGATGAGAGCTTGGGTTATGAGGAGGACCCAGTTACCATTGTTGATAGACAGGATCGCCAGTTGAGATCCAAGAGGATTTCTGCGGTAAAGGTCCAGTGGAGGGGCCAACCAGTCGAGGAGGCGACCTGGGAGTCTGAGGAAGACATGCAGAGCAAATATTCACACTTATTTAGCACTTCAGGTATGAATCTAAACCCGTCCGAGGACAAACGGACGAACATTTATTTAAGAGGTGGAGAATGTAATGACCTGACTGGTCGTTTTGCTTTCTAAAAGACTGTTCCCCTAAATAAGACTTCTCGTACTTGCTTTAACTGATTTATGACTTGCGGGGATGGTTGGTTCGGGATTTGGAAGGGCTTGGATTGAAATCGGAACACTTAGTTTCTTAAGGTTGGCTTAAAGGCCAAGTTTGACTTCGGTCAACATTTTGAGTAAACGACCTCGGAATCGGGATTTGACGGTTCCAACAGGTTCGTATAATCATTTCGGACTTGGGCGTATGTCCGTATCGGGTTTTGGATGACCCGGGAGCGCTTTGGTGCCTAATAGTGAAAGTTGATTCCTCAAGGATTTTAAAGTTCTTCAAATTTATTTTGGAGCAAGTTTTTGTGTTATCGAGGTCCGAACAGAATTCCGAGATTGAGAATAGGTCCGTAATGTCATTTAAGACTTGCTCGCAAAATTTGGTGTCAATCCGAGTAGTATATGTGTATTTCATCTCATTGGAAGTAAATTGAAGAACTTGAAGTTCATAAGTTTGAATCAATTGGTTTTAGGGTGTGATTCCTAGTTTTAATGTTGTTTCCGGCGTTCCGAGGGTTCGAGCAAGTCCGTTGTATCACTTTAAACTTGTCGGTATGTTCAGGAGGGCCCCCGGGGGCCCCGAGCGTCAATTGGACGAGGCTCGAGCTAGGTTGAAGATTTGAGGAGGAGCTGAAGCTCTAGTTGCTGTCATAACCGCACCTACGGTTAGCCAGGCGCAGATGCGAGCCCACAGGTGCGGGAAACGACTCGCAGATGCGGCCAGGGTTGGGCAGCCCAGAAATCGCAGATGCTCCTCCGCAGAAGCGGAACCGCAGATGCGGTGGCCTTCTGTAGAAGCGGCCTCAGTTGTCCCAGCCCATTTCCGCAGAAGCGAGACCGCAGATGCGGTCCCCTCACCGCGGATGCGAAAATTGCTGAAGACAGTGGCTTTCATTTAATACGGGAGTTGTGTCATTTTTTACACATTTTACTCCATACTTGGGCGATTTGGGAGCTTCAAAAGGGGCGATTTCAACCTAGCTTGGTGAGGTAAGTTATTTCTACTTAATGTGAGTTTACTACATAGTTTATGGGTAGATTACAACATGTAAATTAGTGGAAATTACGGGTTTAGATTAAAACCTAGGTTTTTGATAAAAACAAGATTTAACCACGAAATTCATTATGGAATGAAGTAAAAATTATATATTATTGATCCTTAGGTTATGGGTAACAACTTCCTTCGAAAATTTCCGGAATCCGGGCACGTGGGCCCGGGGGTGAATTTTATGAACCTTGCCTTTGGGGTTGGATAATCACTTTAATAGCTAGAATATGAATCTGTAAACCTATAATGATTGGTTTTTACTCTATTTGAATAGTTTCGGATTGTGCGACTCCGGTTTGAGAGTTTGAACGCATTCTTGAGTTGGAAGTAGGCTTGAAACGAGGTAAATCTCTTTGTGAGAGAGAAATTTCCCCATAGGTGAACTTAATTAATATATGATTAATTGTGGGGGCTACGTACGCACGAAGTGACGAGAGTCCGTACGTAGCTACTACTCCTGTTATGTTAGAGTAGTTCTAGGCTTAGACCATGCTTTGTGGGTACCGTAATATGATTATAATTGTTGATTTGCATTGGATGGGACTAAGTTGAAGATGCTATGATTTCAAGGATTTCAAGTAAATATTTATTTTGATAAGAATTGAGGAAATATTAAGTTTTATTTATACTTATCGGGTCGCAAGTATATTTCGCGAGCGAGATAATTATTTTCACTACCCTCATGGGAGCGGGTCGTTCGCCTCGGCAGGATAGTGAATGTATATATGGTTCGGGCCGTTCGACCCTCGGCAATGCACATTTTACTTTTATGTTGGATCGGACCGAATGTCCTCGGTGGTATTTGTGTGTGATAATAGAACCGGGACCCCTTATAATTCATATGATTCATTGCTTGAAAGGTCACTTGTTTTAAATGAAGAAAGTGCCTTAATTTATTAATTGGATGAAAGGATTTTCAGTATTATTCTTGTTTGAGCTTGTTGTTATCTACATACATATGAATTAAAATATTGAACTTCATATTATTATATTTGCTGGCCCTAGTAAGGGTCGGAGTCGACCCCTCGTCATTACTTCTGTGAGGTTAGGCGAGATACTTACTGGGTACATATTTCTATGTACTCATGCTACACTTCTGTACTTGATTGTATAGGTTTTGAGGCAGGTGCATTTGGCCATCAGTCCGGCGCATAAAGTGGACTCCTCAGCTTGAGACTTTCCGGTGAGCTGCCCTTTTGAGCCGTTCTGCAGCAGCTGGAGCCTCTCTCTCTTTTATCTTTATGTTCCTGTCTATTTCTTTTCCAGACAGTAGGATAGTATGATTTTGTATATTCTACTAGATTGACCACACACTTGTGACACCAGGTCTTGGCACACACATTGGTAGACTTATGATGTTTTGGCTTGTCTTCATGATTGAGATTCATTTTATTACTTCCATTTAAATATGCTTAAATTTTTAAACTCTAAATTTCTTAATCAATAATGAAAAGTTATCACATACTAACTATACAAATGAGAATTTACTATTTGATTAGTGTCGGCTTGCCTAACAACGGTGTCGGGCGCCATCACGACCTAATATGAAATTTGGGTCGTGACAATCGGAGTCCCCCTTATATAGTAGGGGAATCCTAAATAAGTTACCATTCTAATTGTAGTAGGGAATCTTATTATACAACTGTCTAACCGCCTAGTACAAATCCGTTCCGGAATTTACGCTGTGATCTTAGGGCCACCGCGGGAATCTCGCTCTTTCTTTTATAAAACCATAACGGTATTATCTCGAGGTTGGTCATACTCGGCCCCGGTATTCATCGAGCACTCTGATCTTTGAGTATAGTATTCTGCCCTCGGGCTCGAGCCCGGTCCATATTGAACTTGTTTCTCGACGCAACCCCTCGAGCCTACAAAATCGGGGACACACAATTTTGTCCGTATACACGACATTATACTTCTTTTCAATTTCGGCAGTGTCCCTCCACAAGTATTTTTTTATCATATCTATGACGCAAATATATTGTTCACTTTCTCTCTTTACATCTAATACTGTTTTGAAATTAACAACCAAAAGCAGAAGAGAAATTCCAAATTATGTATGACAAAAAAATTCGGGATTATTTGAAACAAAGCAAAAGGGAATTTGATGATAGCTAATCCTTATCACTCCTAGCTGGTAAATCAAAATCCAAGACATTGGGCCAAGGAGAGTCCACCTTTGCAATGGATAGCACAAGAACTCCTAGATTGACTTCTGTTTACGAAGAAAATAATATTGTATAGCCGCTCTCAAAATAATATCCGAAAAGTATATATATATATATATATATATATATATATATATATATATATATATATATATATATATATATGTGTGTGTGTGTGTGTGTGTGTTATATACAATAAAATATAATTATTATACACCATTATGGCTACAAAATATAAATAATTTCTGCCGCACGTTAAAAGTTGTGACGACCCAAAGGGTCATCACCTATTTCCTCATTCGTTCCGCGCTTCCGAGGCCTTGAAAACCTCATTCTTACTTGCCTCGATTTGCGTGCGCAGTCCGGGCGCATAGCTGGAAAGCTTTTATGTTGAAATATGTGAATTCTGTGAAAAATTTGAAGAATTTTGACATTAATACGATTACAGTTGACTTGGTCAACATTTTTGGTAAACGGACCCGGACCCGAGATTGGACGGTCCCGGAAGGTCCGTAGAAAAATATGGGACTCGGGCAT
>NC_031992.1:1159043-1238073 GCF_001879085.1 Nicotiana attenuata
TATATATATATATATATATATATATATATATATTACACATGGATATACATAAATTATATTTTCTTCTATTATTGTTAGTTTAAGTTGTTTAGTGAACAAACTATTTCGATTAATTATTCTTTAAGGGTGTGTTTGGTATGAAATGTTTCCCATGGCAGAAAATATTTTCCTGGAAAATGAGTGGTTTATCACTTATTTTCGCTTGTAGGTATAGTGGCTGCAGTTTGGGATGATAGAGTAAGGTCATGTCCTCGGGAGGGGCGAGGGGTGGGGCGGGGGGCTGGGGGTGCGACAGGAGGCAAGGGAAACAAGGGAGCCTATAGGTTGAGAATTGGGTCATGGAACATAGGCACATTGACGGGTAAGTCTATAGTGTTGGCTAGGATCCTCCAGAAGAGGAAGGTTAATATAGCGTGTGTCCAGGAGACTAGGTGGGTAGGATCGAGGGCGAGGGATATGGATGAGTATAAGCTGTGGTACTCTGGGGTCCTGAGGGGTAAGAATGGAGTGGGTATTTTGGTAGATAGGGATCTTAAAGAGTCTGTGGTAGAGGTTAGGCGGGTGAATGATAGACTAATGACTATTAAACTGGTAGTTGGTGAGTGTACCCTAAATGTTATCAGTGCTTACGCGCCACAAGCAGGCTTGGATGAGGAGGTTAAAAGGCACTTCTAGGAGGGGTTGGATGAGATTGTGCGTAGTATTCCGCCTGCCGACTCGCTATTTATAGGAGGGGATTTCAATGGGCATATTGGGTCGTCTGTAGGTGGCTATAATGAGGTGCATGGCGGTTTTGGCTTTGGGGATCGGAATGGAGGAGGTACCTCGCTCCTGGATTTCGCTAAGGCATTTGAGCTTGTGATTGCTAACTCGAGTTTTCCGAAGAGGGAGGAGCATTTGGTTACTTTCCAAAGTATGGTGGCAAAGACGCAAATTGACTATCTCCTCCTCAGAAGATGTGACAGAGGGCTGTGCAAGGATTGCAAGGTTATCCCGGGCGAGACCCTCGCGACGCAGCATAGGCTCTTGGTGATGGACATCGGTATTATGATAAGGAGGAAGAAAAGGTCTGTACGAGGACGCCCGAGGATCAGATGGGGTGCCTTGACTAAGGATAAAGCTCAAGAGTTGGAAGAGAGTTTAGCGGCTATGGGAGCCTGGAGGAGTAGTGGAGACGCGAGCATTATGTGGTCGACGACGGCAGATTATATAAGGAAGGCGACGAGAGAGGTGTTGGGGGTCTCGTCGGGCTACTCTGTGGTCACAAAGGCAACTGGTGGTGGAATGAAGTGGTCCAAGGTAAAGTGGAAGCGAAGAAGGCGGCGTACCTGAAGCTAGTAGGAAGCACTGGCGAGGAGGAAAGGAGAGCGAACTATGAGAGGTATAAGGTAGCTAGGAAGGAGACGAAGCTGGCGGTTTCGGAGGCTAAGAATGCGGCTTTTGCTCGTTTGTACGAGGACCTGGGGACCAAAGGCGGGGAGAAGAAGTTATTCAGGCTGGCCAAGGCGAGAGAGAGGAAGGCTCGGGAGCTGGACCAAGTGAGGTGCATTAAAGACGTGGACGGTAGGGTGTTGACGGGGGATGATCAAATTAAGCGGAGGTGGCAAGCCTACTTTCATAAACTTCTGAATGAAGAAGGGGCCCAGAATATTGTGCTAGGTGAATTGGGGCATGCCGAGAGTCACTGTGACTTTAAGTATTTTAGGCGTATCAAGGTTGGTGAGGTCGTGGAGGCTATGCGTAAGATGAGCAGGGGCAGAGCTACCGGACCAGACGAAATCCCGGTAGAATTTTGGAGGTCTATGGGTAGAACAGGCTTGGAGTGGCTGACTGAGTTGTTTAATGTTATTTTTCAGAATAGAGAGGATGCCGGAGGAGTGGAGGTGGAGTACGGTGGTGCCATTGTACAAGAACAAAGGTGATATCCAGAGTTGTAACAACTATAGGGGTATCAAATTACTGAGTCATACCATGAAAGTTTGGGAGAGGGTGGTAGAAGTGAGGGTGAGGAGGGCAGTATCTATTTTAGATAACCAGTTCGGGTTCATGCCGGGGCGTTCTACCATGGAAGCTATCCACATTATTCGGAGGTTGGTGGAACAATATAGGGAAAGGAAGAAGGATTTGCACATGGTGTTTATTGATCTGGAGAAAGGCTATGACAAGGTTCCTAGAGAGGTTCTATGGAAGTGCCTGGAGGCAAAAGGTGTGCTGGTTGCTTACATTAGGGTAATTAAGGACGTGTATAATGGAGCTAAGACTTGGGTCAGGACAGTGGGAGGCGACTCGGAGCATTCCGGTTGTTATGGGGTTACACCAAGGGTCTGCGCTCAGCCCATTTCTTTTTGCCCTGGTAATGGATGCACAGACACACCATATTCAAGGGGAGGTGCCATGGTGTATGTTATTTGCTGATGACATAGTGCTGATTGATGAGACGCGAGGCGGCGTCAACGAGAGGCTAGAGGTTTGGAGACAGACCCTTGATTCTAAGGGTTTCAAGTTGAGTAGGACTAAGACGGAGTACTTAGAGTGCAAGTTCAGTGCTGAGCCGACGGAAGCGGGATTGGACGTGAGGCTTGATTCACAGGTCATCCCTAAGAAGGGTAGTTTCAAGTACCTTGGGTCGGTTATTCAGGGGGATGGGGAGATCGACGAGGATGTCACACATCGTATAGGAGTTGGGTGGATGAAGTGGAGGTTAGCGTCTGGAGTCCTGTGTGACAAGAAAGTGCCTCAGATTCTCAAAGGTAAATTTTATAGAGCGGTGGTTAGACCGGCCATGTTGTATGGGGCTGAGTGCTGGCCAGTCAAGAACTCTCATATCCAAAAGATGAAAGTAGCTGAAATGAGGATGTTGAGGTGGATGTGCGGGCACACCAAGTTGGATAAGATTAGGAATGAAGTTGTTCGGGAGAAGATGGGTGTCGCCCCCATAGATGACAAGATGAGGGAAGCAAGGCTCAGATGGTTTGGGCACGTCCAAAGGAGAAGCCCAGATGCGCCGGTGAGGAGGTGTGAGCGGCTGGCTTTGGTGGGCATGAGGAGAGGTAGAGGGCGGCCTAAGAAGTATTGGAGAGAGGAGATCAGTCAGGACATGGTGAGGCTTCAGATTACCGAGGACATGGCCCCAGACAGGAAGTTGTGGAGATCGAGTATTAAGGTTGTAGGTTAGGAGGTAGTTGAGAATATCTCTATGGCGCCGCAAAGTGAGGCTAGTCTGTTAGGACTTGATCTTTGACCGTTAGTGTTTTATGTTGAGTCCACACTACTTTTTCGTTCCTCTTTCATGTGCTTTATCTACCGGTTATTATTTTGCTTTTCACTTATTTTCTGGTCCTGGTGATGCTGTACTTTGTTCTATGGTTTCTATTGACGGTACTGATAGATTGCCTCTTTTCTTTTCTTCTTTTGTCTTCTTGAGCTGAGGGTCTTTCGGAAACAGCCTCTCTACCCCCGCGGGGTAGGGGTAAGGTCTGCGTACACACTACCCTCCCCAGACCCCACTAGTGGGATTTTACTGGGTCGTTGTTGTTGTTGTTTTGGTTGGTGAGTGGAAAACTTTTTCCGGAAAATATTTTCTAGTATTTGGTTAGAGAGTATAAAATATTTTTTTTGGAAAATATTTTTTTATGCTACTCTCCTCACCCCTTCCCCCAAGTCCCCATGTTTCCTTTGCCTCCCCCCTCCCCCCCCTCCCCCCAAATACCCAAAATTTTCAGGACTCTATTTTCTTCAATAATTTAATTATTCTTCTAAAAACTCACACAAACCCAAAGGAACTAATGTGTTGCTTTCCTTTTTTACGCAAAACAACGTTGAAATTTATGCTCCATAACAATAAAGAAAATACTCTTTTTTTGGTTGAAAAAGAAAGTACTCTTTCTACAATATGAAACTAAAGTAATCATTTTATTGAAATAAAAGAAAATACTTTTTTTGTTGAAATGAAAGAAAATATTTTTTCTACATCATGAAAAGAAAATACTCATTTTGTTGAAATGAAAGAAAATACTTTTCCACATCATAATAAGAAAGTGTTTTTTTGTTAAAATAAAAAAAAAAACTTTTTTATATCATGAAACGAAAATACTCATTTGTTAAAATGAAAAAAAAACTATTTATAAGAAAGAACTATTAATAATATTTTTTTTAGGGTAGGGTGGGGTGGGGGTGGGGGTGGGTAGGTGGGGTGTGGGGGTGAGTTAGTGGGGAAGATTGAAAAAGAATTTTGGAAAATATTTTCCCTTCTGTTGATAGGGAAATTTTTTTTCTCCAATTGGAGGAAAATAAGTTCATGAGAAAAATGTTTTCCAAAATATTTAAGCCAAGCAAACATGAGAAAATTAAAAAATATTTTTCGAAAAATATTTTCCTTTATACCAAACACACCCTTGGTAAGAGGTTCAATGTCTGCCAAGATTAAGAATGAAAACCCAATTGCATTCATACCCTCCTTCACCAACTCATTTGGCAATTGACAGTTTGCACATTTGCAGCTCCATTGGACTTTTTATGTCTGCATATAACCAACACAACCTATACCATCAAAATTTGCTTTTTTTTTAATTATTATTATTATTATTATTATTATTATTATTATTGTTATTATTGTTATTATTATTTGCACTGTAGTATAAACATCAGAAAATTTTATTTTGTGTTTCATACAACTGACACTAGTTGTATGAGGCATTTTTTTGTCTCACAGTTTGTGGATCCAGATTTTTGTGGACCCAGAAGTGTAAGATTGGGGTCCACAAATTTGTGAGACAAAAAGGAACCTCACACAACTAATGTAAGTTGTATGAGACACACAATAAAACTTCTCGTTCAACAGCAACTGGGAATTAAATTTGTGACAAGATTGAATTGAGATGTATTGATCATTGGGTTGAACATAATTTAGCAATATTAAAGAAACTTTTACATAAACATAGCAGAGTAGGTAATTAAGGGTAAATTTTAAAAATAGCCAGATTTACAACTGGTCGTTCAAAAATAGCCCAATTTCAAAAGTAATCGAAATTTAGCCATTTTTTATATAAAGATAAATTTGAGCGAAAACACTGTTCAAAACCCGAAAAATACTCCAGTATATTATGTTGGAGTTCCAGCATAAGTATACTTGAACTCCAGCATATTATACTGGAGTTCTAGAATAAATATGCTGGAACTCCAGCATAATATGATGGAGTTCCAGCATAAGTACACTAGAACTCCAGCATAATATACTGGAGTTCCAGCAAGTATATTGGTCCAGTATAATATACTGGAGTTTGGATCACCGGTGCTCCAGTCTCCAGTATATTATACTGAATCCAGCAAAGTATAACGGTCCAGCATAATATGCTGGAGTTCATACACAAGTGCATCGAACTCCAGTATATTATGCTGGACCGGTCTCTATTGCAGCAAAATAGTGGCTATTTTTCATTGACTTGGTAAACGCTGCCTATTTTTGATTGACCAGTCCGAAAACTGGCTATACCGTGCTATTTTTACGGTAATTAACATAAATGGCAACTAAATAATTACATTACCTAATAAAAACCTATAAATCTGGATCGAGAATCACGTTCAAGGAAATTCAAATCGATCCAATTCCTAAAATAATCAAGCTGACGAGATTCACGGAGCAAACAATCTTAAACGTTTGCTTCCTATTTCTTTGGTAGGTAATATTTTCAAGAGAATATGTTACAACTTTGACCGGTGGTGCTTATATGTTTTCTATTTAAATGGTATTTGTAATAAATTATATAATAATGGTATACATAAAGTATAATACACATGTATAAAGAATATGTATTGTATACTTTGTTTATTTACATATTATGATGTGTATATATACAATTTATATATGTGGTATAAAATACATACAAAAATATATATGTTATAAATAGAATTGTATTTATGGTGAATGTCTATATTTAAAGAGATTCTAGGGTTCATTGCTTGGTGGCTAAGTCACCCTCTCCCTATAAATAGAGGGTTCTATTCTATTGTAACTCATCCAATATAAATAAGAATTCTCTCTCTTTACTTTTCTCTGCAATACTCTTGTTCTTCATTTATTGTTTTATAACACGTTATCAGCACGAGACTCTAACCAATTGAGTAGAAGCTTTGGGATTGAGCATAATGATTGTCAATTGTTCCATAAACTTCCTTCATGATTAAATTTTGGATTTAAGGTAAGTATTTTACTTTATTTTTCTCTTTTAAATTTTTGAAATTCTATAATTTGATTTTATATACAAGCAAAGACAACAAAGTTTGACTAGAACTCTAATGGAGTTTGTAAGAAATTATAATCACCTGAAGTGGTAAAATTCTATGCCTTGCCATGATCAAATTCATGTATGATTGTGGGCAAAGAAGTGGAAACATGTCCCATTGAATTTGCTTCATTCTCATTTCCTTAAGAGAATGTGGTAGCAATATGTGATAAGTCTGAAAGAAGACAAAATTATTACCGTAAAGGTATCAATGGATGTGGACGTGGTAATAGACGAAATTATAATCGTCATCATTGTGATAATGAAAATAATAAGGATTCTCAAAATAATCCTTCACTTTGTGAAAGTAATATTTGTCATCGATTTGACATGAGATTTTATAAAGCATACAGATGACTATGGTCAATTCATGATGTGAATGTGACAACATCTGATTTATGAACATATTCATTCTTGGAAGAATATGAACGTGCTAGTGGTAGTGAATATACCACACTCACCTCTAGAAGGAGGTTTGAGATGATATAAGAAATCAATGTCATTATTATGGCATGGTGGTCATTGGTCACGTACCTATTGTACGCCAAAATATTTTGTCAATGTGATTATTAAAGGACAACAATAATGCAAGAAACATATCTCGCATATAATTTTGACCATGACCATAATGGTATAACTTTCTCCTTAAAAGAGATATTCACCATATGCATGTTGATGAATATATGATAGTACAAAATTAATTGAGAATTCTGCAAGAGCCAATTATACTATTTTGGAGAAACACAATTGATTACCAATAAGGTATTGTGTTGTAGTAAGTCTCATAGAAACTTATTCAGTTTCCAAAGTATAACGAAAGCGGTTGGTTATATTGAGACTATAAATAAAGGAAAGATTTAATATCTTCTATTACTACAACTTGTAGCGAGGTAATATGTATGTTAAAAGCTACCCGCTTTATTCTCTAGTTTGTACTACACAAACAAAAGAATGCCACAATAAAGAGAAGTTTATTGATAGAAAAATCCATATCATAATAACCTTGGAGTTTATTGATAATTGCACACGTCATGGTGTAAATCTGAAGTTTATCAATATTGATAAATTATTCAGTTGGCATAATTGGTTTACCCATACCAATTTAAGTATGATGTGCAAAAATAAAAGAGAATTCACATGGGTAAATATTAAAGAACTAGAAAGTTCTTTACGAATTCTCTTATGTTGCATGTTCTCATTAATTAATGTGAGCACGTGATTTTTGCCCTATATGAATTACTCCCATAAATTCAAAACAAAATGATTTCTTTCAGTGTTTGTAATTTTGTGGATTTTTCGTGGCGTTCTCTGTTAATTGTTTGATTTTCGTGTGTGCATTTTTATTAGTGAAAAATACAAAAAATATGTTGCATTTGCATTTAGGATTTAATTCTACATTTTAAGATTAATTAACAAATTAGTTGTTTTATAAAGATGGGAAAAATAAAAAAAAATTTAATTTTGCATTTTTGAGGTTCTTATTTTAATTTGGTTTTTAATAATTTGTGATAATTATTATTTAGAATTTTTGGTATTTGGATAAGCTAATTTGGTTCTATGATTTAATTTAGGTTTTTTAATTTGAAAAAGAAAAGAAAAAGAAAATAAAAAGGAATTAAAGAATTCAGATTTTGAGCCAAATCTCAAAAATTCCCAAGCCCAAACCAAACCCCCTCCCAAAACCCGTCCAGAATCGGCCCAGGCCCATCCCCCACACCCGGTCCACTTTTGGTGTTAGCCAAAACGACGTAGTTTCAGTGCTAAACTACGTCGTTTCATCCATCCGTATCATTAAACGACCAAGTCCACCCCCTGGTCTCTCATTTCATATCATTCCCAAATAGACGAAAACCTAATCTCCTCTTCTCTCAAATCACCACCTCCCTCCGCCGCAACTCCGCCGTCCGAAAATCGCCTCACGGCGGCGGAGCACCTCCAAATCCCCCCAAATTTTAACCAGTTGATCCCCACCATCTCCTCATTCTTGTCCTACCATTGGTTTCTCCAAAAGACAACCAGTTTCCCCTGAATTGCAAATCACAGAGTTAAAAATCCAAACTTTTCCTCAGTTTCCCAGATTTTTCGAGTTAAAGCTTCAGTCCGTAGTAAACACCTCATGAATTACTCAGTTCCTCAACATAAGAAAACATTCCTGTGGATTTGGTCAAGTCCGGACAGTTGACTTTTGAGTCTCTCATTTCTGCCCCTGTTCCGTTTCTTCTTGGCACACGATGATGATTGCTGCATAAATCATTAGCCATGAACGAAAGATTCGGCTAATATTTGTGTGGCAATTCTCATCGCTTGGTCGATCTTTTGGATTCGCCGGAGTTCGAGTTTGAGTCGTCTTTGTTATTGAATATTTTGAAGTCTAATTGGATTCCATAGGTATTTTTTTTAATTTATTTATTTCGATATTTGAATTTCCGTCTTTTCTTTTTAGTATTCTTCTCAGTTTCTTTTTCTCTTTCTTTTACCTTTCTAGTTCTCATTTCTCTGATTTCCTTTTGTTTTTCCAAACCGCCCGCGTTTGCATATATTTGATATTTGTTTAGTCTATTGTTGGTTGTGAGTTTGTACGAAGAAGGGCTTCTCTATCTCTACTTTTCTGTTGGGAACTCGAGGTTTTAGAATCATTGTGGCTCGGCAGGCTTTTGGGCTGTATAGTTTTGTCTGAGTTCAATTGAACTCAGACCTTGAGAATTAGGAGCCCAAGAAGAATTTCAGTCTGGTCCGGCAAGCCCAAAGGAAAGGGAAGTCAGTCCAAATTGCAAGCCCAAGTTTGGGGCTGGGTCGTTGGGTTAAATTGACCCATACCCATTTAGTTGGCTGAAGATAAGATTAAGAAGTAATTCAGGGTCATCTAGAGGGCAGTTTGGAAATTTTGGGGTGGGGAATCTTTAAATAACCACCCAAGGAAGCTTCCTAGAAGCTGTCGTTGGGATTTAAATGAAATTCTGATTTTTCACTTAGGGACTCTTTAGCAAAAAGGAAAATTCGAAAAGGATTGAGTTGCAAAAACAAAACCTTTAAGGCTGCCCTAGTAGCTTGCCTATAAAGGCATTGCTACTCGCAGCTCAAGGAAGAGGGGAGAGAGCTAAAAATCAGAGGTTCTGGAGAGATTTAAGAGCTAAAAATACAGAAGTAGGAGTCTGTAAAAAGAATATTGTTTCATCCAATTTGAGCACAAAAAAGCACAAAAATACTGCTGTTCATGGAAAAAATCTTTGAATCTTTGAGTAATTAATAGAGAATCAGGAGCTGAAAGTATAGAAAATACAGAGGGCTAGAATTTTGAGAGAAAAAAGACTGTTCCATCGATTTTCTTCTTTGATTTTTAAAATTCCCACCTACTGAAGCAATCTGTGGTACATTTGAGTGCTTGAGGTGGTTTGAACTTGGTTTTAATTTGGGTTTGAAGTTTGCTAGCCAAGTAATGCTTTGCTGGTTTGTGGGTTGATTTCAATACTGGGTTGAATGAATCTGAGGCTAACTTTCTGCTACTGCTGTTGCCGAGCCTACTGATTCTCACTTCTTCTTTGTTTCTTCTCTTTTCCAGGTATATTTTAATCCTTATGGGTGTCATTCGATATGTAACTTGAAGCATGAGTTGAGAATGAGATAAATGTGGTGTTGTTTATGGATTTCACCTCTTTTTCTTCAGTTTTATAACCACCATGTAACTTTGAAGTTTTGATTAATGTGTTATTCAAAGAATGGTTGTAATTGATAATTAGATCATGTTAGTTTAGTATAGTGGTTTCCTTCTAATCTTGATTATTAGATTCTGTAACTAGTGTTGGATTTCCTCTATGTGTTCATTTGGCTCTTATCTCTGAGTTTAGCTTGTATTAATGCAGTAAGTTAGGCTGTTAAGAATGGCTGCAATTGTCAGATTTGTGGTTGTTGATTATGATGAAGCAGCTTTGCAATAATAAGAAGTAGGAGTTTGTCAAATGACTTTTAGTTGAATTCTGTATGTAATGTGGACATGGACAATGTATTCTGAGTATTTCAGTGACTTGTGAGTTAGTTTCAATCCAGGATAATTTGAAACAAGTCCAAAGCATAAAAAATGGATATACAATTAGTATGTTATACGCAGATTTTGATCCCTGTGGCTAGAATGGTTATTATATGAGTGTGGTTATGTTCTAAATAGTTTGAAGTTGAATTCCAATCAGTTTTTTTAGTGTCCAGTAATGGTAGGTCCAATTTGGTTGATTCTGCAACGTTAGATTTTATTTCGAGCCCAGTCTTGGACTCGATCCTGTGATCCCACCCTCACTCGATTTGGGCCTGTTTCGAGCCCAGTTTATTTCTTGCTGAACAGGGCTATCTTCTGCGGCTATGGAGGCCCTTATTTTGCACATCTCTCATGCGGATTGGGCTCTTTTTGGGCCCAGAACTGAAAGAGTAATTGATTTGTTAATAATTAACTGGTATGATTTGGGCTTTCTAGTTAAGTAGCATACTTGAATTAAGAGGTATGCCTCTTGTTCAAGTGTGGACTTGAACTTGAGGCCCAAAGTCCTTAATCTTTTTTAACTAATAGCAATCCATATTGTCAATCACTTAGGGCCCTTTTAGAGACATTCCCTACTAAAAACAATAGTTACTTTAGGATTGGCCTTTAAATAAAAAGTGAGACGAGCCTCGCCAAACAAAAATGCATAAATTGCAGGGCCCTCATTAAATGCTTTATTAAAAATGTTTTAGAAATTCGGGGCGTGCCATTTAGCGAATTTTCATGGCCTCCCGCAAAGTTAACAAGACGCTAGCCACTTTAGGCGCGCATTTAATAATTTTACCTTCTTAACTACGGGTGTGCATTTCATGCGACCCAAATCCAAATCCCAAAACGTTGAATAAGAGGTGTCGAGGATCCGGGTGCATTTCATGTGACGTGATCCAAAAACACGCTCTTAAACGACGTTCACTTTCATAAAAACTAATTAAAAGCGGTGAACGATTTAAAATTGCACATAGGTTCAAACTGTATTAAAATCAGACTTTAGCCAAATATAGCAGTTGAGCGACCGTGCTAGAACCACGGAACCCGGGAGTGCCTAACCCCTTCCCCCGGGTTAACAGAATTCCTTACCCGGATTTCTGGTTCGCGACTGTTAAACAGAGTCAAACCCTTTCCTCTATTCGGGATTCGAACCGGTGACTTGGGACACCATAAATCTTCCAAGTGGCGACTCTGAATCTCTTAATAAAATGAATCCCGTTTCGATTGTCCTTTAATTGGAAAAACTCCTTCATTATACCTTTCACGGGGTGTAGTAAGGAAAAAGGAGGTGTGACAATTAATATACCAACTAAAATTGGGATTGAATCCCATGAATGCTGGAAATATCACAGGTGAATATGGGCCCATTCACCTGCCATGTATACCACTTAAGATGCATCTATGAGATGGTTACATGTGCAATTATTAATAACCCGCAACATGGTGTTTTGCGAGGTAACTTGCTCAATAATTCAATTTCGAGCATAATTTCCAGATTTTCTATTCAAGAAGTTCATCTTGATAAGTTGGTTTACATCACAGCTGGTTTAGCAAAATAATTTATTAAGTGCCTCTACTTAATAGCTAAATAATTGCTTATGAGAACAAAGTTATCTATATCAGTTTGATATACGTTATATACGAAAGTATATTATTTTCTCCTCTCACAAGTGGTTTAGGGTCAGGAACCAAATAATTCCATCTTATTATTATTAATGTGCGGTGTATATTTTGATTAACACCATAACACACAAAGGTGGATTCTCAAAGTTGAGGTAACAAGTTAATTTTTCTAACATGAGAGGGAAACATGATAAACAATTGAGAAAAAGTTACGTGAATGAATTATCATTTGTACATCTAGATCCTCGAATAAGATAATATGAACTTGAAGTTCATAAAAGGATAATTCATTTGCAATATATTGCAAAGCATGCCAGGCGCATTTGCTGGCCCAAAGAAAGTAACTCTATCTCACTGCAAATGCTCCTATTAGAATAAGTCCTAGAAGGACAAAGTCTATGGTACGGTTAAAGCGTATAGACAAATCGGTTTCAAATAAAACTTCTTGATAAAGAAGATGGGCAAATGATCAAAATGATCATAATAAAGGAGGCAAGTGATCTAGAAGATCACTTGACATAACACTTCATAAAATCTCATGAGAGATTCAGGTACCTGAATATATGAATGAAGATATCTCTGTGTTATGTCTTTATGAAAAATAAGGAGGTTGGAACCAATATAAAATGTTTGTCAACGGCATCTATAATAGCGCTAAATATATATGTGGATCTTAAGTCTGGAGAAACAATTCAGTAGAATTTGGTTTCATATGAAAGACATGTAGTTTTGGACCTGCAGTTCAAACACTTGAAAGTATAAAGTCAATGATATGTGCAACAAGTTTTTGATATCTTATTTGTCTAGCATGACATGAAAACTTGATACGCATCTAATTAAAGTCTATTATATGACTTATTTGACTTAACTTATATGCCAATCCTTGAAGGATTTAAATCGCTTAAAGCATATACAATTCTTGGTCCTGAAGTACCATATCCTAAATGCAATTTGTGCACATATGTATCTTGCTATAACTATAAGAATGATAACGTGATAGTGAGAATACCTCTAGGGAAGTATTAAAAAGTCATTCTACGACATTATATGAAGACATTACATCTCTATCAAGAATGACGATTTCAAGGTGCAATATATTCATTCAAGTTAATATGGCTGATTTGTTCATCAAATCTCTACCAAAGATGTTTTGAAGATGGTGCACAAGATTTGAATGCAAATGCTTAAGGATGTGAATTGATGCTCTCATCAGGAGGAGTTAATACGCGTTGTACTCTTTTTCCCTTACAAGGTTTTGTCCCACTGGGTTTTCCTTGCAAGGTTTTTAATGAGGCAACCAAAAGGCGTATTGTTAGATATGTGTACTCTTTTTCCTTCTCTAGAATTTTTCCCACTGGGTTTTATTTTAGTTAAGGTTTTAACAAGGCACATTATCTGTTGAATAGACATTCAAGGGGGAGTATTATAAATAGAATTGTATTTATGGTGAATGTCTATAATTAGAGAGATTCTAGGGTTCATTGCTTGGTGGCTAAGTCACCCTCTCCCTATAAATAGAGGGTTCTATTCTATTGTAATTCATCCAATATCAATAAGAATTCTCTCTCTCTACTTTTCCTTGTAGGAGCAGAGCTAATGTATCTTGCTAACACTACAAGGCCTGACATAACTTTTTCAGTTAATGTCTTAGCAAGATATAGCTCTGCTCCTATAAGGAGACATTGGAATGTAATCAAACACATATTACGGTATCTAAAAGGAACTACCAATATGGGCTTATTTTATGGCAATAATTGCAGTCCTGATCTTGTTAGTTATGCCGATGCTGGATATTTATCTGATCCACACAAGGCTCGATCAAACAGGTTATGTGTTTACCTGTGGAGGCACTGCCATATCTTGGCGATTGACTAAGCAATCAATTGTGGCTACTTCATCTAATCATGTTGAGATAATTGCTATTCATGAAGCAAGTCGAGAATGTGTGTGGTTGAGGTCTATAATACATCTATTCGAGATAAATGTGGTTTGAAATATGACAAACTACCCACGATTTTGTACGAAGATAATGCAGCATGCATAGCCCAATTGAAGGGAGGATTCATAAAAGGAGATAGGACAAAGCACATTTTACCAAAGTTATTTTTTACTCATGATCTTCAAAAGAATGGTGATATCAATGTGGAACAGATTCGTTCAAGTGATAATATAGCTGATTTGTTCACAAAATCTCTACCGACGTCAACCTTCAAGAAGCTAGTGTACAAGATTGGGATGCGAAGGCTCAAGGATGTGAATTGATGCTCTCATCAGGGGGAGTTAATGCGCGTTGCACTCTTTTTCCCTTCCCACTGGATTTTCCTTGCAAGGTTTTTAACGAGGCAACCAAATGGCGTATTTCTAAACATGTGTACTCTTTTTCCTTTTAGAGAATTTTTTCCCACTGGGTTTTATTTTAGTTAAGGTTTTAACGAGGCACATTATCTGTTGAATAGACATTCAAGGGGGAGTGTTATAAATAGAATTTAATTTATGGTGAATGTCTATGTTTAGAGAGATTCTAGGGTTTATTACTTGGTGGCTAAGTCACCCTCTCTCTATAAATAGAGGGTTCTATTCTATTGTAATTCATCCAATATCAATAAGAATTCTCTCTCTCTACTTCTCTGCAATACTCTTGTTCTTCATTTATTGTTTTATAACAATATATGACATATTGATGGAATATTTATATTATAAATTATCACAATATAATACACTTAAAATATATTAAAGGTAAATTCTAAGTAGAAAATGAAATTGTACAGCAAAAAGTTTAAAACTTAAAGAAAAAAAAATACTAAAATTCTCATTGTGCAACCTCGTTAAAGAGGGAATTATTTTTTAGATATTCTTTTTTCAGAATCTTTGATATATTTAGATAAGTGTTATTTATGAAAGAGAAGAAAAAAATTATGGAAGAGAGAGGGAAAAGAAAATGTAATAGTAAAAGTGTATTGATGTAGAGGAATCCCTTAGTTAATGAGTTACCAACGTGAAAGTGCTAAAAAAGTAAAAAAAAAAATGTACCAGTTTTGGAATAAACAAAGATTACTCTCATTTATGAGAATAGTTTTTAAAAAAGGAGTAGCCATGTAAAACTCTCTCTAGTTAACTCAACCCTCATCTTTTATTTTTGTATTTATTGTCTCCAGATAATTTAGCTTCTTTGGAATTTAATTCATATAAACCCTTATAGTATTTCTACCGATAGATTCCACTATTTAGAAAAGTCTTTTTACCCTGCACTTAATCCCTCATCTACCTAACTTTAGATCATAAAATAACTATTAAAATAAAACAAAATCAAAAGTCGCTACCCTTTTTCCACATGATTTTCTAGTGTTACCAATTGGATAATGCCACTTTGATTGCAAACTTTTTCCTAATTGAACTTGTATTATTTTAGTCACGAATCAAAAGAAGACAAAAAACAACGGTCTTTGTTATATTGTATGGGGTAAAATATGTTATATTAAATGATCGCATGAGAAAGTGATACGTGGAGCCGAAGATTGAGGATGGCTGAAATCGAAGGCAACGATTTCGTTTGTTACCGGAGAGAATGATACTCGTAAATATGAAATAAGTGCATGTCACCTGGTAGCATTTAATGAAGAATATTCTACAGCATTCATGCCCGCCGTTACACGCTCTTCAATGGCCCTCATAATTAACATTAAAGAGGGGCTTGATCCTATGACCTTGTTCCCTAGGTGCAACTATAAATAGTGAGCTCTATTATCATTGTAAAGGATACAAATTTTCTGGCAAACTTACGCTATAATCTATTCAAAGCTTAATACAATTTTATCTTCTTGCTCTTCGATTTCATTGTTCTTGTACCTTACTCCCGAAACTACTATTTCTGCTATTTTATCTCCATCTCAAAGCTAAGTATTGCATATTTATTTAATTCTTCTATTATTTCAGGAGCAAATTAATTCACTTGTCTAGAAACCACGTATAAATTCAACTGTGCAGTTTAACAGTTTGGCGTCTACCGTGGGACCTAGACAGTCGTGTAATTAAGTTTGTCCTTGCTTCTTTTATTAACGTGTTTTGATTATTTGTTCTTAGCAAAAAATCATAGAAAATGGCAGATAATGGTGTTAACAACACACACAATCTTGAGGCCCAAGGAAACCAGCCTCAGCATGAAGATTTAATCAGTGATACCCGCAATGAGGGGAGTGATGCAACGCCGGTCCATGGCAGACGGTACCCACGACATGTTCGGGAGGCGACTCCCGATGATGCTGAAGATGAACATGTTGTTGAAGCACTGAGGGTCCTGTAGAAGCAACAAGAGGTCATCATAAGCCATCTCACACGGCAAGATAAGGTTATGACAAAATTAAAGCAGGCGTTATCGGGGGCTTCCAATAACGTGAACGGACGAGGTCTAGTTCATCCCAGTGCTCCCGTAAATCAAACAACGCAGAGGGGCAACAACAACACCCTGATGGGTAAGGTCGGCTTCGATTAGGCCGGGGGGAACGAATCCAGTCACAACAACGAGAGCGATCCCTTCAAAAGAGAAATCTTGCGATTTATGAGGAAAGTAAATGCTCGCATGGACCAAATCCCCGGTGCACCATCGGTGCTGAAAGGATTGGACTCGATGAAGTATACTCAATTGCCGACTAAATCGAGCGCGGCACCAGAATTGATCCGAAGCGGTTTTAAAATGCCCGACGTGCCAAAATATGATGGGACTTTGGACCCTCAGGAGCATATTACCACCCATACAACGACGGTGAAAGGGAATAATTTAGCTCCCCACGAGATTGAATCAGTTTTGCTATAGAAATTAGGAGAGACTCTCATGATGGGAGCTTTGATATAGTATTCGCTGTTCCCGAGCATTCTATTGATTCCCTTGATATGCCCGCAGATTCTTTCATTACGGCCCATGCCTGGGCCAGAAAGGTGCAGGCTCGGAAGGCCGATATATTTAGAATTGCACACGGAGAGTCCGAGTAGCTGCGGGGATTCGTAACCCGATTCCAGAAGGAAATAATGTTGCTCCTGGCTGTTCAGGATAAATGGGCGGCTGAAGCATTCACCAAGGGTTTTAATCAGAGAAAATTCTAATACTTCCTGGAAATTGAAGAAAAGCTTGCTCAAGTTCCAAGCGACGACTTGGACGGATGTTCACAACCGGTACGAGTCAAAGATAAGGACTGAGGATGATCAGCTCGGCTTCCTAGCATCGGTTAAAGGTCGGGAGAAGAATAAAGAGAAATCAAAAGACGATTTCGACACAGATAGAAGATCTTCGAGGGGCCGAATTTTGCTTTATGAACAGGCTGGAGGACGCGACAGAGGTTTCTGGACGGCAGTCAGGTTCCCTACCGATAGAAGAATTGACCGCAGCCGAAACAACAGATCGCTACACGACAAGGAAGCATCAGGTTCTCGAGATCCTTCCTATCCCAAACTTTCAGAATACAACTTCAACGTCAGTGTAGTAGAGTTGGTATCGGCTATGAGGAACGTTAAAGAAGCATGGTTCCTGAAGCCGATGATTGTCCGATCCCAGCCAGAGGGATCCTAATTAATGGTGCTATACCACGGGACGAACGACCACCGAACTGGGGACTGTAGACATCTGCGTGAAGAAGTGGCGACACTATTGAAAAATGGCCATCTCAGACTCTTAAGTGATCGGGAAAGAACAATTACGGTCGCAACTGTGATAACACGAAGCCCTCAAAAGCAAGGGAAACCCCCTTCCCCGCCATACGATTAACATGAATTTTTGAGGGAAACGAGATTAACGGGGTTACCTTCTCAGCAGCAAAAAAGACGAAGGTAACAGTAACCCACGGCAAGAGATTCCGGGAGGTTACTGAGGACGACATCACTTTCACGGAGGAAAACGCGGACGGATTGTTGCTACCGCACAACGACGCATTGGTAATTTCTTTAAATGTATTAGATTTTAAAATCAAACATGTTTTGGTGGATCCAGGGAGTTCGGCTATCATACAATGGAGGGTATTGGAGCAAGCCAAACTTACCGGAAGCATCATTCCGACCACAAAACTCCTCGTCGCGTTCAACCTCGCAAGCGTGACAACCCGATGAGAGATATTGCTGCCCACAAATGCCGAGGGGGTGATGAAGATGACCCTTTTTGAGGTTTTGGACGGTGATATGTGTTACAACATTATTCTGGGAAGACCATGGTTGCACAATGTGAAAGTTGTACCATCAAAGTATCATCAGTTGCTGAAATTCCCAACTCCCGAGGGGATTAAACAGATAAAAGGCGATCAACCGGCGGCAAGGGAGATGAATGTGATTTCGGTCTCCAATAGCAAAGGGAAGGATTATGTGTCATAGCAATTATAGGAAATGGGTGCCTGCTCCCGAATCAAGTGAAGTCAACCAGGGGGAAGAGGCGTCAGAATCTTATCAGGTGCCAAGATATTTCCAGGTACCAGAAGAGACGGACGCAACAAAGTCCACAGCGGAAGAGCTTGAACAAGTCGTATTGTTTGAAAAGTTCTAGGAGAGGAAGTTCCACTTGGGGATAGGATTGCACCCCGAGCTCAGGTCTGGATTTATTGTATTTCTTAAGTTTAATGCCGATTATTTTGCGTGATCCATGCGGATATGACAGGTATCCCGACGGAAGTGGCCGTACACAAGCTAAGCTTCGATCCCAATATTCCTCCGATAAGACAAAAGAAACGTCTTATTTCCAAGGCCAGAAATAAATTCATTAAAGAAGAGGTAACTCACCTACTTGATATAGGTTCGACGAGGTAAAGTATCCAGACGGGCTAGCTAATGTAGTAGTGGTTCCTAAGAAGAACAATAAATTTTGCATATGCGTAGACTATAAAGACTTGAATAAGGCGTGCCCAAAGGACTCATTCCCACTGCCAAACATCGATCAAATGATTGATGCAACGGCCGGGCACGAGTTAATGAATTTTCTCAATACTTACTCCAGGTACAACCAAGATAAGATGAACCCAGATGATTAGGAAAAGACTTCGTTCATAACGAACTTCGGCACATATTGCTATAATGTGATACCCTTCGGGCTAAAGAATGCCGGAGCCACTTACAGTGGCTCGTACACAAGATAGTTGAAAAATAGATAGGGAAAAACATGAAGTTTATATAGACGATATGCTTATTAAGTCTTTGAATGCAGGTGACCATCTTAAGCAGTTGCAAGAAATTTTTGACATCCTAGGGAAGCATAACATGAAGCTTAATCCCGAGAAGTGTACGTTCGGGGTCAGCTCCAGCAAATTCCTAGTATTTCTGGTGTCACTAAGGGGGATTGAGTTAAACCTCGATAAAATAAAAGCATCGAAGACATCTCGGACCAACTATCAAGCGTAAAAGAGGTTCAAAGGCTCACAGGAAGATTGGCCGCTTTGAGCAGGTTTATTTTCCAGTCATTAGAGAAATGCCATCGTTTCTTCGCGCTACTCAAAAAGAAGAACAACTTCGAGTGGACCCCAAAATGCCAGCAGGCTTTGAGGGATTTGAAAAGGTACTTCTCAAGACCTTCGTTACTATCAAAACCATAGGAAGGTGAAAATTTGTTAATCTACCTAATAGTCTCCGAGGTAGCGGTAAGCACCATTTTAGTCCGTGAGGACGAAGTTATGCAATCTCCCATTTATTACGTGAGTAGAATTTTAATGGGAACAAAAATCTCGCTACCCGCATTTGGTGAAGCTGGCCTCAGCTCTTGTAGTCGCCGCTCGAAAACTAAGGCCTTACTTCCAATGTCACCCGATAGTTGTGGTGACCACCTTTCCTATGCAAAATATCCTTCATAAACCCAAACTCTCGGGTAGGTTGGCCAAATAGGCCGTCAAAATAAGTGAATTTGACATAGAATATAAACCTAGGACTATGATTAAGTCACAAGTTCTGGCTGACTTTGAGGCTGATTTCAGTCAGAATTAACATCGGGTGTTTGGACCCTATTTACGGACGGAGCTTCCAACGTAAAGGAGTCCCGAACCGGCATAGTATTAATCATGCATTTGGGAGAAACCCTAAGGCAGGCCATAAGAACGGTCCTTTTAACTAACAACGAAGCAGAGTAGGAAGCTTTAATTGCAGGACTCGAGTTGGCCCGGGGACCAGATTCTGAGGTCATAGAAATCAAATGCGACTCCCAACTGGTGGTAAATCAAGTCTACGAGATCTTCGAAACCAAAGAGGAGCGCATGCAACAATACGTAGTGAAGGTTCAGGATCTACTTGCTCGGTTCCGGAGTGGTCCATTACGCATATCCCGAGGGAAGAAAATGCAGAAGCAGACGCATTAGCTAACCGCGACTCATCAACGGAAATAAAGGGATCAGATTCCGGTACAGTAGTGCAGCTCATGCACTCGGTTCTGGACGCAGATAAATACTATGAGGTAAATACAACTAATTTGGTCTGGTATTGGAGGAATGAGATTATTGATTATCTCGAACACGAGAAGTTGCCCGAAGACCCCAAGGCATCCCGGGCGCTGCGCGCCAAAGCAACACAATATTGCTTCAAAGGATGCCAATTGTACATGAAGTCTTTCCAAGGCCCACTGGCCCGATGCTTGGGAGCTTCCGAAGCTAATTATGTTATGCGAGAAGTCCACGAAGGGATATATGGAAATCATTCGGGTGCAGGCTCCTTAGTACTAAAATTGGTAAGGGCAGGACACTATTGGCCCGCCAAAGCTTTCGTACAAAAATGCGATAAGTGTCAATGCTACGCACCACTGATACATCAACCAGCAGAACCATTGCACTCAGTTTTGTCTTCATGGCCGTTCATGAAATGGGGGATGGATATCATCGGACCATTGCCACCGGCCCCTGGTAAGGTAAGATTTCAATTAATTTTAATTGACTATTTTTCTAAGTGAGTTGAAGTAGGTCCTTATCAGAAGATTGGAAAACGTGAAGTGGTGGATTTCTTGTGGGAGAGCATAATTTGCAGATTTGGGATATCAAAAGAGATAGCATGCGACAATGGGCCACAATTTATAGGCACAAAGATCACGAAGTTCCTTGAAGACTTGAAAATCAAAAGGACCACATCTTCTCGTTATCATCCGAGCGAAAATGGCCAAGCGAAGTCAACAAACAAAGTGATCATATAAAATCTCAAAAAGAGATTAGAAGCAGCCAAAGGAAAATGGCCCGAGGAACTACCAGGAGCGTTATGGGCATACCAAACAATGGCCAAATCGAGCACAAGAGAGACTTTTTTCTCCCTTGTATACGGAGTAGAAGCCTTGATCCCGGTGGAAGTAGGGGAACCTACTTTGTGATATTTCCAGGCAAATGAAGAGGCAAACAATGAAGCAATGTTAGTCAATTTGGAACTGCTCGATGAACGCATGGACTTGTCGCATATAAGGATGGCAACTCAAAAGCAAAGAGTAGAAAGATATTACAATCGAAGAGCCAGCCTCCGTTATTTCAAAGTGGGAGACTGGGTTCTAAGGAAAGTAACTCAAAACATGTGGGAACTCAATACAGGGAAGCTAGGTCCAACTTGGGAAGGCCCCTACCGGATTTCAGCTATCACCGGGAAAGAACCATATGAGTTGGAAAATCATGATGGAGAAAAGTTGCCAAGCAACTGGGTTTTTCTGACAAGGTTTTTAACGAGGCAGCAACAGAAAGCATACTACGAAGGAAAGTCTCAACATTAGCAATAAGACCTTCTAATAACAAGGCACACAAGCGAAGAACCACGTGGACGATCAGATAATCTTTCGCTCGAGAGCAAAGTTCCTACTGGGAAGTTAAGTTTGTGTGACGACCCGACCGGTCGTCTCATGAGTTACCGCTTCGTTTCCCCCATTTCTGCTCCTAGTTGCTTTTTTCATCTGTGTTTTCAGGTATCGGGTTAGTCGAATTGAATCCGGATTAGTTTTGGTGAGGTTTGAGACACTTAGTCTCTTTTACGAAGGTTTAAGTTGGAAAAGTCAAGCGGATGTTGATTTATGTGTTAGAGGGCTCGGATGTGAGTTTCGATGGTTCGGTTAGCTTCGGGAGGTGATTATGACTTAGGAGTATGATCGGAATGGGTTTTGGAGGTCCGAAGTAGAATTAGGCTTGAATTGGCAAAGTTGAGATTTTGGCGATTTCCGGTTGGTAGGTGAGATTTTGATCCAGGGGTCGGAATGGAATTCTGAGAGTTGCAGTAGCTTCGTTATGTCATTTGGGATGTGTGTGCAAAATTTCAGGTTATTTGGAAGTGGTTTGGTTGGGTTTTTGATCGAAAGCGTATTTCGAAAGATTTTTAGGAACTTAGGCTTGAATTCGATGTGATTTGGTAGATTTGATGTTGTTTGAGGTGTTTTGATGATTGGAACAAGTTTGAATAAGGTTTTAGGATATGTTGGTTCTTTTAGTTGAGGTCCCGGGGGCCTCGGGGTGATTTCGGGTGGTTAACGGAGAAAATTGGATTGTGTTGCAGCTGCTGAAGTTGCTGCTTCTAATATTTTTGCACCTGCAGGTTGGGGACCGCAGGTGCAGCGTCGCACGTGCGAGGGAGAGGCCGCAAAAGCGGTTTTGGAACCAAGTGTCAGGGGACCGCAGATGCGGTAGGGGCCCCGCACCTACGGAGTCGCAGATGCGACAAAAAGATCGCAGATGCAGTTTGGGCTGATTTAATGAGTTTCCGCAAAAGCGGATGAAGTGACCGCATATGCGGTACCGCAGAAGCGGATTTTGGACCGCAGAAGCGGAAATGCCTGGCCACAAGGTATATATTTCATACTTCGCGATTTTTGAAGGGTTTAACCATATTTGAACTCGGAATTGGGAGCTTTGGGCGATTTTGAAGAGATAAATCAAAGAGACTTCGTTGAGGTAAGGATTTTGGACTTAAAACACATTTCTATGGTAGAATATCATGAATTAAGGCTGTAATTAGAAGGATTTAAGGGCTAAAAATAGAGGTTTAGGGCTTGAGTTTAAGAGGCCTTTAATGGGGGATTTGAGGGGTCATTTGGACTCCGATTTTGGTGTTCTTTGTATGCATAGACTCGTGGGAGATAAGGAACCCGTTGATGTAAAAATTTCTGAGTTTCGAGAAGTGGGCCCGGGGCTCGGGTTTTGCTAATTTTGGGATTTTTGGTATTTTCCGATTGTTTTCGCTTGGGCTTTGTTCCCTTAGCATATTGTGATGTATTCGTTTTGATTTTGGATAGATTCGACGCACGTGGAGGCCAATTCGAAGGGCAAAGGCGTCGCGAGCTAGGGATTTAGCCTGTTCGAGGTGAGTAATGCTTGTAAATAATGTTCTGAGGGTTTGAAACACATCGTAGTGTTATGTTGAGGTGACACACACGCTTGTTGACGAGCGTGGGGTCGTACACTATTGGAGATTGTGACTTGGTCCGTCCCGGTTGATGATTTTACCGCGTATTTGGCTGAAACTTATTTGTTATCACTATGGTTTGGGCTGAATGCCATATTTGGGCTTCGTGCCAATTATTTGAACCCTTCGGGGCTTTTTCTTGATATTTCCTCACTGTTTTGAATTACTACTTGAACTCAGTCATGCATTTTCCACTGTTTTACTACTCAGCCGGTTTTTACTCAGTTTTGAGACTTAAATGATATTTTAAATGATGTTTTGGGCTGAGACACACTGTTTTACTATTGCCCGAGGGGCTTGTGAGTATTTTTGACTGAGTAAGACTGAGGGCCTATGTTGTGAGGAGATATTGATACTGATTTGAGGCCGAGGGCCTGAGATATGTACGCCACGAGGTGGCTTGATAGATATGAGGCCGAGGGCCTAGTTGTGATGCCACGAGATGGCTTGTTATTGCGCTTGGACCGTAAGGTGCCCCTTCCCGAGTCTGCACACCCCCAGTGAGCATGGGTACCCAGTGTGATGTGAGATTGAGCCCGAGGGGCTGTTATTGTTCTGAGATGTTGCCCGAGGGGCGGTTGTGGTGATACTGTGCCCGAGGGGCGAGCTTTCATTTATTTACCGTACCTTAATTATCTGTCATTTACCTGTTTACTTGTTGAAAGAGGATTTTACTGTATTTTTACTGGTTTTACTGCTTCATCATAGAATGCTTTGTGCCTTGCGTGATTTCTTACTTTCAGTCATTATTTACATTTATTACCCACTGAGTTGGAGTACTCACTTTACTCCCTGCACCTTGTGTGCAGATTCAGGCGTAGCTGGTTCCGCTCCGGAGTGTTAATTTCCTCCAGTTCCAGGCGGGCTTTTTCGGAGATTACGAGGTAGCTGTTGGCATCCGCAGCCCCGTGTCTCTACTCTTCTATCATTTCTGTTTCCTACAAACACTTGTAGTAGTTTATGACTTTAGCAGACTGTACTGTGATTTGTAGATGCTCTTGACTTGTGACACCCCGGTTAGGGCTGTGTCGGGTTGGAATTCTGCATTTTTTAATTGTTATTTCCGCTATTCAGTGTTAGTAAATCATGTTTTAAACTATTATGTGTTGGTTAACTGCTTTAAAAGATGAATTGGGTTGAACTGGTTGGCCTTGTCTTCACGAGAGGCGCCATCACGACCGGGTTCGGGGTTAGGGTCGTGACAGTTTGCTATCGAACAAAAGTTACCCGACCGTTCACAAGTGCAAACCACAAGGTGATTGTTAGATAGTCTTTGGCTAATAGCAAAAATTCCTAAGGGGAAGTGAAGTAATTTGTTACCAAATTGAATATTATCTAGCAATTCATTGGTGGAATCCTCGAAGATGCAAAACTTTCAGTCTTCAAATTCGCATTCTTCGCATTCAAACACTGGGGGGGGGGGGAATGATATGAGGATACGGCAACAATGACTGCCACGTCGACCGAAATACGAAAATTGGAAACATAGTTGTATCATTGGGACCGGAGACAATTTCTTTTTAACATAACGAATGCTTACGTACTTTTTGAAAATGGAAGGAATAAAGTAAAGCCCTTTTATTTCTATCTTGTTTCTTGTTTGAATAATGAATTAATTTTGTCATTTGAAAGTTAAACAAGTACTTCAAATTCTAGTACCGTAAAGAAGTCGAGACGTCCTCTTCAAGAGCACCGTAAACATAAGAGGGCCCTCTCTTATTAAATCATGATAAAGGGTTGATTTAGGAAGATCTTGTGCCCGAAATCCAAATGCTTTCGGGGGAAATACATCCAAAGCCTTGCATAATCAGACGCAAATAGTAAAACTTGCGCAAAACACTTAAGCAAGAAAGGTCACAAAGATTCAACTTGGATAACTGATCAAAAAAAAAGAATGCAGAAAGACTCATGCAATACTTGAGCAAAAGGTGATTTATGTTCAACAAATGTGCCAAAACGGCACAGGTACAAAAGTTGGGAAAAGAAATGAAAAGCTAAAGTGCTGCATCTCTAGAACCCGGAGGAAGAGAAGCATCTGCGCCCCCAGGGGAAGTGGGTAGATCCGCTGCCAGCTCAATGTCTTGACCCTCATTATTTTGTCCTTCAACATCTTCGCCCTCCGGTTCCCTTTCAGTTCCTAAGGATTCGAAACAGGAACTAGAAGAACCAGAAACATTAGGCCCTGCCGGGAGACCCTTTTTAGCATCTGACTCCAGCTCACGGGCTTTAGCGACTTCGGCGGATCTAATGGATTTGAGGCTAACGTCGAGTTCCTGGACAGTAGAGCTGAAAAATCTATTATGCTCAATGGTCTTCTTATACTTTCTCCTCCAATTGGGTATATTTCACCCCAGCAGTAGCAAGCTCTTCAGTTTTGGAGTTCAATGCTACCTCCAAATTGGTCAATCTTTCAGCGGAGGCAACATCATGATCGGATGCTGCAAGAACAACACTATGGACTTCAACCCATTTGGCGTTAGCCTCTTCAAATTGAACCCTCAGCGGAGGGATCTCTTGGATAAGGGTCTCTATATCTTGCTCACTTTGTTGCAAACGAGCCTCCAACAAAACAGCCTCCGCAGCTTTGGCTTCCAGTTCTGAGAGGCGAGCAACAGTTTAGTCCCGCCCAACCAAAAGTTGATCCCACTAGGAGGTAAGTTCCTCCTTTTCCCGAATCAACCTTTGGAGGCCCTCAAAAGCAAGAAAATTGGATTGCAAAACAAGAAAGACAAACTCAAAATAATACTAAATCAAAGATAGAAGAAATGACAAAGGAAATGAAGAATATACCGATGCGACGTTGTGCATAGCATTGTTTAACAAGCACTCTCCCGAGAGAGCCTGTGTCTTTTTTCCAATCTTTTTCCGAAGCCAAAGGCTTCAGATAGTTAGCAAGTTCCACCGTCCCGGATAACAAATTTCATCTGGTAGAGACTGAGAGAGTAACGCTCCTCCTCCTTTGCAGGTCTTCTGAGAGGGCGGCATAATTTTGCCCAGATTCCCATAAACTGGGACTGGGGGGAGGGAAACATCCTCTTCTCAGACAGATCTGGCCGGTGGAGATGATATAGCAGTTGTTGGTAGAAGAGTTAGTGAAGAAGGAGATAAAGCTGATGGAATTGAAGGGTGAGAAGCAACTGCCGTAAATGCATTGCTAGTTGATGGTTGCTCATCAACCGAAGATGGAAGAGGACCCGATACTCAGCCCCACAATATTGGGCGCAACAACTGGAATCCGGAAATGGGAGTTGGCATTTTCCACATCTGAAATTCCCCAAAAGTGCCGAGGCGTCCCCGGTTAGTGTAACTAACTCTACAGATTGAGCAGTCTGTTGAGTTGAGGAAGGTCTTCATCTTCTGTGTAGAGAAGCCCCCTCCCCGCTGGCTCTCTATCATCGTCAATCATAATGGTATCTATGGCCGGCCCAGGCGGAGGGTTCGTCACTACGACTTCCAGAGATGACTCGGGAACATCATTCTTCGCCCTCTTATTCTTTCCCCCGGCCGCGGAGGAATGCCTTATTTTTTGTTTCTTATTCTCTGGCCGGGGACTCCGAGAAGAAGCAGTCGCACCAGAAGCAGGCCCGGAGACATCTGTATATGAAAAAGCCTTCTGCAGCAGCCTCGCCGCCGCATCGGTAGGATCAGCCAAATTGTCCTCCTCGGGGACGACAACTGAGCCCTGGGGTTGACCTGAATTCAGCAAAGAGAGAAAGGATTAATTAAATTCTTCACACAAGCAAAGACAAGACGAGTTTAAGTTACCATGATTTTTGGTCTTTCACCCGTATTTAAGGGACAATTCTTTCCACGTGCGGGCTTTGGGCTTAGTGACGTCCAAGATTTTTTGGACCCACTTTTCCAAGTCTTAAACCCTAGGTGGTACCCATCGAGTTGCTGAAACTGACGAAAGAAGAAGGGTCAATCATGATATGAGATGATCACTAATGAAAGAAAGATTAAACAATGAACTTACGAGTGCAGTTCCATGATTCCGGAAAGGATGAAGCCGTTGCCGGAATGATATCATTAGTGGCAACTGCAATGAGCCATTCCATCCACCCACGGTCGTTGTCATCTTCCATGCTATATAGTAGAGCATGGTGGCCACATTTATTGAAATTTACCATTCACCCGCGGAAGATCTATGGGAAATAGAGGTTCATCACATGAGCTAGGGATAGCTTGTGATGACCCAAAAGGTCATCTTTTGTTTTAGAATCCGTTTCCGTGTTCTGAGGCCTTGAAAACCTCCTTTTATATCTCCTCGGTTTGCGTGCGCAGTTCGGGCGCGATACCGGAAAGCTTTTGTGTGAAAATTTTAAGAAATAATGATTTTTGGCTTAAAAATATGATTTTAGTTGACTTCGGTCAACATTTTGGGTAAACGGACCCGGACCCATATTCTAACAGTCCCGGAGGGTCCGTAGAAAAATATGGGACTTGGGCGTATGCCCGGAATTGAATTCCGAGGTCCCTAGCCCGAGAAATGAATTTTTTGAATAAAATTGTTTGCTTGAAAATATAAGGATTTTTAGAAATGGAATAGTGTGTAATATCGTTGGTATCAGGCCCGTATTTTGGTTCCAGAGCCCAGTACAGGTTTGAAAAAATATTTAAGTCGTGTCTGTGAAATTTGGTGAAAAATGGAGGAGATTTGATGTAATTCGGACCTTCGGGTGAAAAGTTAGAAATTTTGAACTATCTTGAGAATTTCATTAGTTTTGGTGTTAAAATCGTTGTTTAAGATGTTATTTTGGCGATTTGATCGCACGAGCAAGTCCGTATGATGTTTTTAGACTTGTGTGCATGTTTGGTTTGGAGCCCCGAGGGCTCGGGTGAGTTTTGGATAGGCCACAAAGTGATTTTGAACTTAGGGAATTTTCTGGTATGCTTCAGCAGAGTTGCAGGCCTCTGATCTCGCAATTGGGAGCTTCACAGGCTTGGCAATTGCGAGCCTTTCATCGCAAAAGCGATCCAAAGGCTGGGCCAGCATGTTCGCATTTGCGAACATTCCTTCGCATTTGCGAAGTCAACATGGAGGGTCAGCCTTCGCAATTGCGATAAACTGTTCGCAATTGCGATAGTAGCAGACATGGAGCAGGTTCGTAATTGCAAAGCCTGTCTCGCATTGTCCCAATTGCGACTTCTGCAACTGTTCAAAATGAAACTTAGTCGGGATTTTGAACTCATTTCTCAAATTTTCGAACCTTAAACCTCCCTAGGCGATTTTTCAAAGACCCAAACTTCTCCAAATCATAGGTAAGTGATTTCTAACTCATTTTCTTCAATCTATTTCATCTTTTTACATAATTTCTTCTCGAAATCTAGGGTTTTTCATGGGAAATTGGGTGTTCTTGGGTAGAATTTAGGAATTTCAAATTTGGGGGATTTGGACCTCAATTTGATGTCGGATTCCGAAACCAATTGTATATCCGGGCTCGGGGTGAATGGGTAATCGGGTTTTGGTCCGAACTTCGAGTTTTGACCAAACGGTCCCGGGGTCGATTTTTGACTTTTTGGGAAAAATGTTGGGAATCTTTGATTATGCATTGAAATTGGTTTCTTTAGCATTTATTGATGTTATTAAGTTAATTATGGCTAGATACGAGTGAATTGGTGGTGGAATCGAGAGGTAAAGCGGTGATTGAGCTTTGAAATACCTGTTGGATTGAGGTAAGTGTTTGGTCTAACCTTGACTTAAAGGATTAGGGATTCCCCGACTTGCTTGCTATGTGAGATATCATGTGTGCGGCGTATAGGTGTGGTGACGACTACCTATGCGTCGCCAAATTACTACTTTAGCCTGTTTCCTTTTCCCGTTCCTATATCTTGCTTTCCTGCCTTAATTGCTACTTGCTCATAAATGTTTCCATGTCTAATTGCTTCATATTAACTGTTGTCCTCTTTATTGAATTATTTAATTGTTTCATGTTAACTTTTGATGTTCCCGTTGAAGTATTATTTGTTTCGTAGCTTCATTTTATTACCCTGTTGGCTTATATTGATTGGTGCCTTATGGTGCACCTTGGTTGGTCTCGCTGAGTAGTTTTCACTAGTGATGTTTCATAATCGTAGTGATATTCCATTATGTGGATTGAGGTATAAGTAATGTGGGGGATATGAGTTAGCTTGTGTAACACTTGTCTTTGTTCTTTGTGTTTGGTGCTGATATATATATTGGGATCGGGTTGCACACCGCAACATGAGGAATAAGGGTTAAATGTGATTATCTGGTGGGATCAGGTTGCACGCCGCAACAAGGAGAAATAAGGGTGGGCAGGTGGGATCGGGTTGCGCGCCGCAACAGGAGGAATAAAGATGGTATGTGTTGAGGAGCAATAAGGGTGGATAGGTGGGATCGGGTTGGACGTGCAACAAGGAGGAATAAGGGTGAATATTGATACTGTTGCTGTTTATATGATGGGACCGAGATGCGTACCGCATCAGTTGTTGTTATGTATTCATATGTGTTGAGATCCATTACTGTGATGTTGAAACACCCTTAAGGATTGGTTATAGCTGAATACTAGTAGAACAACTGGGTTCAGACTTTATTTAATGTCAGTTATCGCTTTATTACATTCAGTATTTCTTTCTGTTTAGTATAAAATGCTGCAGGTTGCATATGTTGCATGCCCCGCTGTAGCCTCGTCACTACTACGTCGAGGTTAGGCTCGGCACTTACTAGTACATGGGGTCGGTTGTACTGATACTGCACTCTGCACTTCTATGCAGATTTTGGAACTAGTGGCTGATCGTGAGGTTGGTTGCTATCACTGCTTCCCGGAGACCCAAGGTAGTCCTGCAGGCGTCCATAGGCCCTGGCGTCCCCTTCTATCCTATTTCATTTCTGTTTTCTCTATTTCCGAGACAGATTTAAACTTTTCGTTCAGATCATTATTTGTAGTATTCGTAGATTGTTCATGAGTTTTGACACCAGTTCTAAGTGGAATTTATTACGCTTTTGTTATTAGTATAAAGATAATCTTTTAAAACTGTGTTCTTCCGCATTTATTCCGCAGATTTACTTTTGTTAAGTTTCAATTGTTAAAAGATAAAGGAAAAGGGTGAAATATTCTGTAACGTTGGCTTGCCTAGCGAGTACAATGTTAGGCGCCTTCACGGTCCCGACGGTGGGAATTTCGGATCGTGACAAGTTTGTATCAGAGCTCTAGGTTTCTTAGGTCTCACAATTCACGGACAGACTTGGTATAGTCTGAGGGATCGGTACGGAGACGTCTGTGCTTATTCCCCAGAGCCTACAGAGTTAGGAACAATTTCACTTCTATTCATCTTTGTCATGCGGTTTGATCCCTCAATGCTAATTAAACTCTCTTCTCTGTTCTTTCGCAGATGGAGAGAACACGTACCATTTTATCAGCTGATCAGCAGCCCGAGCCCCCAGTGGCAGCTCCTACGAGGGGCAGAGGACGAGGCTGAGGCCGTGCTAGAGGCCGAGGCAGGGGCATGGCTCAGCCTAGAGCTCGAGCTGCAGCACTAGCGGCGGAGCCTCAGGTAGAGTTTGATGATGAGGTTCCAGCCCAGACCGTTCCAGCAGGGCCGTCTCAGGTTCCAGAGGGGTTCATAGCTACCCCGGTACTCCAAGATGCTCTGGTCCATCTAATGGGCCTAATGGAGAGTGTCACTCAGGCAGGCATACTTCCAGTAGCACCAGCCGTCTCTCGGGCTGGGGGAGGAGCACAGACTCCTGCTACTCACACTCCGGAGCAGATAGCTCCCCAGTTCCAGACTTTAGCAGCTCAGCCAGTTGGGGTAGTCCCGCCGGGTGTTGTAGCACAGACCGACGATTGAGCAGTTATGTCTACAGATGCTTTGTGGAGGTTGGACAGGTTCACCAAGCTTTTCACTAATACCTATGGCGGTACATCTTCAGAGGATCCCCAGGACTATTTGGACAGTTGCCATGAGGTTCTACAGAACATGGGGATAGTAGAGACTAATGGGGTCGACTTTGCTGCTTTTCGCTTATCAGGTTCTGCCAAGAAATGGTGGAGGGATTTTTGTTTGGCTAGACTAGCTGGGTCGCCTTCTTTGACTTGGGATAAGTTTTCTCAGCTATTTCTCGAGAAGTTTCTCCCTATCACTCAGAGAGAGGACAATCGGAGGCAGTTTGAGCGCCTTCAGCAAGGTTCTATGACCGTCACTCAGTACGAGACCAGATTTATTGACTTGGCCCGTCATGCTCTTCTTATACTCCCCATCGAGAGAGAGAGGGTGAGGAGATTTATTGAGGGACTTGCTCAACCTATCAGATAACAGATGGATAAGGAGACAGGGAGTGAGATTTCTTTCTAGGATGCGGCCAATGTGGCCAGACGAGTTGAGATGGTTTTAGCTTAGGGTAGTGGTCAGGGGTCTAACAAGAGGCCTCATCATTCTGGTAGGTTCAGTGGTGCCTCGTCTGGAGGCAGGGATTCTTTTGGTAGAGGCCATTATCCTAGGTCGTTTCATTCAGCACTTCAGACATCTCATGGAGCTTCAGGGAGTTATGGTCCTTATGTACCTCCTTTAAGACAGCCAGCTTATAGTGCACCGCTAGCTCCTATCAGAGCACCTCCTCTTTAGAGTTATTATCGCGGTCAGCCGGCCCGCCAAGATCAGTCTCAGTTTCCTCAGCCGCAGTATTCAGATGGATGTTTTGAGTGTGGTGCGTATAGTCATATTCGGAGGGCTTGTCCGAGATTAGTGGGTGTTCAGTTGCAGCAGCAGAGTTCTCGTGCCATGATTCCGACATAGCTTGCCTAGCCAGCTAGAGGTGTGGGTTAGGGAGCCAGAGGTAGGGGTCAGCCCGCTAGAGGTGGAGGTCAGGCCATTAGAGATGGAGGCCAGGCCGCTAGAGGTGGAGGCCAGCCAGCAGGAGGCTGTCCTAGAGATATAGTTCAGGGTGGTGGGGCCCAGCCCCGATGTTATGCTTTTCCAGCCAGGCCTGAGGCTCAGTCCTCCAATGCTGTTATCACAGGTAATGTTCTAGTTTGTAGTAGAGATGCTTCAATTCTGTTTGATCCAGGGTCTATATACTCCTATGTGTCTTCTTATTTTGCTTCATATTTGGTTGTGCCTCGTGATTCTTTAAGTGCTCTCGTATATGTGTCCACGTCGGTGGGTGATTCTATTATTGTAGATCGTGTCTATCGCTCGTGTGTGGTTGTTATTGGGGGTCTTGAGACTAGTGTAGATCTCCTACTTCTCGATATGGTTGATTTCGATGTCATTTTGGGGATGGATTGGCTGTCACCTTACCATGCTATATTGGATTGTCACGCCAAGATCGTGATCTTAGCCTTGCCGGGGTTGCCTCGATGAGAGGGGAGAGGGGCTCTTGGTCATTCTATCAGCAGAGTTATTTCATATGTGAAGGCTCGGCGTATGGTCGAGAAGGGGTGTTTGGCTTATTTGGCTTAAGTTCGTGATTCTAGTGCTGAGGTTCCTTCTATGGATTCTGTCCCCGTTGTTTGGGATTTCCTAGAGGTGTTTCCTGTAGACGTGCCGGGGATTCCACCCGACAGGGATATTGACTTTTGCATTGATTTGGCTTCGGGCACTCAGCCCATTTCTATTCCGCCATATCGTATGGCCCCGCCAGAGTTGAAAGAATTGAAGGAGCAATTGCAAGATTTGCTTGATAAGGGCTTTATTAGACCTAGTGTCTAGCCTTGGGGTACGCCAGTGTTGTTTGTTAAGAAGAAGGATGGATTGATGAGGATGTGTATAGATTATCGGCAGTTGAACAAAGTCACCATCAAGAACAAGTATCCATTACCGAGGATTGATGATTTGTTTGATCAGCTTCAGGGAGCCAAGGTATTTTCGAAGATTGATTTGAGATCTGGCTACCATCAGTTGAGGATTAGGCATCTGATGTCCCTAAGACAGCTTTTCGCACTCGGTACGGGCATTATGAGTTTTTAGGGATGTCATTTGGGTTGACAAATGCCCCAGCAGAATTTGTGGATTGGATGAACCGGGTGTTCAGGCCTTATTTGGATTCCTTCGTGATTGTCTTCATTGATGACATTTTGATCTACTCCCGCAGCCGAGAGGAGCATGAGCAGCATCTTCGAGTCATTCTCCGGACTCTGAGAGACAGTCACCTGTATGCTAAGTTTTCGAAATGTGAGTTTTAGTTAAGTTCAGTTGCTTTCTTAGGTCACGTTGTATTAGCAAAGGGTATTCAGGTGGATCCTAAGAAGATTGAGGCAGTCAGGGATTGGCCTAGACCCTCCGGAGTTTCTTGCGTTTGGTGGGTTATTATCGTCGGTTTGTGGAGGGGTTTTCATCTATAGCAGCCCCGATGACCAGGTTGACCCAGAAGTGTGCGTCGTTTAGGTGGTCGGACGAGTGTGAGGCAAGCTTTCAGAAGCTCAAGATAGCTTTGACTACGGCGCTAGTGTTGGTGTTGCCCACAGGTTCAAGGCCATATACAGTTTATTGTGACGCATCTCGTATTGGACTTGGTGCGGTGTTGACGCAGAATGGCAAGGTTATTGCATATGCTTCGCGGCAGTTGAAGATTCATGAGAAGAATTATCCATTTCATGATTTGGAGCTAGCAGCCATTATTCACGCGCTGAAGATTTGGAGGCATTATTTATATGGCATGTCATGTGAGGTGTTCACGGATCATAAGAGTTTGCAGTATTTGTTCAAGCAAAAGGAGCTCAATTTGAGGCAGAGAAGGTGGTTGCAGCTATTGAAAGACTATGATATCACCATCTTGTATCATCCAGGGAAGGCCAATGTGGTGGCCGATGCTTTGAGTAGGAAGTCAGCAAGTATGGGCAGCCTTGCGTATATTCCGGTCGGTGAGAGGCCGCTTGCTTTGGATATTCAGGCTTTGGCCAATCAGTTTGTAAGGTTGGATGTTTCTAAGCCCAGTCATGTTTTTTCTTGCACAGTCGCTCGATCTTCATTATTTGAGCGTATCAGGGAACGACAATATGATGATCCTCATTTGCTAGTCCTTAGGGACACAGTGCGGCACAGTGGTGCCAAGCAGGTTACAGTTGGAGATGATGGAGTTTTGAGAATGCAGGGTCGTGTTTGTGTGCCTAATGTCGATGGACTTCGTGAGTTGATTCTAGAGGAGGCCTATAGTTCCCGGTATTCTATTCATCCGGGCGCCACTAAGATGTATCAGGATTTGCGGCAAACAATATTGGTGGAGGAGGATGAAGAAGGATATTGTTGCATGTGTAGCTCGGTGTTTGAATTGTCACCAGGTAAAGTACGAGCATCAGAGACCTGGTGGTTTGCTTCAGCAGATTGAGATTCCTAAGTGGAAATGGGAGCGTATCACTATGGACTTCGTTGTTGGACTCCCACGGACTCAGAGGAAGTTTGATGCAGTATGGGTTATTGTTGATAGGCTGACTAAGTCAGCGCATTTCATTCCTATAGAAGTTTTCTATTCCTCGGAGCGGTTAGCTGAGATCTATATCCGGGAGATTGTTCGCCTTCATGGTGTGCCCGTGTCTATCATTTCGGATTGAGGTAGGCAGTTTACCTCGCATTTCTGGAGGGCAGTACAGCGTGAGTTGGGTACGCGGATCGAGTTGAGCACCGCATTTCATCCTCAGACGGACGGGCAGTCCGAGCGTACTATTCAGATTTTGGAGGATATGCTCCGCGCCTGTGTTATTGACTTTGGAGGCTCTTGGGACCAGTTCTTGCCGTTAGCGGAGTTTGCCTACAACAGCTATCAGTCGAGCATCCAGATGGCTCCCTATGAGGCATTATATGGTAGACGAGGTCGATCGCCAGTCAGTTGGTTTGAGCCGGGGGAGGCTCGATTGCGGGGTACAGATTTAGTACAGGATGCCTTGGACAAGGTTAAGATCATTCAGGATAGGCTTCGTACAGCTCAGTCCGGGCAAAAGAGTTATGCCGACCGTAAGGTTCGTGATGCGGCATTCATGGTCGGAGAGCGAGTGTTGCTTCGGGTGTCGCCCATGAAGGGCGTGATGAGATTTGGGAAGAAGGGCAAGCTAAGCCCTAGGTTCATCGGGCCTTTTGAGATCCTTGATCGAGTGGGAGAGGTGGCTTACAGACTTGCGTTACCGCCGGGTGTATCAGCTATGCATCCAGTGTTTCATGTGTCCATGCTTCGGAAGTGTCACGGCGATCAATCCCACGTGTTAGACTTCAGCACTGTCCAGTTGGACCAGGATTTGACCTACGAGGAGGAGCCGGTAGCTATTCTAGACCGGCAGGTTCGACAGTTGAGATCGAAGAGTTATCCGTCGGTTCGTGTGCAGTGGAGAGGTCAGCCTATTGAGGCAGCTACTTGGGAGTCCGAGTCCGATATGTGGAGCCGATATCCCCGCCTTTTCACCGGCTCAGGTGCTTGTCTATGTCCGTTCGAGGACGAACAGTTGTTTTAGAGGCGGAGAATGTAATGACCCAAAAGGTCATCTTTTGTTTTAGAATCCGTTTCCGCGTTCTCAAGCCTTGAAAACCTCCTTTTTCTCTCCTCAATTTGCGTGCGCAGTCCAGGCGCAATACCAAAAAGCTTCTGTGTGAAAAATTTAAGAAATAATGATTTTTGGCTTAAAAATATGATTTTAGTTGACTTCGGTCAGCATTTTGGGTAAACGGACCCGAACCCGTGTTCCGACAGTCGCGGAGGGTCCGTAGAAAAATATGGGACTTGGGCGTATGCCCGAAATCGAATTCCTAGGTCCCTAACCCGAGAAATGAATTTTTGAAGAAAATTATTTGCTGGAAAATATAAGGATTTTTAGAAATGGAATAGTGTGTAATCTCGTAGGTATGGGACCCGTATTTTGGTTCCGGAGCCCGGTATAGGTTTGATATAATATTTAAGTCGTGTCTGTGAAATTTGGTGAAAAACGGAGGTGATTTTGATGTAATTCGGACCTTCGGTTGAAAAGATAGAAATTTTGAACTATCTTGAGAATTTCATGAGTTTTGGTGTTAAATTCGTTATTTAACATGTTATTTTGGTGATTTGATCGCACGAGCAAGTCTGTATGATATTTTTAGACTTGTGTGCATGTTTGGTTTGGAGTCCTGAGGGCTCGGGTGAGTTTTGGATAGGCCACGGAGTGATTTCGAACTTAGGGAATTTGCTGGTATGCTTCGGCAGAGTTGCAGGCCTCTGATCTCGCAATTGCGAGATCAGGCTTCGCAATTGCGAGCTTCACAGGCTTGGCAATTGCGAGCCTTTCATCGCAAATGCGAACATTCCTTCGCATTTGCGAAGTTAACAGGGAGGGTCAGCCTTCGCAATTGCGACAAATTGTTCGCAATTGCGACCATAGCAGACATGCAGCAAGTTCGCATTTGCGAAGCCTGTCTCGCACTCAAGAGCTTTGCAATTGCAAAGCTCCCGTCGCAATTGCGACATCTGCAACTGTTCAAAATGAAACTTAGTCGGGATTTTGAACTCATTTCTCAAATTTTTGAACCCTAAACCTCCCTAGGCGATTTTTCAAAGACCCAAACTTCTCCAAATCATAGGTAAGTGATTTCTAACTCATTTTCTTCAATCTATTTCATCTTTTTACATGATTTCATCTCAAAATCTAGGGTTTTTCATGGGAAATTGGTTGTTCTTGGGTAGAATTTAGGAATTTCGAATTTGGGGGATTTGGACCTCAATTTGAGGTCGGATTCCAAAAGTAATTGTACATCCGGGCTCGGGGGTGAATGGGTAATCGGGTTTTGGTCCGAACTTCGAGTTTTGACCAAGCGGGCTCGGGGTCGATTTTTGACTTTATGGGAAAAATGTTAGGGAATCTTTGATTATGCATTGAAATTGGTTTCTTTAGTGTTTATTGATGTTATTAAGTTAATTATGGCTAGATACAAATGAATTGGTGGTGGAATCGAGAGGTAAAGCAGTGATTGAGCTTTGAAATACCCGTTGGCTTGAGGTAAGTGTTTGGTCTAACCTTGACTTAAGGGATTAGGGATTCCCCGACTTGCTTGTTATGTGAGATATCATGTGTGCGGCGTATAGGTGTGGTGACGAGTACCTATGCGTCGCCAAATTACTTGTTTAGCCTGTTTCCTTTCCCCGTTTTCCTATATCTTGCTTTCCTGCCTTAATTGCTACTTGCTCATAAATGTTTCCATGTCTAATTTCTTCATATTAACTTTTGTCCTATTTATTGAATTATTTAATTGTTTCATGTTAACTGTTGATGCTCCCGTTGAAGTATTATTTGTTTCGTAGCTTCATTTTATTACCCTGTTGGCTTATATTGATTGGTACCTTATGGTGCACCTTGGTTGGTCTCGTTGTGTAGTTTTCACTGGTGAAGTTTCATAATCGTAGTGATATTCCATTGTGTGGATTGAGGTATAAGTAATGTGGGGGATATGAGTTAGCTTGTGTAACACTTGTCTTTATTCTTTGTGTTTGGTGCTGATATATATATATATATATATATATATATATATATATATATATATATATATATATATATATATATATATATATATATATATATATTGGGATCAGGTTGCACGCCGCAACAAGAGGAATAAGGGTGAAATGTGATTGTCTGGTGGGATCGGGTTGCACGCCGCAACAAGGAGTAATAAGGGTGGACAGGTGGGATCGAGTTGCGCGCCGCAACAGGATGAATAAAGCTGGTATGCGTTGAGGAGCAATAAGGGTGGATAGGTGGGATCGGGTTGCACGCCGCAACAAGGAGGAATAAGGGTGAATATTGATACTGTTGTTGTTTATATGATGGGATCGGGATGCGCGCCGCATCAATTGTTGTTATGTATTCATATCTGTTGAGAACCATTACTGTGATGCTGAAACACTCTTAAGGATTGGTTATAGCTGAATACTAGTAGAATGTGACGACCCAAAGGGTCATCACCTGTTTTCTCTTTCATTCTGTGCTTCCGAGGTCTTGAAAACCTTATTTTTTCTTGCCTCGATTTGCGTAAGCAGTCCGGGCGCATAGCCGGAAAGATTATATGCTAAATTCTGTGAAAAATTTTAAAATGTGGCTTTAAAATGATTAAAGCTGACTTTGGTCAATATTTTTGGTAAACGGATACGGAGCCGTGATTTGACGGTCCCGGAGGGTCCGTAGAAAAATATGGGACTCGGGCATATGCCCGGAGTCGAATTCCGAGGTCTAGAGCCCGAGAAATGAATTTTTCTGTGAAATTGTTTTTCTGAAATTATTAAGGAAAATGGAAATGAAAATTGATTAAAAGGCTGTGGTATCGGGCTCGTATTTTGGTTCCGACGCCCGGTACAAGTCTTATATATGGTTTAAGCGCTTCCTGTGAAATTTGGTTGAAATCGGACGTCATTTGACGTGTTTCGGACCTAAATATCTAAAATTTGAAGTTTATGAAGTTAGAATGAAAAATGATGATTTTGAGGGTTGATTCATTGATTTGGATGTTGTTTTGGCAATTTGATCGCTCGGTTAAGTTCGTATGAGGTTGTGGAGTTAGTGTGTGTGTTTGGTTAGGAGCCCCGAGGGCTCGGGAGTGATTCGAAGGTGGTTCGGGATGTTTTTGGCCTTAGAGAAAGTTGCAGAAAATCTGCAATTTTTGCTCAGTTGTTCCCTCCTTCGCGATCGCAATCTTCAGCCCGCGTTCGCGTTCCTTTGGCTTTTTCCTCTTCCGCGTTCGCGTATTCGGTCACGCGATCGCATAGCTTCAGCATTTCCTTCAATGCGTTCGCACCAGTAGACTCGCGTTCGCATAGACCAAACTTTTGGGCCCCCAGTATTTCTTCTACGCGTTCGTGTTACCATCCACGCGATCGTGATGACCAGTCAGTGGGACCTTTCGCGATCGCATCCCTGTTTCCGCGATCGCGTAGGGCAAATTCGCCCAGTTATTTTTAAAGCCTAAAAACAGACCAGTAACGGGATTTTTCACCCAAAACACACGAGTTCATCTTCTCTACAGCACATAGGCGATTTTTAGAGCTATCCTTCACCAAAACTTCTAGGGTAAGTATTATCTAACTCGTTTTCTTCATTTTCTATCATCATTTATCAAATTCCTAGACCTAAATCATGTAGTTCATGGTAAGAATTGGGGAAAAGGGTAGAATTAGGGCTTTTCAATTTTCTTTGATTTAGACCTCGTTTTGGGGTCGAATTTGAAAACAAATTGTATATCCGGGCTCGTAGGGGAATGGGCGACATGGAATTGGTACGAACCTCGTGTTTTGACCAAGCGTGCCCGGGGTCGATTTTGGAATTTTTGGAAGAAAGCTTGGAAATTCATATTTAGGCATTGGATTTAGTTTGTTTAGCTATTATTAATATTGTAAAGTCATTATTTCATAGATTTGACTAAGTTGGAGCCGATTTCGAGGGGTAAAGCTACACTAGAGGCTTGAGTTGATTTTTAGAGCATTTGAGGTAAGTGTTTGATCTAACTTTGGTTTGAGGGAATAGGATTAGAGTATTATTTGCTAACTGCTAAATGTTGAGTACGGTGTATAGGCATGGTGACGAGTATCTACACACCGGTGTCTAGCATGACTGTGAGTCCTTACTTGTGCTTATTTGGGATTCTGTAGTGACTCTTCCTTGTTTAATTGATGGATTCGATATAATGTGAACAATATGAAGAGAAAATATGATTTGTAAACACCTTGGAGCGTTGGCTCGAAATATGACATTATTAAGACGTAAGAAATGAACGAAAGAGGAAGAGATGTAATTACTCCCTTGCCTGGACGTGTAAGTTATTGTTGTTGCTCCCTTGCCGGGAATTAACTGTTTATTTGTATTCTCCCTTGCCGGGATGGTTGAATTGATACTTGTTCCCTTGCCGGGAAACCACTTATATATTATGAAATGGGATCGTGTGGCACGCCGACCACTTATATATTATGAAATGGGATCGTGTGGCACGCCGACCACTTATATATTATGAAATGGGATCGTGTGGCACGCCGACCACTTATATATTATGAAATGGGATCCTGTGGCACGCCGACCATTTATATATTATGAAATGGGATCGTGTGGCACACCGACCACTTATATATTATGAAATGGGATCGTGTGGCACGCCGACCACTTATATTTGCTGAAATGGGATCGTGTGGCACGCCGACCACCTAGTTATACTATGAAATGGGATCGTGTGGCACGCCGACCACTTATATAGATTATGAGATCTGATGTAGTTTCGTGTTTACTTATGATAAGTTGTTTTCATCTGTATTTCCCCTAAGCATGTCCCCTCCCCGCCTTAATTGGTATTTTCTGTTGTTATTTCGTTGCACTTGTATATACATATATATCTGCACAGGTTGTTTTCGGTAGGTCCTATCTAGCCTCGTCACTACTTCGCCGGGGTTAGGCCAGGCACTTACCAGCATATGGGGTCGATTGTGCTGATGCTACACTCTGTGCATCTTTTTGCACAGATTCAGGAGCAGCTTTTGGGCCTCAGCGATAGGATTTGATCGGGAGCTGACTTCAGTCCAGGGACTTTCGAGGTAGCCTAGCTGACGTCCGCAGGCCGGAGTCCCTTCTATGTTATTAGTTTGTTTTCCTTGTACCGAGACAAACATTGATGTACTTCTATTAAGACTTGTTTTTAGCACTCTTTAGTAGTTCGTGAGTTAGTGACACCGGATCTAGGTAGAGTTGTATTTAAACTTCCGCATTTGGTTTTCAGTTATCTATGTTTCTAAGACTTCCGCTTTTATTTAAATGTCTCATTTTTTTTATATCGTTGTGATGTTATCAGAAAATGTTTTAATACTTGGCTTGCCTAGCTCTGACAGTAGGCGCCATCACGACTCCCGATGGTGGGAAATCCGGGTCGTGACATAGAACAAATGGGTTCCGACTTTATTTAATGTCAGTTATCGCTTTATTACGCTCAGTATTTCCTTTCTGTTTAGTATAAACCGTTGCAGGTTGTATATGTTGTATGCCCCGCCGTAGCCTCGTCACTACTTCGTCGAGGTTAGGCTCGGCACTTACCAGTACATGAGGTCGGTTGTACTGATACTGCACTTTGCACTTCTGTGCAGATTTTGGAACTACTGGCTGATCGTGAGGTTGGTTGCTATCACTGCTTCCCGGAGATCCAAGGTAGTCCTGCAGGCGTCCGTAGGCCCTGGCGTCCACTTCTATCCTATTTCATTTCTGTTTTATCTATTTCTGAGACAGATGTAAACTTTTCATTCAGACTATTATTTGTAGTATTCGTAGACTGTTCGTGAGTTGTGACACCAGTTCTGGGTGGAATTTGTTACGGTTTTGTTATTAGTATAAAGATAATATTTTAAAATTGTGTTCTTCCGCATTTATTTCTGTAGATTTACTTTTGTTAAGTTTCAATTGTTAAAAGATAAAGGAAAAGGGTGAAATATTCTGTAACGTTGGCCTGCCTAGCGAGTACAATGTTAGGCGTCATCACGGTCCCGACGGTGGGTAATTCGGGTCGTGACATAGCTCCTCTCCCGTTTCTTGGCACAAGCGCCGAAGACAAGCTATCGTCCTCCACATGGAAGGGCTTACTTGTGTCAAACACACATGATAGCGGAGGCAGAACTCCACAATGACTGAGTCAAGCTCTTCACTTAGAGAAAACGCCCCTAAAGTGAAGGGATACATATTGAAATACGTAAAACCCTTTTGGGTAAGGGTACCCTCTCCCCCAGATCAGGAGCGACAATGTCTAAGTCCTGACAACGACAATCTTCCTTCACAGCAGGAATACTGGAAGGACGGATGGAAGAAGGGTATCTGTCAACGGCCCATGTACGAGGGTTAGCAGAAGTAAACTTCTCTTCAAAATGTTTGATGGTAATCAGGTTCTTTGGGACGATGGTACTCACAGTAGGGGGAGCATCATCATCAGCTTTTCCTTTGTTTCTTGAAGAACTAGGTTTTCTTAAAGAAAAGGCCATTTTTTATCGGAGGATGGGTTTTTCTCTCAAAGAAGGAAGCTAAAGAAAGGTTAAAGTCAAAGGATGAATTGAGTAAGGAAAGTCTTAGAAAATTTAGAGTATTATGAAGTGTAAATGTGGGAAGTTGATGGGTATCAGTGAAGGTATAGGCGGTTAAACTAGTGGCCATAATTACCTCGATAATCGATAAAAGTTATGCTAAATTGTGGGATGACGCGTGTTCGGGGCATTAAATACGGAGAGACGTGCGTCTAATCAACCGTCAGGAACTTTTTAGAGGGAGTCAGTAAATTTCCCGCCAAAAAGAATGTTTCCACCAACTTTCCGGCGACACAAAGTTATGCCGCCAGAAAGCAAGGGACTATTTATATGGGGTAAAATATGTTATATTAAATGATCGCATGAGAAAGTGACGCGTGGAGTCGAAGATAAAGGATGGCTGAAACCGAAGGCAACGATTTTTTCTATTACCGGAGAGAATGATACTCGTAAAGATAAAATAAATGTCTGCTACCGATAGCATTTAATGAAGAATATTCTACAATATTTAGTACACTACCCGTTACAAAAGATTATGGCATTCATGCCCGCCGTTACACGCTCTTCAATGGCCCTCATAATTGACATTAAAGAGGAGCTTGATCCTACGACCTTATTCCCTAGGTGCAACTATAAATAGTGAGCTCTATTATCATTTGTAAAGGACACAAATTTTCTGGCAAACTTACGTTATAATCTATTCAAAGCTTAATACAATTTTATCTTCTTGCTCTTCGATTTCATTGATGTTGTACCCGGAGACCCTGCTCCCGGAACTACTATTTCTACTATTTTATCTCCATCTCAAGGCTAAGTATTTCATATTTATTTAATTCTTTTATTATTTCAGGATCAAATTAATTCACTTTGTCTAGAAACCACGTATAAATTTAACTGTAACATTTTACATGTAAACATATATGTATACACAGTGACTTCTTAGTTTTAGAAAATTTCAACTCTGCACTAACTAAAATTAATATGCAATTAGTCATTTATAGAATTAATTATATAATGCGTGACAGTATGAATAAAAATGCGTATACAATATCTCTCAAATAGGTGAATGGCCAAGATTAAAATTAATTTTCATTCTTAATTTTTTTTACATGAATATTTTTCGAACCAAAGCAAATATTTCATTAAGTTTTGAATATTAAAAAGGGTTTAAGTTAAATGTACTAGCGTAATGATTTTTGGTATATCATCAGTATAATTTAAGATGTTATAACATATTGTTATTTACCATTTATTCTAAGTTATCATGCAATTACCTCTTAAATGATATGATTATGTAAATATTTTTGTACTGCGCAGTTTCTAACTAATAATAAGTTTAAAGATATGAACTTTAATAAAGAGAACTTAAGAGATCATATTAATTAAACTATTTAACTACAAAATCACATGAAATTGTCATTTTCTTGTGGGTTTAAAACTTTACAGTATTGTCTGAAAAAAAACTTAAATGGCATGAGATAGTCATCTTTTAACATGGTATTTAGTTCAATATTTTTAATGCTGAACACAAACAGCCACTACTCTATTAAAATTAATACGAAAAGATATTTTTACCCTTTCTGCTCTGAGGTTCCATACCGCAACGTTGTCAAGAGATGCCATGATCGCTGTCCATCCTCCAGGAAAAACCTAAAAGGTACACAAACAGGTAAATAGAGAGGAGCATACATAGATAATAAATGAGAAAGCAAAAACAGTAATCGATAGCCTTCAACCTATTAGAGGGATATATGCGCAAAGACGACCACAGAAGAACAAACCTGAGTTGTAGACCGGAAAATTGCATCCCACCTATTATAAGTTCAAAAGTTAAGGACACTTGGTCCTGAACTTAGACTAACAAGCTCAAAAGTTAAGGACAATAGGTCCTGAACTTACAGTTACAAATTCAAAAGTTAAGGACAATAGGTCCTGAACTTAGGCTAAGAAGCCCAAAAGTTAAGGATTATAGGTCCTGAACTTAGACTAACAAGCTCAAAAGTTAAGGACAATAGGTCCTGAACTTAGACTAACAAGCTCAAAAGTTAAGGACACTTGGTCCTGAACTTACAGTTACAAGTTCAAAAGTTAAGGACACTTGATCCTGAACTCAGACTAACAAGCTCAAAAGTTAAGGACAATAGGTCCTGAACTTAGATTTACAAGTTCAAAAGTTAAGGACAAGTAGTCCTTAACTTAGAGTTACAAGCACAGAACTTAAGGATAGGTGGTCCTGAACTTCGAGTTCCAAGTTCAAAAGTTAAGGACATATAGTTCTGAAGTCCTAAACTTAGAGTTGCAAGTTCAAAAGTTAAGGACATGTAGTCCTGAAGTCCTGAACTTAGAGTTGCAAGTTCAAAAGTTAAGGACACTTGGTCCTGAACTTTTATAAGCAGAAGGGTGTTTTCGTCCGGGCAGGTAAAGTTTATTAAAGCAGTGACTAAAGACTGAAGACATTTTAAACAGTGTCTTAAAAGTAAATACATGTGTTATTAGTGGCTAACCGTGCACTTCCCCTAAAATGTTAGGATGTTTCCACGTGGATATCTTTGAAGTTAGTTGTCCAAATCGTTGGATGGTATATACAATTGGACACTTTAGGAAGCCAAGATTGCTAAAAGTTAAAACAATTAAAAAATTCACCCAATCTTACTTTAAGATTGTTGTTATTAAAAAATAACTACGCGTCGACGATTTAGTTAAATAGCCTACAAAATTAGAATATTGGATTAAATGAAAGTAATATATAGAGCTTACAAAGTACAAACTAGAAGTGCTACTTCGACAATCATTTGTCCCAATTACTTTACGGAGCTATTATAATTCAGTTAGTGGATTTATGGTATTAATAAAGCACACATTATACTGAAGTATTTTAATGTGTACAACATTAAAAGTGACAAAGGTGTATCTTTTTGCATCTCTAATTAAGATTTAAGAGCTAAAAAGTGTTTGACTAAAAAGATTTAAAGTTCTTTTTAAGCAAATCAATCAAATATGGGAGGGGTAAATCACAGTCAAACTTAATCAAAACCAGATCAATGGAATAAACGATAGTGACTGAATAATAGATGGATAAGGCATTAGCAGATCTTATTTATATTTGAATATCGCCTTCTTTCTCCATATGGAAGAGAGAAGAATTACAAAATGCTTCAGCCCATTCGGGATATGGGGATGAGGGTTATTCCCTTTTTTCTTATACAGTGGAGCCTCTATCCTCTCCTTGATGTCGAATCTTATGTCTTTTCTTTACCTTCGATGCTTATTCAGAGGGAGGTCGAAGAGCTTCTCCCTCCCTCTTAGCTTGCCCAAGCCTATATATATATAGACCAAAAGACCATCTTGCTTATGCCACGCTTTTGGCGTACCTGGGGCAATGGGGTTTTCTGGTCGTGGGATCACTCGCTCCCATGGGTCTGTCGAATATCTTATAGAAGGGGGTGAGTTTAACTTGATTCCTTACTCAGTGGAAAAAATACGGTCGTGGCCGCCCTAATCGAGGCAGTCAGATTTTGATCAATACAGTTAGTCCCTCCGTTCAGCGGGGTCGTACCTCATCAGGCCCGACGGACGGATCACATACGCGACGTAGCCGCGAGGAGTCTGAATCCCCATTTTATTCCTTAATCGCGCTTTGTGGGCTCATAGAAATAACATCGTCCGAGCTTGGGCGAGGTCGAACTTTTCCGTCCCTTAGATGGTGTAGGCTCCGGGCCTTAAAGGTGTTACTTCGAATTTATCGAAGTAACGGCTTCTCTAACTTCGGATGGCGCGGGAATGTTTTTCTCGGTGCTCATATGTCGTCGCGATGGTTTCAAAATCGAAACGCCTGAAAATAGACGAAGCGTTGCTTCGTGTGCGCTATCATTATGACACTCGTTTCCGAGTAACTGGACCGTTTTGCATCTTATCAGGTTCAAATGGCGACTCTTGGGTTTCGCGCTCGGGGGATTTGGGCCTTCTTATAAATAGGGGAATCTTGTTGTTTGCTTCTTGCACTTTGGTGTTTACCTCAAGGGAATTCCTCTGATATCTCCTTTTCAGACATCTCGAGTTCTTGCATATTCTTTTGCCCTTTTGGCTGAAAATGGCCGGTGCTTCTTCCCGTGACAATCTTCCTGTCACCTTTTCGGCAACTGAAAACCCTACTCCGGCTGCCGGCGAGGTAGATTTGGTGGAGGACAAAGCGGTTCCCTCGGTGGATGAAATTTTGCCCCGCCCAGGGAAGGATGTGATTGACTTCAGTATCAACGGTGGAAGGGAGCCGACGGACATCGCTCCCCTCATGGGGGAGGTAGGGATCGCGAAGTTGAGGGAAAGATGGAGAATTCCCAATTTTTTCGAGATGCGACCGGCGGGGAGGGACGACCGGGTTCAATTCGACCGCCCTGGATATTGTATGTTCTATGCCTACCCCTTCATCGTAGGATACACACTCCCGCTTCCTATGCTGGTGGTGGACTTCTGCCACTACTATGAGGTGTGCCCCGCTCAGCTTTCTCCTTACTTATACAAGTTGTTCCTCATGTTCCTTAAATATACGGAGCTCGCCAGTCGCGAGGTTACTCTGGGCCACGTGCTTAGTCTATTCGCTCCCCAGTTAATTCGAGGCACAATGATTCATGCGCGTCCTCGGGGGTCGAAATGTCTTATGGTGAAGATGGATGATAGAACCAATCATCGCTTTTATGAGAACTTCTTCTATGTGCGGACCGAACACGTTGTGGCGGACCCGACTGGATTCCCTGAGAGATGGAATTTTTCCCGTAAGTCTGCGCCTATGATTAACGTAGTGTTCGGTTCCTCTTTTTCCTTCCTCTTCTTTTGCATTGTGGGTATTGACCTGCTTTGTTATTCCACAGCTGAGAAGTTGCCGCCGCCGCCTCTTGAAGGGATTCGTGAATGGGTAGAGGCCGTTCTTCCCCACACAGTGGGGATTCGCACTTGGTCGATCTTTCACGAGAGGTTTGGCCGTAAACCTCTTACAGGTGAGAATGTCCTTATTTATTGTTTCTCTATCCAAATTGTCTTTTTTGCCTTGCCTCTTATATGCCGTTTGTCATTGTTAGGGAGAGTACGGAGAGTCAGGGCTCCTCAGTTAGCCTTTTGCCAGTCGGGCGCGTCCGCTCGTCTTGTCGCGGTACCTGCTGCTCGTCCCTCGTCGAGGGCAGCTTCGGTTGAGTCTGCAGTCTTGGTAACCTCAGTAAGGGCTACTTCTCAGGACGAGGCTCCATCTAACGTCGCTCGACCTACGACTGAATCTCCGTCGACCGGGGAGGAGGAAGGACCGTCGAAGAGGCAGAGGGTAGAATTCAAGATGGCGCCTCCAACCGTGATCAATCTGGATGAATCTCCCCCGACGGGCTCAGGGGAAGGTATAGTTGCGGTGTCTTCCGTTGGGGCGGAGCGAGTTGTTGACGCTGGTGCTGGTGATCAGGGCCTAGAGATTCCGGTTGCTGTAATGGCTCGGCCAGAAGTTCCCTCCGTTATTGATGATCAACGCCCTGTCGGAGCAGAGGGCCGGAGCTCCAGTGATGCTATAGTGACCTCGGACGTGCCATCTTCGTTTGCGATGGGTCACGTTCCTCCTTCCGCAGCAGAAAGGGGGAAAGATGTGGCGATTAATGAGGATGAATCGAAGTCAAACCTGGATCCCGATGACGTCAGGATGTTCGAGGAGGGTCTTACCCATTCGGTGGTTCACGCTGAAGGGTCGGCTCGAGTTCTCCAAATTTCTTCCGATGTGAATCTTTTAGCGGAGGGGGACAATTTGGTGCCGCAGTTTAGTCTGCTATGCTCGGAAGCTGAGAACGAGTCCCTGCGTAGCGTTCCTGATGCCGAGCTGAGGGATGAAGTGGCCGTCATGGGCTTGAGGGTATGATACTTTGGCTCTTGTCTTGGGCCTTTCCTTTTGTTTGCGAATACTAGTTTAACTGCTTCTTTATTTTTCAGACGTACATGGTGGAGGTGGAGAGCATCCGCAGGGCCAACGTCCGATCGAGGATTTTCCTGCAGATGTTGGAGAAATACCGTCGCTATCGCAACAGATGTCGTGAACTGCATGATCGGCTAAGAACGGACCCCCGTAATTGGGCTCTGGGCGAGGAGTTGGAGAAGATGGATTGAGAATTGATGCAGACGATTCGCAGTAGGAGCGAGCTCGAGGAGCAACTCCGCCTCAAGGATGAGGAGCTCGAGGTGAGCAAGGGTGTCACCGCAGAGTGTGAATATTTGCAGGGCAAGCTGAGGTCCCTACAGTCGGAGGTGGACCAAAAGTTAGTCCAGGTCGAGGCGATGAACGCGGAGTGGAGGGGGAAGCTGACCGCGTTGGAGAGTAAGGTTGCTGACCTGGAACGTATTGAGAGGGCCCAGTCCGAGGCTTTGGCGAAGGCGGCGGCTCTAGAGGAAACCATCCGTGTGCTTCGATCCGAGCAGGAATCGGAGAGGGCAACAGCAACTCTTAGGGAGGCGAGGCTCGAGGAGCGGATTGAAGTAGTTGATCAGGAGGCATCAGTTCTGGCGGATCGGATTGCAGCCCTAGAGGAAGAGAATAGGCGATTGAGGGCTCAGGCTGAGTCATCTCGTACTGCCGTTCCTCGTCAGCTTCATGAGTTCTGGGTCTATGCCGAAGCTCAGCGCGATATTTATAAGAATTTGTTGGAAGCGGGCGTGGTGACTGGGCTGCATACGAGGAAGCGCGAGCGAAGGCTCGCGAAGCTCGCGTCAATTGTGGGTATGACGCGGCAACACCCGAAGCCAATGGGGGCACGGATGGTGATGACGAAGACGGCGGTGGTGGCGCCGAGTAAAAAAGATGCTTGTACTTCGTTTTTATTTTATTTTGTTGGTAGGCTGGTGTCTGTTCGTTGTTTTTTTCTTTCTCTTTTTTTAACCTATTTTTTTTTGGGCTCGGGGCCTGTTGTAAGCGGCGATAGTCCGCACTCGTGATTTTTCAAATAACAAAGAGTTGTTTCACTCGCCTTGTATCTCAATTTTCGTTGTCAACTATTTGTGGCCTTGGTGTGAGACGGGAATTCGCCCGACGAGTCCCGGCCTTTTCTTTTCCTCTGATGGTGAAGACCCCTGGCCTTAAAGGTGTTATTCCGAACTTATCGAAATAACGACCCGTCGTGATTCGAGCGAGGTCGAATCTTCCTTTTACTTCGACGGCGAAGGCCCTTGGCCTTAAGGGTGTTATTTCGAACTTGTCGAAATAACGACCCGTCGTGATTCGAGCAGGTTTGAATCTTTCTTACTTTGATGGCGAAGGACCTTGGCCTTAAGGGTGTTATTTCGAACTTTATCGAAATAACGACCCATCGTGATTCGAGCAAGGTCGAATCCTTCTTTTACTTTGATGGCGAAGGCCCTTGGCCTTAAGGGTGTTATTTCGAACTTATCAAAATAACGACCCGTCGTGATTCGAGCAGGGTCGAATCTTTCTTTTACTTTGATGGCGAAGGCCCTTGGCCTTAAGGGTGTTATTTCGAACTTGTCAAAATAACGACCCGTCGTGATTCGAGCAGGGTCGAATCTTTCTTTTACTTTGATGGCGAAGGCCCTTGGCCTTAAGGGTGTTCCGAACTTTATCATAATAACGACCCGTCGTGATTCGAGCAAGGTCGAATCCTTCTTTTACTTTGATGGCGAAGGCCCTTGGCCTTAAGGGGGTTATTTCGAACTTGTCAAAATAACGACCCGTCGTGATTCGAGCAGGGTCGAATCTTTCTTTTACTTTGATGGCGAAGGCCCTTGGCCTTAAGGGTGTTATTTTGAACTTATCAAGATAACGACCCGTCGTGATTCGAGCAGGGTCGAATCTTTCTTTTACTTTGATGGAGAAGGCCCTTGGCCTTAAGGGTGTTATTTCGAACTTGTCGAAATAACGACCCGTCGCGATTCGAGCAGGTTCAAATCTTTCTTACTTTGATGGCGAAGTCCCTTGGCCTTAAGGGTGTTATTCCGAACTTGTCGAAATAATGACCCGTCGTGATTCGAGCACGTTCGAATCTTTCTTACATTGATGGAGAAGGCCCTTGGCCTTAAGGGTGTTATTTCGAACTTATCGAAATAACGACCCGTCGTGATTCGAGCAGGGTCGAATCTTTATTTTACTTTGATGGCGAAGGCCCTTGACCTTAAGGGTGTTATTCCGAACTTGTCGAAATAACGATCCGTCGTGATTCGAGCAGGTCCGAATCTTTCTTACTTTGATGGCGAAGGCCCTTGACCTTAAGGGTGTTATTTCGAACTTATCGAAATAACGACCCGTCATGATTCGAGCGGGGTCGAATCTTTCTTTTACTTTGATGGCGAAGGCCCTTGGCCTTAAGGGTGTTATTCTGAACTTGTCGAAATAACGACCAAGGGGAATGGGCGTTTTAGGGCGGGATCTAAAAGCTCTCCAACGTGTTGCGGAGCCTTCGGCCGTGAGAGGGTGGATGTAATTCAGCTCGAACGAAGTGAGAGGGGTAATAGACTATTACCGTTCAGTTCATGTGACGAACCGAACATCGTTAGGTCCCGAATTCTGCGAAGCACCGGATCTAGATCAAGATCTCCATTACGTCGTACGATATATCGATCCGGAGAACTTACTTTCAGTTTAAGTCATCCATTCTGCTNGTTATTCGAACTTATCGAAATAACGACCCGTCGTGATTCGAGCAAGGTCGAATCTTTCTTACTTTGATGGCGAAGGCCCTTGGCCTTAAGAGTGTTGCAGTTTTCTGTTCCACTTCGGCCGTTTCACTCGAGGGTGCCTCTGGCCGGGAGGGTTTGGATGTGCCCAAGTGATTTTTGGTTCTTCAGTCTGGATGAATTGTTCCTAGCCTCTGCCTGGTGGTTTTGAGAGTGGGAGAGACTGGATCGCAGCATCTTCCCTCTTGTCTTGGGACATTCAAAGTCGATAGAGCAGGGAGTTCTGGATCTGACGAATCTGTTTGGTTTCTTAGCTTTGATCTAGGAAGACTAGGAATTTTCACTTAGGAAATCCCCACAGACGGCGCCAAATTGTTTGACTAAAAAGATTTAAAGTTCTTTTTAAGCAAATCAATCAAAGATGGGAGGGGTAAATCATAGTCAAATTTAATCAAAACCAGATCAATGGGCTAAAAGATAGTGACTGAATAATAGATGGATAAGGCATTAGCAGATCTTATTTACATTTGAATATCGCCTACTTTCTCCATATGGAAGAGAGAAGAATTACAAAATGCTTCAGCCTATTCGGGATATGGGGATGAGGGTTATTCCCTTTTTTCTTATACAGTGGAGCCTCTACCCTCTCCTTGATGTCGAATCTTCTGTCTCTTCTTTAGCTTCGAAGCTTATTCAGAGGGAGGTCGAAGAGCTTCTCCCTCCCTCTTAGCTTGCCCAAGCCTATATATATATAGACCAAAAGACCATCTTGCTTATGCCACGCCTTTGGCGTACCTGAGGCAATGGGGTTTTCTGGTCGTGGGATCACTCGCTCCCGTGGGTCTGTCGAATATCTTATAAAAGGGAGTGAGTTTAACTTGATTCCTTACTCAGTGGCAAAAATACAGTTGTGGCCGCCCTAATCGAGGCAGTCAGATTTTGACAAATACAAAAAGGTATGGAGAAATACATATATAGATGGAATCATGAAAACTAAGAGATAAAGAGAGATAGGCACCATGCAAAAAGTTGATTTTACATGGCTCTATCATTGTCGTTCATTCTTAGTTTTGTACCAAAAATATGTTTTTTTATTCCGTATTCGATATCCGCACTAAGTCAGATTAATTTGAATTTGCGTCACATAAATTGATGTTCAACATAAGACATAATAATTAGAGAGAAGTAACGATATGATAGATCCACGGGAAATAGTGATCTACATGAATTCTCTATCTCTTTTCTTAGCTGATAGAGAGAGAACTCTCGACATGAAGACATATCCCGTTGAATCAGTTTTTTTCTATCCCTATGAGGTACCATAGCATGTCGAAAATAAGGGGAACATACAGGAAATAACCGTGTATATCTCGTTGAATCAGTTTTTTTTAACACCTTTCGGGGTATACCTCATCAAGTCGGGAATAAGGAGAATATGCTAGACATAACCACTCTCTTGGTCGGGAACTGTACCGCCTTGCCTTTCGGCCGGTCACAAACGCTATAGGTGTGAGAGCGATCCTGGTATAATCATATTTATATGTAGAACTAAAATTAAATTACACAAATAAAGACTTTTAATGGGGAGGTTATAGCTTCTTTCTTTACAAGAGAAATTGGGATTAATTTAAATAAATTAACGAGCTAGTCACTGTTTCTTTTTTTTTTTGATAAACAGGGATCTAATTTATATTAGCTACATAATATTAGAGTTCATACAATCATACTCGCCCGTAGGTGCATTTTCTACTTGGCTATTATATAACATGTCCCGTAGGACATTTTTGTTACCAAAATAGGCTAGTATATGGCAAGCGTCTTTTTTAAGCCGTTTAGTCACATAAGGCTTTCCTTCCGAGTCTGAAAGTAAAGTTTCATAAGTAAAAAGGGGGGGGGGGTTAATATAAGATAGTAAGATCCCTGCTGCATGGATTCTCCTGGATTGCTCTTTTAGCCATTAAGTGTGCCAACTTGTTGGCCTCCCTGAATGTGTGATGGATTACTTGGACCTTCAGCTGGATCATTAACAACCTGCAATCAAGGATGATGTTATCAAATAATGGTAAACCATTTGTTAGGTGGTTTATTGCGTCAGTGGAATCACTTCCACTTCTATGCTGTGAAGCCCTTGTTTTACGGCCAGCTCTAGGCCTGCTTTCAGTGCCAGAAGCTCTCCATGAATTGGTGATAAACCTGTAGAGACTTCATGAAAGCCTACAATCCAATGGCCATTACTATCTCTGATTATCCCTCCCAGTCCGCATAGAGAGTTGGGTTGAAAGAACGAGCTATTAGTGTTGAGTTTAACACTATTTCCAGAAGGTTTGGTCCAACCAACCTTAATGTTGATAGGACGTTGAATATCATAAGCATTGCAGGTTAGGAGTTTATACTGCACAGCCTGATTGATAGCGTGTTTGGGGTATACTTTATCAGAGGTGTTATTAAAGAGGTTATTGTTCCTATTCATCCAAATGTACCAAATGACAAAGGGAAGAAGTTCCTTCCAATTAATAATATTATTTCCTAGGGGTGGGTCATGGTCTTTTAGTAAGGTTAGCCAATGAGGGTTATGGATCATAGGATAGTGTCAATTTTTAGTAAGGTCCATAATTCATTAACTGCATGACATCCCAAAAAGATATGGTTGATTGTTTCCCTTTGTAATCTACAGCAAGAGCATGTAGGGTCAATATTAATGCCTATATGACTAAGATGGCTTCTAGTAGGCAATTTGTTGTGAAGACATTTCCACAAAAGGAATTTTAATTTGTTAGGGCAGTTGAGATTTCAAATCCATATGAAGTTTCCCTCATTTCTAAGGTATTTTTCGATTATAGTATAGCAGGATTTGGACGTGAACAGTCCATTAGTAGTGAGAAACCAGATGGGTAAGTCACAATTTCCGTTAGAGGGAGTAGTAGCCAATATTTTATTGATGATAGTATCTTCAAGATGCCAGGGTAGCTTAGAGAGGTCCCAATTATTACTATTCCACTGTTTCATATTGCTCTTTTCTGGGAAAAAGTGAAAGTCATTAGAATCAACCAAATTGAAGTGCTACTTCATAATTAATTAAGGATCTGGAACTTTTAACTTTTTTCATAAAATGTTAAAAAAAAACATCAATAAGGAGAAGAATATATAAATTACATGTATTGACGATGTAAAATCAGTTATACAAAAAGTTACTTAATTATAAGGTAATTATAAGTAAATATTATTTATTTGTATCCTCATAAAAATGGTAACTAACCTGCTATATTTATTTGTATGATTATAAAATAATAACTAGCATGTTACAATAGATTTAAGTACACTGACAGTGTAAAAAAAAAATTATAAATCTGTATAACTTTAGTTCTAGAGGACCAATACCAACAGCATATTTAGATAGAGATCTAGACACAATTAGATCTTAACACCTCCTTCTTTAAGAATTTAAGTTATATATATTATTGGTAGTGTAACAAATTTTACATCATCAGATTATTTTCATACATGATAATATTAAAAAATATAAAAAAAATTTACACCTACTAGTATATAGAGTCGTCAAAATGGGATTGGCACGTGAGGCCAGCACAACCCAGTCCGCTACTAGAGTATGGTTGGGTTGGAATTTTTTTAGTCCATTTAAAAACCGAGGCTTATAAGCTCGTTCCAAGTTAGCCCGCTGGCCCTTGAGGCTTGACCGAGGCTGGCGTGAGCCGGCCCGTGGGCCAAAAAATAATTAAATTCAAATTTAAATATTTAATATTTAAAAAAATAAAAATAAAAAAACTATTAACTATAATCCTCATTCCCCAACCTTAAATTGCTCATTTACCCTTCCATGTCAACTAGAATTTAGATTTTTGATATGCATGTAGTTGTTTAACCAAAAATTAGATTTTAGGTCAAAGCTTGAATTTAGAAGAACTCGGGTTACTGATAATCGGAAAAGTATATAAGAAAGAGATTTTGAATAATATAATCAGAAAGCAAATACAACAAAGTATATTCCAGTAATATTTTTCGTGTCCCCACAGTTGTTTGTGACTTTCCCTTTTATAGCTGTTTTGGGAATACAGATTTTCCCTTTATCATAATAAGACAATTATGGGTAATTAATGACCTTAAATGTTACGTTATGCAATCATATACATTCAATACATATTCTCTAACGTTTCTAGTTTTTAATACTCATTAAATGCTGTATCTGGGCTCTTTTTTGCTGTCAGATTCATTCCTTTGTCTCTTCTCGATCCTTGACCTTTGAGTGTTTTGAATAGGTACGAGCGTTGAATTATTTGTATGACTGCTCGTGCCTTCTTCATTTAACTTGCTCGTATCTGTCGTTGCTCGTGTCTGTTGTTGCTCGTATCTGTTAACCAACCTTAATTCTTTGACTGCTTGATCAGTCTACGTGCCATGACACATCACCATATATATAAATACAATTTTTTCCAATACAGTAATGTGACAAGATTAGTTTTTCTTTTGCTTAATCACGACGAACTAGGAAAAAGGTCAAGTTTTAAGACCCAAAGAAAATTGACAACACTAGCAAATTTCGTGAATTTTAAAATAATTATGAATTATAATGATGAATTCAGGAAATGATGTTAAACCTAAATTAAAAAACCTCAACATATAAACTTTTGAAGCAATCCCTCAACCTGAGAAAAGTGAAAGAAAAGTATTAAGAAATATTCATGTAACGTTAAAAAAGAAGAGCTAGAGATATAGAGAATGTGCATTTCAATTACGAAATTCCTTGTCAAATATCAAGATTTTGTACACCATAAACAAAAATAAGTCGTTCATATGATTAAGAGACTATGTCACGAAGAAATATTTAAAGATTTAAAGAAATATTTTTCTAAAAAAATTGAAGGGCCGGCCCGTCCTAGCCCGCGGTCCTCTTAGGACTGGGTTGGGCTAGCCATTTTAAAACTCATTTAGATGGCAGGCTGGCCCACCTAGGCCACCAAATTTAAAAGTCCGTGAGGTTTGGGCGGGGTTGGGCTGACCCGTTTTGACAGCTCTACTGGTATATAACTTCTTTTAATATTTGTGCAACTTAGAGTGTGTTTGGTATGAAGGAAAATGTTTTCCTAGAAAAAAATTAGCATGGAAAATGAGTGGTTGTATCACTTATTTTCCCTTGTTTGGTTGATGAGTGAAAAATTTTTTCCGGAAAATATTTTCTAGTGTTTGGTTAGAGAGTAAGATTTTTTTTTTATGTTACTCTCCTTCCCCCCCCCCCCCCTCGCCCCCAACTGGTTTTATCACTTATTTTCCCTTGTTTGGTTGATGAGTGGAAAACTTTTTCCGGAAAATATTTTCTAGTGTTTGGTTAGAGAGTAGAATTTTTTTTTACGTTACTCTCCTCACCCCCTCCCCCAAGTTCCCCCATGTTTCCTTCCTCCGCCCCCTCCCCCCAAGTCCACATGTTTTCCTTGCCTCCCCCCCCCCCCCCCCCCCCCCCCAAATACCCAACTCTATTTTCTTCAACAATTTAATTATTCTTCTAAAAATTCACACAAATCCAAAGGAACTAATGTGATGTTTTACTTTTTTACGCAAAACAACGTTGAAATTTATGATTCATCAACAACATGAAAATAAAGTAATCATTTTATTGAAATAAATAAAAATACTTTTTCTAAATCATGAAAATAAAATACTCATTTTGTTGAAATGAAAGAAAATACTTTTACTATATCATGAAAAGAAAGTATCTTTTTTGTTAAAATGAAAAAAAATACTTTTTTATGTCATGAAAAGAAAATACGCATTTGTTGAAATGAAAAATAAAATCTATCTATAACATGAAAATAAAGTACTATTAATAATATTTTTATTTAGGATATGGGTGGGGGCAAGGGCGGGGGGGTTGTGGTGGGTAGGGTGGGTGGGGATGGGATGATGGAGATGGGAAATATGACGGGGAAGGTTGAAAAAGAGTTTTGGAAAATGTTTTCCCTTCTGTTGATAGGGAGAACATTTTCCTCCAATTGGAGGAAATGAATTCATGAGAAAAATATTTTTCAAAGTATTTAAGCCAACCAAACATGAGAAAATTGAAAAACATTTTCCCTTCGTACCAAACACGCCCTTAGACCGTCTTAATTTTGTTCAATATTAGCTAATTAAAGTACCTATAAGTTTCATAAAGTCAGAGAAGATGATAAAGAGATCATTAATATTAGAAAGTAGACTGAAGTTCCATTGTTAACACACACACACACACACATATATATATATATATGTGTGAATATAGATTATCTCGTTAAGGGTAAGATAAAAAATTTAAAGTTAAATTATTTTAAATAATAAAGTATGACATTCTCTTTGGTACTGACTAAAAAGAATAAGAAATTGGGACGGATAGCTTTGGGACAGGTATAATTGGTATGTTAAACAATGTTGATATGATTAAACATAGATTATATATTTTGATTATACACATATTAAACATAAATTTTATATATATATATATATATATATATATATATATATATATATATATATATATATATATAGTCTACANNNNTATATATATTATACTTCCTCAGGTTATTTTTAATTTAAAAAATTGAGCAGGCGATTTATCGGGTTAATTCTTCATAATTCAGATCATTTACAAATCGCAGACCCGATTTGCTAAATATTAGTAGGATCATTAAAGATTCTTTTAATACTACTATTAATATAGCTTAAGTTATGGTAATAATTCAATTTACCAAATAGACATAGTACTTATTACCTTATAAGTGATTGTGTAATATATTTTACACGTCAAACAAACAAAACTAGCGGTGGATTCATGAGATTACAAACTAAATTAAAATTGCTAAATCTAGACTTATTTTAGACTATTAAAATAAAGAAATTAAAGTACTTTCCTTTCTCCTTCTTATATATAGGCTCAAACTCTTGATTCATTTACTCCCTCTCCCCCGACAAGAGAAATAGACAAGAACCCATGCATGTCAAAAGAAAGAAATCAACAAGTTATTCCCTCTCTATAAACAGTACCTATAAGGTATTTTTCTTCTTTTTCTTACTCTTTCTATTTAATTTTATATATATATATATATATGAGCGCGTGCTTTGTTTATTTCTGTTCAATAATTTCATCATTTTCCCTTTTTCTACTCATGGCATTTTCACTGGTTAATATATAAAACTAGTTTCCTCAGTCCAATTAAAAAAGTCTGAGGTTTATAGTATTTTCTGCTGTAATTCAAGTTATTCACGTTTTTTGTTCAATTCTTTTTTTTTGAATTTCTCTCACAGGTAGAGGTGAATTTAGAGTTTAGAGTTAGTGTATCTAAATAAGTGTGATCGTACGTATATAATATGTATACATTTAAAACTCTTACACATATATACACATAGTTCAATTGAACTCACTAATTAAATCTGCCTTGAATGTATCTCTGTGTGGGTTTTGAAGAATATTGGTAAAGGCCAATGTTAAGAACAGTACAAAGAAATATTAGAACAACTAAAAATACATATTTTACCACTTTTTATACATGTCTGTGAAGACCAAAGAACAAGATATCTCGTATCAGAGGCCGATTCAGGATTTAAATTTTATGGGTTCAACTTTTAAATATTTTATAATTGAACGCATTATATTTTTAAAATTATGGGTTCATATCTACTATTTTTGTAATTTCAATGAATTTTTACATATAAACTTTTACTTTGCGTCGAAAGTTATGGGTCAATTGAACCCGCTGAGTATATGCTACATCCGCCCCTGTCTCGTATTACCATCACACCAATGATTTCCCAGCTTTGGTAATGGAGAAACTCTCGGTAAAAAGCATTTCCTCTTTAGTGAGCTTTATACGACGCGAATCTAAATTAGTTGGCCTAAAAAAAACTAAATATAGATAGTTAGATATATCCAAAAAAAAAATATTTATGAAATAATCATTTCTTAATAAAGAAGCTACTAGAACTACTTAACTTTACCAGAATTAGCTAGTTATATAGAGATAGGTCATAGGAGCTTGGTACACGATTAAAATAGTCACGAGCCTAAATATAAATTATATTCTTGTACGTTAAAGGCTAGATATAGAGCTTGGTACACTATTTCCAGTTATATATTTTGAATCCGTTATAAATAGACTTTTATTTATGGTGAATGTCTTAGAGAGATTCTAGGGTTTATTACTTGGTGGCTAAGTCACTCTTTCCCTATAAATAGAGGGTTATATTCCATTGTAATTCATCCAATATGAATAAGTATTCGCTCTCTCTACTTTTCTCTGCAATACTCTTGTTCTTCATTTATTGTTTTATAACACGTTATCAGCACGAGACTCTAATCAATTGAGTAGAAGCTTTGCGATTGAGCAAAATGATTGTCAATTGTTTCATGAACTTCCTTCATGATTAAATTCTGAATTTAAGGTATGTATTTCACCGTATTTTTCTCTTTTATTCAATAATTTGATTTTAAATACAAGCAAAGAAAATAAATTTTAATTATAACTCTAATGGAGTTAGTAAGAAATTATAACCACCTGAAGTGGTAAAATTTCTATGCCTTGCCATAATCAAATTCATTTATGATTGTGGGCAAACTATTGAAAACTCGTCCCATTGAATTTGCTCCATTCTCATTCCCTTAAGAGAATGTGATAGCAGTATGTGATAAGTCTGAAAGAAGAAAAAATTATCGGTATGAATGTATCAATGGATGTGGACGTGGCAATAGACAAAATTATAATCGTCATCATTGTGATAATGAGAATAATAAGGATTCTCAAAATAATCCCCCACTTTGTGAAAGTATTATTTGTCACGATTTGGCATGAGATTTTATAAAGCACATATAGATGATTATGGTCCATTCATGATATGAATTTGACAACATCTGATTTACAAATACATGTCACACCTCCTTTTTTACACACCTACCCCGAAGGATAAATGTATAAGGGAGTTTTTCCATTTAAAGTGACATTATTCGAAATGGGATCATTTATCTACTTTTAGAGTCGCCACTTGGGAAAGGATTGGCTTTTGGTGTCCCAAGTCACCGGTTTAATTTAAATCCCAAATCGAGGAAAAATTCGACTTCCCAATTGGAGTTTGCGAGCCAGAGATTCTGTGTAAGGAATTCTGTTGACCCGAGGGAAGGTGTTAGGTACCCCCGAATCCCGTGGTTCTAGCACGGTCGCTTAAATTATTATACATGGCTGAAATTCTAGTTTTAAATACATGCTCGGACCTATAGTGCAGTTTTAATATTATTTACCGCTTATAATTTATTTTTACGAAAGTGAACGCCGTTTAAGAGCGTGCTTTTGGATCACGTCACATGAAATGCACCCGGATCCTCAACACCTCTTATTCAACGTTTTGGGATTTGGATTTGGGTCACATGAAATGCACACCTGACTTTAAGAGGGTAATATTATTAGAGAACGCTCCTAAAGCGATTAACGTGTTATTAACTTTGCGGGGGGCCATGGAAATTTGTTAAATGGCATGTCCCGAATTTCAAATTATTTTAATAAAGTATTTAATGAGGGCCACGCAATTTATGAATTTTGTTTGGCGCGGCACGCCGTGTTTTACTTCTTTTTAAAGGTCATCCTAAAAGGGACTATTATTTTCTATTGAATTAGTCTCTAAAGGGCCTAATTAATTAGTAATTTAGGCTCCCAGCTCAAGTCCACATTTGAACAAGAGGAAGACCTCTTAATTCAAATGTGCTACTTAACTTGGACAGCCCAAAACCCGGTACTTTTTCAATTAAGAATTAATCTCAAAAACCCATTCCAAAACGATAAAGCCCAACAGGATGTGAGTCTGGATTTAGACTCAACGAAATGAGCTGCTTGTGCGATTGGGCTCACCATTGAAGGGCCTTAAGCCTACAAAGAATATCTCGTACAAAGTTCAGCTACAAAGCTGAACACTAATTGCTTGGGCCTTGTGTTTGAGCCCAGAAACAGAATTCAAATTGGTGCAAGGTCTAGTATTAATCCGAGATCGGATATTGACTGCCGATGCTACAACTATTTTATATTGTTTGTTAAGACTTCCAGTTTGCTAATTTAACTTTCGAATCTGTTCAAGGGTGAACATATGGATCAAACGTTTTTAAGGACAACATTATATGCTAATATATAAGCTCACAAACGAAACTGGTTCTCCATTGTGATTCAACAACAGACTTAGGCATATACCACCTAATTAAATGTAAAGATTTAAACAACCTATTATCATGGAACACTGCTGTCCCTTCTGTCAAACTTCACAACGATTCAAAACAAGCTCAGAACAGTCCAACAGTCCTATTTATACAAATTGTCCTAGTTAATCCAGTAAATACTAGTTCACATGAGTTTGCATCTAAATATTGAATACAATCAGATGAAGCACCAAATTCTTTTGATTTCACAAGTAGCTTATACACATTGCTCTAAATTTCCAGCTCAAAGTTACACTGATGCGAGTTCAAGGCTGTGTACCTGAAGTGTGAATCAAGTAAAAGGAGGAGAAGTTAGCTACAGCAAAGCAATCAGCAGCAGTTGAAAATCAAACAGCAACCACTCAGACAGTTTCAACCCAGAAATGAGTGCAGAAATGCTTCAATTCGAGTAGGATGGATAGACCACCCAGAACAGTATCAAATTTACCCAACTAGACTCAAAATTGACCACAAAACTCCTTTTAAAACTCTCAGCAAACAAGGACTCAAAAGACTGCTCACTCGAGCTTAAAATTCACTCAGAATCAAGACCATTTGAACTCCTATTTTTTGTGCTTTCTGTTTTTTGATTTCTACTTGAATGAGATCTAAAAGAAATTTTAACTTCAGGATTTCAGATTTTTTTTTTTTGAAATTTTCAGAGGTCCTTCTAACTTGTTTTACAAGGCAGTGTGTATGCCCTTTTTATAGGCAAACCTTCAGATTTTAGTTTTCTTTTTTAGTCCCTTTCTTATTTAGTTTCTTAGTCCCTCATTTTTAAAACTTATTACCCAAGTAACAACACTTATTTTACCAAAACTACACTAAAGTCTTGTTCTAGAAGATCCTATACCTATTATAATTCCTACACTACCCTCCCCTTACCTTTACAATTACTATTCCTAAAAAAAACTACCCTTTTCCATACCCAAACTACCCCTGACTAATCCCGGAATTACTAAACTATACTAAAACTATCAACTATACCCAAATCAATAAGCCTAACAGAATATTAACTTAATTTTATCAATCAGAAAATGTTAACTCAAATAAACAGAATTTTAGAACACCAATATTAAACGAGCAATTACTAATATTTAATTACTAGTCAACTGCTAAAAACTAATTACTAAACTAATCAACTGCTAAAAACTTTAAGGAAAATCAGAGTGAACTAAAGGAACAAAGGGAAATATAAATCAGAATAAATATAAAAAATAATAAAACACACAGTAACGAAGCAAAAGAAAACAGAAAAAGAAAAAAGAGAGCTTACTGTTTAGAGGCGGCTAAGCTTGACTCGATCCGAACACGTGAATCTTTTGTAAAGATTCTTGACCCGTAATATACCTAATCAGGTGTCTTAAACAGGGAAACACCTGGTTAGGGATATTAGGGTCGAGAAACTAAAAAAATTAAACTAGGGTTTCATTTTTAAATTTAAAATTCGAAGGTTTTGGAGAGGTTTTGAAAGTTATCGTTTGGAGATTCGGAATGAGGAGGGTGAGGGGATTATATGGTGTTAATTTGGTTGAGTTTGGAGAAAGTAGGGTCTTGGCCGAATCTTAGATTTAAAATCCGAGGAATTTGGTTAGGAATTAGAGGATGCTATCATGGGGGTTGGAAAGAGGAGGATGAGAGGATTGAGGGGTGTAATTTTTGAGTGATTTGGAGCTTCGCCGCCGCCGGCGGCGATTTCCGGCCGGCGACGGACGGTGGCAAGAGGGTGGAGATACGGTGGAATACGGTGGGGCTATGGTGTGGCGATTTCCGGTGAGATATGAGAGTGGGGTGCGAGAGAGATGAATGAGGGGGTAGGGGGGTGTGTTTCGGACATATATGTATTAATTAAAACCAGCTTCAGGACCGTTCGATCAAGGAACCTCGACGGTCCTGATTGAACGAGTCCAAACGACGTCGTTTCACGTGGGCTGGGGAATTGGACCGGGTAAGGTTGGACGGGTTTCAGGTGTACAAATTTGGGCTTTGATTTGGTCTAAGGTGAATTTAGCCCAAATTCCTTTTTGATTTTGTTTTCTTACTTTTGTATTCTATTTATTTATTTATTTATTATTATTTTTTGGTATTTTAGTATTTATTTATTATTATTTATTCTTTTCTGGTTTTATAAAAATGCTAAAACAAAACAAAGACTCAATTAAACTATTTAAACTTTCCTAAAATTACATAAAAACTCTATTAACAATTAAGAATGCAACAAGACTATTTTTGCAATTTTTTCCTTTAAACTTTATTCTAAATCTAATTAATACCTAACTAATACTAAAAATGGTGAAATTAAAATCCCTAAATGTATGTGCATATTTTCTGTATTTTTATGAAAAATGCAACCAATTAACACACAAACTCAAACAAAAATTCACAAAAAATTGTAAAATAATAAAGAAATCAATTATTTGAAACTTTCGGAATTAATTTGCTTAGGGCAAAAATCACGTGCTCACAATACATATTCATTCTTGGAAGAATATGAACGTGCTAGTGGTAGTGAATATACCAGACTCACCTCTAGAAGGAGGTTTGAGATGATATAAGAAAATAATGTCATTATTATGCCATGAATGGTCATTGGTCACGTACCTATTGTATGCCAAAATATTTTGGTAATGTGATTATTAAAGAATAACATTAATGCAAGAAACATATCTTGCATATAATTTTGACCATAACCATAATGGTATAACTTTCTCTTTAAAAGAGATATTCACCATATGGATGTTGATGAATATGTGGTAGTACAAAATTAATTGAGAGCTCTGGAAGAGCCAATTATTACTGTTTTGGAGGAATACAATTGATTATCATGTCAATCTATTGTGTTGTAGTAAGTCTCAAAGAAACTTATTCAGTTTCCAAAGTATACGCGAAAATGATTGATTATATTGAGACTATAAATAAAGGACAGATTTAATATCTTCTATCACTACAACTTGTAGCGGGGTAATATGTATGTGAAAAGCTACCCGCTTTATTCTCCAGTTTGTACTAACACAAACAAATGAATGCCACAATAAAGAGAAGTTTATTGATATAAAACCCATATCATAATAAACTTGGAGTTTATTGATAATTGCACACGTCATGGTGTAAACCTGAAGTTTATCAATATTGATATTTCATTCAGTTGGCATAATTGGTTTAGCCATATCAATTTAAGTATGATGTGCAAAAATAATAGAGAATTCACATGGGTAAATATTAAAGAACTAGAAAGTTCTTTACGAATTCTCTTATATTGTGTGTTCTCATTAATTAATAGATCAACTAAAATTGGAATTGAATCCCATGAATACTGGAAATATCAAAGGTGAATATGGACTCATTCACCTGCCATGTATACCACATAAGATGCATCTATGAGATAGTTACATGTACGATTGCTATTAACCCGCAACATGGTGTTTGCAAGGTAACTTGCTCAATAATTTAATTTAGAGCATATTCCAGATTTTCTATTCAAGAAGTTCATCTTGATAAGTTGGTTTGCATCACAGCTGGTTTAGCAAAATAATTTATTGAGTGCCTCCACTTAATAGCTAAATAATTACTTATGAGAACAAAGTTATCTATATCAGTTTGATATAGGTCATATACGAAAGTATATTACATTCTCCCCTCACAAATGGTTCAGGGTCAGGAACCAAATAATTCCATCTTATTATTATTGATGTGCGGTGTATATTTTGGTTAACACCATAACGCACAAAGATGGGTTCTCATAGTTGAGGAAACAAGTTAGTTTTTCTAAATGAGGGGGAGACAAGATACAACAGTTGAGAAAAAGTTACGTGTAATGAATTATCATGTGTACATCTAGATCCTCGAATAAGACAATATGAACTTGAAGTTCATAAAAGATAATTCATCTGCAATATATTGCAAAGCATGCCAGACGCATTTGCTGACCCAAAGAAAGTAACTATATTCTCATTGCAAATGCTCTTATTAAGTCCTAGAAGGACAAAGTCTATGGTACGTTGAAAGCGTATAGACAAATCGGTTTCAAATAAAATCCTTGATAAAGAAGATGAGCAAATGACCAAAACGATCATAATAAAGGAGGCAAGTGATCTAGAAGATCACATGACATAACACTTCATAAAATCTCGTGAGAGATTCAGGTACCTGAATATATGAATGAAGAGATCTCTATGTTATGTCTTTATGAAAAATAAGGAGGTCGGAACCGATATAAAATGTTTATCGACGACATCTGTAATAACGCTAAATATATATATGAGGATCTTAAGTCAAGAGAAACAATTCAAGTAGAATTGATTTCATATGAAAGACATATTGTTTTGGACCTACGGTTCAAACACTTGAAAGTATAAAGTCAATAATATGTGCAATCAGTTTTGGATATCTCATTTGTCTAGCATGACATGAAAACTTGATATGCATCTAATTAAAGTCTATTATATGGCTTATTTGACTATACTTATATGACAATCCCCAAATGATTTAAATTGCTTGAAGCATGTATAATTCTTGATCTTGAAGTACCACTTCCTAATTGCAATTTGTGCACATATATATCTTGCTATAACTATAAGCATGATAATGTGATAGCGAGAATTTTCAAGGTGCAACATATTCACCGGAGTTAATATGGGTGATTTAGTCACCAAATCTCTACCGACGTCAACCTTCAAGAAGCTAGTGTACAAGATTGGAATGCGAAGGCTCAAAGATGTAAATTGATGCTCTCATCGGGGGAGTTAATACGCGTTGTACTCTTTTTCCCTTACAAGGTTTTGTCCCACTGGGTTTTCCTTGCAAGGTTTTTAACGAGGCAACCAAAAGGCGTATTATTAGATATGTGTACTCTTTTTCCTTTTCTAGAATTTTTTTCCCATTGGGTTTTATTTTAGTTAAGATTTTAACGAGGCACATTATCTGTTGAATAGACATTCAGGGGGAGTGTTATAAATAGACTTTTATTTATGGTGAATGTCTATATTTAGAGAGATTCTAGGGTTTATTACTTTGTGGCTAAGTCACTCTTTCCCTATAAATAGAGGGTTATATTCCATTGTAATTCATCCAATATGAATAAGAATTCGCTCTCTCTACTTTTCTCTGCGATACTCTTGTTCTTCATTTATTGTTTTATAACAGAATCCTGTTAGCTAATTAATAGTAGTATATGATTTTGGAACTATTTAGCGTGTTATATATGCAGAGGAGAGCTATGATACGAATTTTATGGGTTTTAAATTTGACTCCTATAGATATCAAGTGTTAATAAGTGAATCTGAATTTAATTTTTGTACATATTTAGTGGATTTTTATAAATACAAAATCTAGACTAAAACTACTAGGTTCAGTGGATTTGGTATCTCGTATTCTAGCTCCGCCCTTGAATAGATATGGACCATCTTTGGCTTAATCCTATTATACTCCTTTTCCAATTTGATAAATTTATAGTAACGTGGATTTTCTTGCATTTGGAAGTTATAAAATTTGACTTGAGGTAATCTACATGCATTTTTTAACTATAACATCTTATAACATTGAGATTAAGGGTGTGTTTGGCAGAAGGAAAATATTTTCCGGAAAATGTTTTCTAATTTTTCCATGTTTGGTTGATTTAAATATTTTGGAAAACATTTTCCTTATCAACTAAATGTTTTCCTTATCAAGAGAAGGGAAAACATTTTCCAAAACTCCTTCTCAACATTCCCCACTCTCACCAACCACCCCTCCCCCCTCCAAAAAAGGCTTTTTTTTTTAAATTTCAGTTTTTCTATTACCATCCAACCCTACTACCCCTCCATCCCACTCCACCGCACCCCCACCCCAACCCCCCCCTCTCCTTCCCCGCTAAAAAAAAATAAATTTTTACCTTATTTTTTTTTGCAATTTCAAATTTCTATTTTTTTTGTTTTTCTGCACCACCCACCCCCATTCTCCCCCTACCCCCTACCCCAGCCCCCCTCCCTCCCCGGACAAAAAAAAAATTTTACTTTTTTTTTTGTAATTTTAAATTTCTGCTTTTTTTTCATTTTTCTGCCCCTTCCCCTGCCTACCCCCCCCCCCCCCCCCCGTAAAAAAAAATTGTTTTTAAATATATTTTTCAGTTTTAGTTTTTTTTTTAATCGGTTTAAAGGTTCAAAATTTTAAAAGTACCAAAGTTATGAGTTTGGAGGTTTATGTCTTTGGAAGTTTACGAGTTTAGAAATTATAAAGTTTACGGGTTCGAAATTCCGCGGTTTCGAAAGTTTAGCGGTTCGAATCTTTATGAAATTTGTGATTCGGAAGGTTGTTGGTTTGAAAGTTTATGGCTTCATGTTTATTATATCTAAATTATTTATGAATACTCTGTGAAGTCATTTTCCTTAATTTGCGTACCAAATACCGAAAAATAAATAAGACTACTACTTGTTTTCCAAGAAAATATTTTCTTGGAAAATATTTTCCGTTATACCAAACACACCCTAAATATATATTTGTTTCAGGCATTAATCGAAGATACGGGATTGTCAAGGCTCTCATCGACTGAAGGTGAAAATGCTTTCTCAATTGAGTACACTTCTTGGCTGGTAAGCCCATTTCTGATCTTTATCTAAATTAAGTTGAAGATGTTTATTTGATTATGTGTATTCAGTAAACTTTGGTTAACTAAATTTGAATTTTTAGAACTTGTGAAGCTGAAAGCTGTTTGAAAATAATTTGTTGAGTAGTATTAAACATCTTCTTATTTGTAGGTTTCTTTTATTGTTGTTGTTTCTGCTATTCTATTATCTTATCTTGTTGTTGCTTCTTTATCTTGCTGTTTCTTAGCCTCGTATCTTGGTGTTAGTCTGGTTGTTTCTTATCTTGTTGTTGTTACTGCTTGTTGTTTCTTTTCCATTTTATTCCTTGAATCAAGGGTTTATTTAAACCGGCCTCTCTACCTTCATAGTGTTAGGACCGAAAAAACCAGGTGTCATGCGGAAGCTAATAACGCAAACCTTGAACAACGATAAATCATGCAACAAAAGAGAAATATACCAAATGAGATACAAACATTTATCGTGGTTCGTTCAATTGACATATGATCAATCCACTATAATAAAAGAGAGTACAAAATATCGAGAGAACAACCTCACGAAGAGGCAAACACAAGTGACACACTAACACTTGTCCCGTAAAGCTCTCCCCCTAAACACGACTCTCAAGCCTCTTATGGCACATTGTGGATGCTACTGAATGAGAAGGAATGATCCTCAATTTATAAAAGTCCAAACCTTTTCCTACAAGAAAAAGGACTAGCCAAATATGGAAGATTTGTAATTTCCTCCTACAAGAAGGAAAATCCAATTAAGGTAAACATGTTGCCCTTTCCTTCAACAAATAGGAAAACCAAATATGGTAAGAAAATTATGGCAAACACTTAACAATTCTCCCCCTTGACCTAGATTTTCTGACAAAATAAATTTGATCCACCTTCTTCACATAGCCTTCAACAGGTCGCATCTCCAAATCTCCATCATGAAATTTGTCTCAACGTGCGTAGCACACCAGTCAAATTTCTCAGAAAAAAATCACGATTATCATCAACTATGTTGCAGCTTGGACTGAACCCGCCAAGATGAACTTGCTTTGAACCTCGCTCTGATACCACTTGTTAGGGCCGGAAAAAAATCAGGTGTCATGCGGAAGCTAATAACACAAACCTTGAACAACGATAAATCATGCAACAGAAGAGAAATATACCAAATGAGACACAAACATTTATCGTGGTTCGTTCAATTGACCTACAATCAATCCACTATAATAAAAGAAAGTACAAAATATCAAGAGAACAACCTCACGAAGAGGCAAACACAAGTGACACACTAACACTTGTCCCGTAAAGTTCTCCCCCTAAACACGACTCTCAAACCTCTTATGGATACATTGTGGATGCTACTAAATGAGAAGGAATGATCCTCAATTTATAAAAGTTCAAACCTTTTCCTACAAGAAAAAGGACTAGCCAAACATGGAAGATTTGTAATTTCCTCCTACAAGAAGGAAAACCCAATTAAGGCAAACATGTTACCCTTTCCTTCAACAAATAGGAAAACCAAATATGGTAAGAAAATTATGGCAAACACCTAACAATTCTCCCACTTGACCTGAATTTTCTGACAAAATAAATTTGATCCACCTTCTTCACATAGCCTTCAACAGGTCGGATCTCCAAATCTCCACCACGAAATTTGTCTCAACGTGCGTAGCAAACCAGTCAAATTTCTCAGTCAAAAATCACGATTATCATCAACTATGTTACAGCTTGGACTGAACCCGCCAAGATGAACTTGCTTTGAACCTCGCTCTGATACCACTTGTTAGGGCTGAAAAAAGTCAGGTGTCATGCGGAAGCTAATAACGCAAACCTTGAACAACGATAAATCATGCAACAAAAGAGAAATATACCAAATGAGACACAAACATTTATCGTGGTTCGTTCAATTGACCTATGATCAATCCACTATAATAAAAGAGAGTACAAAATATCGAGAGGACAACTTCACGTAGAGGCAAACACAAGTGACACACTAATACTTGTCCCGTAAAGTTCTCCCCCTAAACACGACTCTCAAGCCTCTTATGGATATATTGTGGATGCTACTGAATGAGAATGAAGGATCCTCAATTTATAGAAGTCCAAACCTTTTCCTACAAGAAAAAGGACTAGCCAAATATGGAAGATTTGTAATTTTCTCCTACAAGAAGGAAAACCCAATTAAGGTAAACATGTTGCCCTTTTCTTCAACAAATAGGAAAACCAAATACGGTAAGAAAATTATGGCAAACACTTAACAATATAGAATAGGAGTTGCGTACACTTATCCTCCCTAGATCCCACTTTGTAGAATTATACTGAGTTTGTTATCGTTGTGATTACATAATGTTTTGGTGACAATAATATATATACAGATGGAGCATCCTTCTTCTTTGGATAAATTAGAACAAATGATGAGCATAGCAAAAGGGAGAAAGATAGTAATCTTCTTGGATTATGATGGCACCTTGTCTGATATTGTACCAAATCCTGAAGAAGCTTTTATGACTGACAAGGTATAATTAAAACTCTCTCAATTCTAATACACTTTTTGTATTAAATTGTCTCAAAATTTTGGTTAATTAATATTCGGGGCAGTCAAACTAAGACATTTAAATAATTTATAGTGCATTACATGGTAAACTTGTTTCGCTGTGACCTATACTACAAAAGCGGATCCAGGATTTAAACTCTATGGGTTCAACTTTTAAAAAATTTAGCATTGAACCCATTATATTTTTAAAGTTATGAGTTCATATCTACTATTTTTGCAATTTTAATAAATTTTACATATAAATTTTTATTCTGCATCGAAAGTTATGGGTTCAATTGAACCCGGCGAGTATATGCTACATCCGCCCCTGACCTATAGGTTATGGGTTCGAGCCACCCATTAATGATTGCATTAGGTTAAGATGTCCACATCACACCCCTTGGTGTGTGGCCCTTCTCCGGACCATGCGTGAACGCGCGATAATGCCTTGTGCACCAGGGTGCCTTTATACAGTGCATTACATGAAATAATAACATTAGGATGAATATAATTTTAGTAATTAATCATCAAATTACAATGGCACATTAATTAGGGGAAGCTTCATATATATTGCAGATGAGAATGGTGCTACGTGAAGTTGCTAATCGCTTTCCTACTGCAATAATTAGTGGACGCCGACGAGAAAAGGTTCATGTTTAGTTTACATCCTTTAAATTATGCAGAAAATACTGAACCAAGTCAAGTTAAGTTATTATTAATTAATTCTACTTACGCTTTCTTCTTCTTTTTCTTTTTGTTTCTAGGTACAAGACTTTGTACAATTGAACAATGTTTATTATGCTGGGAGTCATGGGTTAGATATCGAAGCTCCATTGAATCACACAACAAATTTTGATGATATAGTTAGTTTTTTTAAATATTAAATTTCTAATTGCTTGTCTGTAATTATGTGAAAGTTCAAGGTTGTTAGGTCTTGATTTTTGTATGTTTTTCGTAATTTTAGGATAATGAGGTTGTTCTTCACCAACCTGCGAAAGAGTTTTTGCCTGAAAAACATAAGGTATGGTTGCATGGAGTTTGCAGAAACAATACAAAAATTAGAAAGAAAAAAAATGTAACTAATTATTTTTTTTATTTTTGGTATTAGGATTGAAGTTTTCTTTTCAACAATTGATTCTTTAATTCTCCTAACATTTTTTTAATGTGTTTTAATTAGGTTCTTAATCTTTTGAGTGAGAGAACATCAAGGGCGTCAATATTGAAGACAACAAATTCTGTATTTCTGTACACTACAGACATGTTCCCGCTAAGGTCTGTTTTATTACATAAACAATATTGAAATGTCGCCTAAACTAGTCCGTTAGGCAAGCCAACCAATATGAAACATAACTCAACTGAACATCATCAAATAAATAATGAAATAAGAGTACGAAATTTAATACAAACTAGCTACCCCAAAAACTAATGATATAATAAGTCATAAAAAATCCTTTAATCCTAACTACTCAAACGGAATATTAAAACTTAAAATGACCAGTTCAGATGATGTTTTTCCAATATACATTGGAGATGATCGAACTGATGAAGACGCTTTCAATGTAATAAATAATTAACTCCTTTAGGTTTCGTGCATCTCTTGTATTTTTCAATCATATCTTATATTTCTTATGCCGAAATCTATCGAAAATAACTTCTCTACCTCAAACGAGATATATATTGCGTACACCTCACCGTCCCCGAACTCTACTTGTGAGATCATATTGTGCCTGTTGTTGTTGTATATAACAGATTTCGTGCATGAAAATCAAAACATCTAGATTTTTGCTTAATCTGACTTTAATTTCTTACTTAAAAGAAAAGTAAGGTTTACATAATTTATTTCTTTTTTAAGAATTTTCCTGTAATGAAATTATTTCAGGTATTAAGGGAAAGGGGACAAGGTTTTCCAATAGTTGTATCTGCTACTAATTAATACTAGGTAGTATCTTTTCATTCTCTTATAAACCCTATGTTTAATTATTATTACTACCTTTTATGGTAATTTGTGGATGAAAAAGTGGGGTCCTTTTAATTTTTTTTAGTGGGACACCACATTAGAAGTTTCAATGCTCTAAGTTGTTGATACTCAACGTATATATAAATTCAACAGCATTTCTTTAAATTTGATTTTATTTCTCTTTTTGCTAAAGTTAAACAGTACAGTAGTGTATCATAACTTGGGATGACTAGATGTTAAAAGGCTGGACCAAGTGATGATAGGCAATAATTACGTATTTTAGTCGATTATTACACTCTAATTTACTGCATTTTAGTTGAGTTTGCGTTTTAATCGCTAGTGTTTTGCACTAATGGTGTGTTTTATGCCTTGTAGGAGTGATTCCGAGATATATAGATGTTATGGAATGAATTCAAGTGATTTGGAGCTTTGAAGTCTGAGTAAAAGCCCGAGGAATTAAGCCGGGATCGTATTCGGGGATCAACGGATGATAAAACAACAAAACGAAGACTCGAGTAGGTATATTGCGCACTATCTAGTAAAATGCACATAACTTTTTGTTCAGAACTCCATTTGGGCTCCACAATATATGATTGGAAAGCTAACTCAAAGGGCTACAACTTTCATGTTTTAAGTTTTTCCAAACTCCAAACGGAACAGGGTGAAAAACGTGGTTAACCGCGACTGCGGGACTGAGGCAGTGTTCACCGCGGTTCACCGCGGCCGCGGCAGTCCATACGTGAAATATTGTCCTTTTTCGCGTAGGAGAAGGTATAATTGTTTGAGCCCGATCCTACTTGGTATATATACACGAAAAAGCGGTATTTTAAGAGAGTTGGACATACTTTTGACATAATTTAGACCTAAGGAGGCAGAGACACAAGAAGAGCAAGGCGGGGAATTCTTCAACAAGTTTTTCCTTCCTCTTCTTATTTATGAATAGCTAATTTATTATCTAGAATTTAGATGGAACCTTTTGGGGATGAATTGGTTGTTATATTAATATAGTTTTGAGTTAGTTGTTAATCTCTATTTGTTCAACTACGTTTTGATTTTGGTTAATTGAAAGGATCCTCAATTAGCCGTTCCTATTTATTATGTATCTGCTAGAGAGAGAGTGCATATTTAGGTAGTTGTTTGAACAACATCACTCCCGGAGTATAGGCGCGAGTCATAACCGAGGGTTTAGAGGTTGGATTAGAGATAACGATACCTCGGGTGCGATCTAAGTGAATTGTAATGTGAATCTAGCTAGCGTAGCTTGAGAGAGTGCGTCTAGTAAATTATCATAATTGCTTGAGAGAGATTTATGATAGCTGGAGAGTTCATGATTGATAGAGGCAACTAAATCAAAGTTATAAGAAACATACAATTAATGAAATCAACAATTGGGGAAATCATAACTCTAGACCTCCTTAATTTAGTCTCCAAACCTTTGTATCGTTAGTTGATAATTTTACCGTTTTATAGTATTTGTTGGTTAATTAGTTAGATATAAAAATCTTAATATTATAATTTAGAAATTGTTCAAACTTGTCTTCTTTGCGATATTGAACAATTACAGCGAAACCTTAGTTCTCTGTGGGATTCGACTCCAGACTTTTAGACCGGACTATATTTGCAGCGCGACCGCTTATCCTTTCTAGGACTAGAGTTGGGCGAGATCAAATTTTGGCGCCGTTGCCGGGGAACTAACGGTGTAGCTGTAGGTGTACATATTGCTAGGTTACAAGTTTGAACTTTTATTTTTGTTTTGTTCTATTTGATTTTTTTATTTTTGTTTTACTTGTTAATTGAGAAACATGGCATCCTGGAATTATGAAAATTTTGATGTTGGTAATTCTGCTTTTAATCCTCCTTATGCATATTGTGAAGAAAACCACTTATGGCAAAATTATCAAAATATTCCCGAATGTGCACCAACTCAATCTTATGTGTGGAATGTATGTGATATGTGTGGTGGACTAGATGGTCACTTTCATGGTTGTGCTTATATTTCTTATCTTTCCTCAACCCCTTACTTTGATGGTTCTTCTTTTTCTTGTGAAGTTAGTAGGAACAAAGAACTCAGGGATGATGACTTGAAAGAGATCAAGGATATGCTAAGGTGCCTTGTGGAACAAAATGATGAGAAACAACTGCACATACAAAGGCAAGATGCTGCTATTCGCAACTTGGAGGCACAAGTGAGTCAACTAGTTGAGGTATTTAATGCTCAACAAGCCAATATTGTGGATAGTAGCCAAGAAGAGCATGAATTATATGCTGAAATTGAGGTGCAAACGGAGGAGGTCAGAGTAGAAAACCAACAGCCTAACCAACTAGAATTTGAGGATGTCGATGTTGAAGAAGTAATACTAGAGTCAACCAAGGACGTTGAAGATACAAATTTAGTTGACTCTAGTGTGATTGGTGTTGAGGAGGTTAAAAATCTTGAAGTTCATGTATTTGAGCGCGTTGGACCTCATTCCAAACACTTCTCTACATTATGTTCAGACGGTGAAATGGAAATTCACCATTATGAGCATAAAAAGGAGTCCAAGGAAGAGGTAGATGAGCCTTATATTTTGGATTTCTCAAGGCCGTCTAGGCAAGGTGACACTCCTCGGTCGAGAGGCAAAAAGTGCATAAGATTTTATCTAATTTTTGGCTCGCAAGAATTTGTACCGCCCCAAGAGCATAATCATAAGCTTGAAGCAAAACTTGGGGTTCAATTCATAAGCTCGAGGTGGAGGAAAAAGTGATTCGCGTCGTGCTGCGACGTTAAATCAAGCGCTTGTTGGGAGGCAACCCAGCTTTATTGCTTTCTTTTATTTATTTTTTATTTTTTTTAATTGTATTATTTTTGTAGTGTCAATTTTTTTATTTTCTAGGAGCATGGAAAACAAAGGTATTGGAAGAATGCAACAGCAAACCAAATGGTTGGAACTAAGTGTGAGGTACCCGCACGAAGGACCAAGCTGGGGAGAAGTCTGAGTACCCCATGAGCTGTAGTGCTTCGGCCTTTGGCCTACCGGGGAGTCTCTTTTACCCTTTTTATTAGTTATGGTGTGCATTGGGGACAATGCACAATTTTAAGTGTGGGGTGAGGAGATTGTCTGGGTGATTTTCTATGCTATTTTAGTTGTGTTAGTTTAATTAAATAATAATTTTTTTTAAAAAAGATTGGACTTTTTTCAACGATGGATCTATTAGACAATTTTCTTGAGGGATTTAAGTCTAAAGAAAAAAAAATCTTTGTAGGTAGTGTAATAATTCCCCCTTGGTTTTTCTTTGTGCCGCGGTTCTTTTCCAAGGGTTTTATTTGAACCGGGTGTAGTTAGTTTTTTTTTTTGGGAGTAGGAGCCATTGTGTTGTGTTTTGAATTGAAGCAATATCTCTTGACTTTGTTATGCCTTGAGAATAGTGAGTACTTTGGTTGTGACGCTTAGGCTCAATTTTTGACTCTTGTAGAAGTACCTTAAATTGTATGATCTTAACTTTGCTTAACTGCTTTGACTAGAGTGTCTTGATGAAACCAATCCTGAGTGAGTTATGTGCCATGTGTGTGTAAGGATTTGTTATATTCTGTGCATTGCATTTGATGCCTAGAACTTGCCCCGTGTGTTTGCAAAGCGAAATAGTAGTTTTATTCAGTCTAGGAAGTGATATAGGCATTTCTTTGTTGAGCCAGATATGTATATTTTACCCGCCTAATTATTTGTATCGTAGTTAACCCCTTTGAGCATGTAATCATGTTTCTTTGGCAACCACATTACAAGCCTTACCCATTTGTTTGAATTAAACATCTATTTGAACCTTTTAACCTCTCATAAGCACTTGAATTGTGATGATTTATGTAAAAGTTAAAGTGTGGGGTGATTGGTTTGGCTTTTGAGTGGAACTAATGAAATCAGGAGAAAGGTGCACTGTTTTGAACAAGTAAGAGCCACTTGCATTGGAAAAAAAAATATATAGTTGTATTGCTGTGAAAAAAAAGAAAGTATTTATCTAATAAGTGGTGACTCTTGCTGTAATTGTGATTAAAGAAGTATGGGGTAATATACATTGATGTGAAGGTGGAGTTTAGTTTGACATAAGTATGGGGTTTAAATGTTAAAGTATATGTATTAAAGTGCTTAGGGAGGTGTAGTCACTCTTATATCTAAATGTATCCTACCTGTCCCACAGCCTACATTACAACCGAATAAAGTCCTAATTGATCCTAGATTGAATGAGCTCGATTAGTAGAGTAGTACACTACGGGCAAGCTTATGGTGCATCTTTTGTGGCATATGAATGTTATTCTGAGAGTGAGTGAATTCTTTCTATCTTGAGTTCCTAAGTGTTCTTAAATTTTGTTGTGTGGAACTACTCTCTTTTGTTGTGTGAGGGCACTTGATTCATGAAGGAAAGGTAATGTCAGTGACCTCTATGTTAGAGTAAGTAGGTGAGTTGTGAATAATGCGTGGTGTGAGTCAAATCTTGAGGTGAAGATGTTACGCTTTTGTGCTTAGTCTATTTTAAATACTCTTGGTGTGATGCGTTAGGAGAATTGTTTAAAAAGGTCGTGTCTATAAAAAAAAGTGTAGTTGATTGCTCGAGGACGAGTAATGTTTTAAGTGTGGGGTGTTGATGATAGGCAATAATTACTTATTTTAGTCGATTATTACACTCTAATTTACTGCACTTTAGTTGAGTTTGTGCTTTAATCGCTAGTGTTTTGCACTAACGGTGTGTTTTATGCCTTGTAAGAGTGATTCCGAGATATATAGATGTTATGGAATGAATTCAAGTGATTTGGAGCTTTGAAGTCTGAGTAAAAGTCCAAGGAATTAAGTCGGGATCGTATTCAGGGATCAACGGATGATAAAACAACAAAACGAAGACTCGAGTAGGCATATTGCGCACTGTCTAGTAAAATGCACATAACGTTTTGCTCAGAACTCCATTTGGGCTCCACAATATATGGTTGGAAAGATAACTAAAAGAACTATAACTTTTATGTTTTACATTTTTCCAAATTTCAAACGGAACAGGGTGAAAAATGCGGTCAAAACCGCGACCGCGGGACTGGGGCAGTGTTCACCGCGGTCGTCACCGCGGTCCACGCCGCGGTTTGAGGCAGTGCCTTCCGCGGTTCACCGCGGTCCTGACCGCGGCCGCGGCAGTCCATACGTGAAATATTATCCTTTTTCGCGTAGGAGAAGGTATAATTATTTGGGCCCGACCCTACTTGGTATATATACATGGAAAAACGGTATTTTAAGAGAGTTGAACATACTTTTGACATAATTTAGACCTAAGGAGGCAGAGACACAAGAAGAGCAAGGCGGGGAATTCTTCAACAAGTTTTTCCTTCCTCTTATTATTTATGAATAGCTAATTTATTATCTAGAGTTTTGATGGAACCTTTTGGGGATGAATTGGTTGTTATATTAATATAGTTTTGAGTTTGTTGTTAATCTCTATTTGTTCAACTACGTTTTGATTTTGGTTAATTGAAAGGATCCTCAATTAGTCGTTCATATTTATTATGTATCTGTTTGAGAGAGAGTGCATATTTAGGTAGTTGTTTGAACAACATCACTCCCGGAGTATAGGCGAGAGTCATAACCGAGGGTTTAGAGGTTGGATTAGAGATAACGATACCTCGGGTGCGATCTAAGTGAATTGTAATGTGAATCTAGCTAGCGTAGCTTGAGAGAGTGCGTCTAGTAAATTATCATAATTGCTTGAGAGAGATTTATGATAGCTGGAGAGTTCATGATTGATAGAGGCAACTAAGTCAAAGCTATAAGAAACATACAATTAATGAAATCAACAATTGGGGAAATCATAACTCTAGACCTCCTTAATTTAGTCTTCAAACCTTTGTCTCGTTAGTTGATAATTTTACCGTTTTATAGTATTTGTTGGTTAATTAGTTAGATATAAAAATCTTAATATTATAATTTAGAAATTGTTCAAACTTGTCTTCTTTGCGATATTGAACAATTACAGCGAAACCTTAATTCTCTGTGTGATTCGACTCCGGACTTTTAGACCGGATTATATTTGCAACGACCGCTTATCCTTTTTAGGACTAGAATTGGGCGAGATCACCAAGGCTCCGACGTAGAGCCTCAACCATGGGCCATGGCCCAACCCAAATCTGTAGATGCGCTATCTCCACAAGATAGAACCGTGTATTTGCACAAAAAATTACAGAAGTATCGCACTTTTTGAGGTGGTTTTTAACTTTTGACCCTGCTTGCCCCATGAGTTAAAACTTCAAGGTCAAAAGTTAAAAGTATTATCCATGATTCAAGCGAGCAGTGCTGCCCATTGGGCAAGCGAATACAAAAATTCAAGATCATCCACTTTGAAGGCTATTTGAATACTTCACTCGTATTTGCATGTAATGCCGCTTTTACCCACGCTATTTAAGACATAACCAGTTTTATAAGTTTTTTTTTTAAATTTCCCTCTCAATTTCGATGGATCAATTTTGTTTTCCATACTTCCCCTCCCAGCATAACTCGCACACAAGACCTAATGGTCATGGGTGGAGATACTTAACCAACTGAGCAAGCTAGCCTCGCTTGTCTTTTATAAATATTCAAGGTTAGCAAAATGGGAAAGCCTTTTCTTATTCACGTTCTTCTCCTCCTCCTCCTTTCTTCCTCTTTTCTCCCCGTCCTTCTCCTCTTCTTCGTCCTCCTCCTCTTAAACTAAAAATAACTATCTCACCAAATCGTTTAAATTAAGATACCAAGTGAAATCGTTTAAATTAAGATACCAAGTGAATGTATAATATATGTATAATTTATATAAAATATGTATATGAACATGTATAATATATATATATATATATATATATATATATATATATATATATATATATATATATATATATATATATATATATA